>NC_064860.1:20075000-20400000 GCF_024139225.1 Suncus etruscus
CAAAAACACAGGAACACTTCCAAATAACTTTTATGAAGTCAACATCACCTTGATACCTAAACCAGACAGAGATGCTACCAAAAAAGAAAATTACAGACCAATATTGCTGATGAATGCAGATGCAAAGATCCTCAACAAAATCCTGGCAAATAGGATTCAATGCTTCATTAAGAAGATCATCCACGGGGCTGGGCGGTGGCGCTCGAGGTAAGATGCCTGCCTTACCTGCGCTAGCCTAGGAGACGGACCGCGGTTCGATCCCCCGGCATCCCATATGGTCCCCCAAGCCAGGAACGACTTCTGAGCGCATAGCCAGGAGTAACCCCTGAGCGTCACCGGGTGTGGCCCAAAAACCAAAAAAAAAAAAAAAAAAAAAAAAAAAAGAAGATCATCCACTACGATCAAATAGGTTTCATCCCAGGAATGCAAGAATGGTTTAACATCCACAAATCTATCAACATAATACACAACATCAACAACAAGAAAAATAGAAATCACATATTCATATCAATAGATGCAGAGAAAGTATTTGATAAGGTCCAACACACATACTTGATCAAAACTATCAGTCAGATGGGAATGAAAGGAACCTTTCTCAACATAGTTAAGGCCATCTACCACAAACCATTGGAAAATATCCTCAATGGAGAAAAACTAAAAGCCTTCCCTCTAAATTCTGGAACAAGACAATGCTGTCCTCTCTCACCACTCCTATTCAACATAGCACTGAAAGTACTCGCTATAGCAATTAGGCAAGAAAATATATTAAGGGAATCCAGATAGGAAAGAAAGAAGTCAAGCTCTCGCTGTTTGCAGATGACATGATACTCTACTTAGAAAACCCTAAAGACTCTACCAAAAGGCTTCTAGAAACAATAGACTCATATAGCAAGGTGGCAGGCTACAAAATTAACACACAAAAATTAATGACCTTTCTGTACACCAATAGTAATAAGGAAGAAATGGACATTAAGAAAACAAGCCCATTCACAATAGTGTCAAACAAACTCAAATATCTTGGAATCAACTTGACTAAAAATGTGAAGGACCAATGCAAAGAAAACTATAAAACTCTGCTCCAAGAAATAAGAGAGGACACGTGGAAATGGAAGCACATACCCTGCTCATGGATTGACAGGATTAACATCATCAAAATGGCAATACTCCCCAAAGCATTGTACAGATTTAATGCGATCTCTCTAAAGATACTCGTGACATTCTTCAAAGAAGTGGATCAGGCACTTTTGAATTTTATTTGGAACAATATACATCCTACAATAGCTAGAGCAATCATTGGGAAAAAGAATAGGGGAGGAATTACTTTCCACAACTTTAAACCGTACTACAAAGCAATAGTTATCAAAACAGCATGGTATTGGAATAAAGACAGGCCGTCATATCAGTGGAACAGACTTGAATACTCATAGAATGTTCCCAGACATACAATCATCTAATTTTTGATAAAGGAGCAAGAAATCCTAAATGGAGCAAAGAAAGCCTCTTCAACAATTGGTGTTGGCACAACTGGCTAGCCACTTGCATAAAATTGAATTAGACCCCCAACTAAGATCATGCATGAAGGTAAAATCTAAATGGATTAAAGACCTCGATATCAGACCCGAAACCGTAAGATATATAGAACAACACATAGGCAAAACAGTCCAGGACATTGAGACTAGAGTCATATTAAAGGAGGAAACTGCACTCTCCAAGCAAGGAAAGCAGAGATTAACAAATGGGAATATATTAAGATGAGAGGCTTCTGCACCTCAAAGGAAATAGTTCCCAAGATACAAGAGCTCCCCCCCCCACTGAGTGGGAGAACCTATGCACCCAATACCCATCAGATAAGGGGCTAATCTCCAAAATATACTAGGCATTGACAGAAATTTACAAGAAAAAAATAAAAAACATCAAATCCCATCAAAAAATGGGGAGAAGAAATGGACAGATACTTTGAT
Source organism: Suncus etruscus (assembly GCF_024139225.1). NCBI lineage: Eukaryota > Metazoa > Chordata > Mammalia > Eulipotyphla > Soricidae > Suncus > Suncus etruscus. Next base: position 20,076,962 of record NC_064860.1, read on the forward strand.
AAAGAAGAAATACAAACTGCCAAAAGACACATGAAAAAATGCACCACATCACTAATCATCAGGGAGATGCAAATCAAAACAACTATTAGGTACCACCTCACACCACAGATATTGGCACACATCACAAAGAATGAGAACAAGCAGTGTTGGCGGGGATGTGGAGAGAAAGGAACTCTTATCCATTGCTGGTGGGAATGCTGTCTAGTTCAACCTCTATGGAAAGCAATATGGAGATTCCTCCAAAAACTGGAAATCAAGCTCCCATACGATCCAGCTATACTACTCCTAGGAATATACCCTAGGAACACAAAAATACAATACAAAAATACCTTCCTTACACCTATATTTATTGCAGCATTATTTACCATAGCAAGACTCTGGAAACAACCAAGATGCCCTTCAACAGACGAATGGCTAAAGAAACTGTGGTACATCTACACCATGGAATATTACACAGCTGTCAGGAGAGATGAAGACATGAAATTTTCCTATACATGGATGAACACAGAATCTATTATGCTGAGTGAAATAAGTCAGCGAGAGAGAAAAACGCAGAATGGTATCACTCATCTATGGGTTTTAAAAAAAAAAAAGAAAGACATTCTTGCAATAATAATTTTCAGACACAAAAGAGAGAAGGGCTGGAAGTTATAGCTCACCTCATGAAGCTCACCACAAACAGGGATGAGTTTAGTTAGAGAAATAACTACATTTTGAACTATCCTAATAATGAGAACATATGAGGGTTATAGAAAGCCTGTCTAGCGGGGGTTGGGTAGGGAGGAGGGAGATTTGGGACATTGGTGATGGGAATGTTGCACTGGTGATGGGAGGTGTTCTTTACATGACTGAAATCAAAACACAATCATGTATGTAATCAAGGTGTTTAAATAAAATATATAAAAAACCAACAAATTTGGTGGAGAAATACTTTAATAATTATTTAAATATTTACTATTTAAAATAATAATAATTTAAAGAGCTAATAAAAATTGTAAAAGAATTTTGAAGTAAAATCACTTTGTTGTCCATCCAGGATTAGATATTTTCTGTTTCTAGAGAAGTAAGTTTTAATGTAAATTGAATTTATGAATGTCAAGTAGTAATTATAGTGGTATCAGGTTAATTATGAAGTTTTGATTCCATTTGAAAAACTAAATTCATGTTGAAATCGTCCTTTCTTCAAACACTTTACATAGTTCCTAAATATACAAGACAGACAAACATGGGTAGATACATTTAAGGAATCACTGTATAGGGCTCATGACAAGGAGGTATAAATAGAAAAAAATAGTGCAGGTGAAGAGATGAGCAAAATCTGAGTGACAAATTTGGTGGGCTGCCAGTCTGGTTTGAAGCTTTTATTTCATGTTAGCTGTTGGACAGTTGAGTGATAAGGGCAAAGAAGAGCAAAGATCTTTGCTAATTAATAAAGAAGTTTTGAGTGTGGAGCCGAGGATGGAGACACAAAAGCAGTGCTATTCCCTGGGGATTTCAGTGTAGTTCTAGCATCCTCTGTTCAAATCCAAGAAGGAGACAAATGCACAGACTCCTGCAGCAAGTCTGAGGAGAAAAAGTGGGAGCAAGTTTGGCCACAGATGTCAAGTCCTGGAGAACCACCATGAGCTGGCACTAGCTGGGAGCATATTGGCCAACCCAGACTGGAATCAAAAGCATAATTAGGATCAGTCTTGTTTTTCTTTTGTGTCATTACTTATATTTTCTTATTATTAAACATTCCTTTCATGGTAGTTATTATTAAATTTTATTTTAATCAAAATTTTATTAGTGTCAAGCATCTGTATGCCTCTTTTGTTTGTTCATTTGTTTGTTTGTTTGGGGACTATGCATGTCAATGCTCAAAGTGAATCTAAACTTCCTAAACTTCCTGATTATGCACTCAAGAATTATTCCAGAACATGCTGTGGGATGCCAGGGATGGATCCTGGATCATCCACATGCAAGACAAGAGCTCTACCCAATCTCTCCAGCCCAACATGTCTTTTTTTCAATCAAGCAGTTTAGAGGGCTTGTGTTCTTTTGCCATGCTTAGAGATGTTCAGGGACTCAGAATAGTTTAGGAACTATTCTTGGCTCTGTGTTGGCTTGCAGTGCTCTGCAGACAAAATGTAATGCCAGAATCAACAGCATACAAGGCTATTGTCTAACCCCCTCTATCTCTCTCCAGTTGTATCTAAAATTTTCTGTATCACATTCATCAGGGTTTTGTGAAGAAAACTCACTATGAAGGGGACCCCAATACTCAGAGATCATTGCCTTTAGTTCTGGCAAAGGTGCTGGATATCCCAACCTATCTTCAAGGTCAATCCACCTGTTCCATTGAGACTGTCAAAGTTTTGCTTTGTGTCCACTTGTCCCACAGATAAGTAGCAAGCCCCATATTACCATATATCATACTTTTCCTCTTTGGTATTTACATTCACACTCATACATCTGTTATTTCATTCATTATCCTTGCAAATGACAGAGAGAAAGACAAGGAGAGAGAGACAGACAGAGAACCCTAGAGACTATGATGCTTGGAGAAAAATCTCAAGATCAGCCTCCAAAAGCCTCAGATTACCTTACCTGCATGTCTATCAAAATCACTCAATCAATTTTTACCAATATTCTGATACAAGAGATAAGACAAGAGTCTTGTGCAAATTCCTTGCTAATTATTATCCTTTGAAATGGAAATTCATGTGAAATTTCTCTCACAGATGCCCCAAAGTCACCGAGGTCTTATCAACCTCATAAAAAGCATGATGGGGAAGAGAGAGTTTGTACCAGCTCTTTATATCTTCTTCTATTTTAAATGGAACTTAGACCCAACATATAATATAAATAATCTAAACCACTCAACAAAAATTAGTAAGAAGGTTTAAATATAAATTTCTCAAATTTCAAAAGAGATTGAGAATGAAGTTAGCTGCCCAGAAAACATCTCAGAAATTAAGAATTTAGGCACTAATAACACATAATGAAGCACACTCCTTTTCAATCCTGGTAAGGAATAAATTCAAATAATAAAATTAATCCACTTATGCCAACCTCTAAAACACAGATATGACTATGTATTTAGTGGTATTGAAAATGAAACAAACACATTACTGCCATATGAAGGCATTACTTATGTCTATAATCTGGAATCACATATATACAGGTAAAATTAAACAAATGTTTTATAACAGCTCAAGCTTTTTTTTTATCCTTGAATTCTTTCTTTTAGTTTCTTTAAAAATTTTATAGCAAGTATGCATTATTTCCTTTAAAAATAATTTTGTTTAAAGTACTAAGCTTTATCTTCCAAAAAAATAAAAGAAGGAATAAAAGGAAGAAGAGAAGGAGGGAAAGAAAGAAGGGAGAATGTTTCAAATAGGCAATGGGGCTTACACTAAAATTATTTTCATTTTTTTACACTTCAAGTCAGCACAGTGATTCGCTTTGGTCATATACATTTAAAAAGAGATGATTAACTCACTAAAAAAGGGGGCTATTGTTCTATTTTGATCTCAATATCAAAATGGGCAGGTGATATCTTATATACTCCAATTTGTAAGTGCATACATATCTTTAAAAGAGAAAATTTTCTATTGTTAATCTGGAACACATAAAATCTTGAATGAATTATTAAACATGATATATCCACATATCCACATAGCATTGGGAAAATATTTTGATTTGTACAAAAACTAGGTAAATTAATATGACATATGGGTAACAAATTTTTGGTAAAATATGCTTTCTATGTCATAGATCACACATGATATTATAGTTGCTATCACTATTTTTACTCAATAGCAAAATACTTATGTATTTTGTAAATGTACTTACATTTACTCACCAAAATCCAGTAAAAATGTTATGAAGTAGTGTCAATATTTTAAAATCTTCAGTGAATAAGCAGTTCTAGTCTTTTAAAGTTAAAATTGTCATAGAATAATTTGATCAAAGCATGAAAATATTGGTTGAGGGGCAAAAGATGGGTTAATGACGAGGCAGAACAAAGGTTCTGTAAGAGCATACACAGATGTTCTTGACACAGATGAGAAAAGTAAGACAACACTTTACTACATCAAAAAATAGGGTGGGGACCACTGGTGAGGGAATAAAATCAGACCAGAGGGGAGATTTGGCAGGAATGTTGGGCCATAACTTTGGTGGCAGTATTGTTCATAAATATGTAATTCATTGCTCTAAATTTATACACTAGTATAGCCTTTTGACCTAAACTATAATAAAAATTCATTAAATTCAATGGTGATTTTAGATACAAAAGACATACCCAAGAGGTACATCAGAAGTATATGCCAGTGCACTTTTCTTTCTCATTTTTTAAAGGAAACATTTTATTGTCATAAAAATCTATCCTGAAACATGCATTAATCCTGATTAAGGTATAAGTTGATTATTTTTTTCAAAGCAAATACAGATGGAATCAGGGACAGAAATTTAGCACCATACAAGTACTCAGCATAAAACTTACAATGACCAAGACTCTAACATGTGGAGAACTTCATTTAAATGACAACAAGCAAATTGCCCAACTTGTGAGAAGAGGATGGAGAGCCAAAAAGCTTAATGAGGATCTTTTTTTTTTTTTCTGTGTCTTCCATGAGATTGCAGTGGGTTCTTTTTTATTCTCCAACAATCAGGTAAATCACCACTTACCATTACTTTCAAATTACCTCAATTTTTTTTAATTTCATTGAATTTTTTTTTTTTTTTTTTTTTTTTTTTTGGTTTTTGGGTCTCACCCGGCAGTGCTCAGGAGTTACTCCTGGCTCCATGCTCAGAAGTCGCTCCTGGCGAGCACGGGGGACCATATGGGACGCCGGGATTCGAACCGATGACCTTTTGCATGAGAGGCAAACGCCTTACCTCCATGCTATCTCTCCGGCCCCAATTTCATTGAAATTTTGTAAAAATACAGAGATGGGAAAAGATTACAGGTGTGGATGCCATCTCTGCCCTGAATTGTTTTGATTACTTCATTTCCCTTGCTGTTGAAGAACTTTAATGTAAATTCCCTTTTTCAATTTAAATTATACTGAAGAAAGGTGAATACATATACTATAATTTTCTCTGTCTCTCAGATTTCTCTTTAATATGATAATTCCTGGAGAAAAAAAAAGGGGGGGCCAGCTATTCCTAAAAAGAAAAAGTTGGCATTGAGTAAAAGTGTTTATTACTGTTCTTGTCCAGAGGACACTTAGATGTTCGGAAAATGACAATAATACTTGGCCTGTATATATGACCAAATGTCTGATCCAGACTTTTCTTTGCAGTTATAGCCTAAATCTCAGACTACAAGTGCACTACCCCAGCCAAATCCTACTGAGAAAATGCACCTATGATATGGAGAATTCAAGAGTGTTCAAAACTAAATATGCCCTATCTTGAATAATCCAAACTTCTTTGTTAATGTTCTTTTGTCAATTCCCACATTTGAATAAAGAGTACATCTCATTGGTCCTATCTAGAGTATATCTTTCAAATCTGTCTCCAATTCTCAAATCTGTTTTCAATTCCTACATACTTTTTGAACATACTGTGTCCTTTGCCATGGAAATGATTCCTCTCTCTTGCTTTGTAAATGTCTTCTAGACTTTTTAAAAATAATTTTTATCGTGACCAATATGAATTACAAGTCTCTCACAGTTATATTTAAGGTACATAGTGACAGTGAATGAAGCTATTCCCACCACCAGTGTTGGACTCCCTCCATTCCAGTTCCCAGCATGTATCTTATACCACCCTGCTTGCTAGTTTAACAGGTCCTCTTTGTGTATAACTTGTTGTAAATTGGATTATCTTGATTCTGTTGTCATTTACTTCGGGTTTGGTGTTTAGGTCTGATCATTTTATATTTCCACTCAATGTTCGTGTGACTGTTTGCTCTTGATACCATCCACTTTTCTTTTCTTCAATTTTTGAGGCAGAACAAGATGATTCAAGTTCAGTGGTTCTGTTGGGGGAAAAAAAGCTGAAAGGAACCTGTCCAGAAGCAATAAATATAAATTTAAAAGAAGAAAAAGAAAATACAAACCAAAACAAGCAACGACAAAAAACACAACTAAAACAACAATGCCAAGAAAAAAAAAAGTAAGGTGGCTTTTTGTGTGATTGTTGTAATAATGTTTTTGCCTGTCATCCCACCTGGATCTTCCAGGTGGGGGTGATTAAGGAAACAAATAAATAGCTTGTTGGGGAGGCATAGGGGGCTCTTTTTGCCAGAACTGATGGCTTGTTCAGTTTACTTTTTGGAGCTGGCTGCAACTGACAAAAGACTTTCTTTGCTGAACCGTTGTTCCCCTAATCTTTTGCATTCATTGATTATTCACGTCGGATATTATTATCAAAGTCTCCCCCAAAAGGGGGGACAGAAGAATGGGATTCAATTTATCATTCTGGGAGTCATTCTTAGACTTGGAGACCATCAACAAGGAGTTTGACCTCCCCCCACAGTGGCTGATGTGCCATGTTTTTTTTTTTTTGTTTGTTTGTTTTTGTTCTTTTTTTTTGTTTTGTTTTTTTGCACAAGCACAGTAAGTATTGGGGAAATTAGAAAAGGAATTCCCTTGGCCTAAGTAATACAGGGTTTTTCTACCCTTGAAGCATATGTCATGGGAACAACTACAGGCTCCAGACATGCTCATTGTCGAATCCCAAGGTCTTTTATGGTGCTAGGAAACATTTTGATCAGTGTGGTTTTCAAAGTCAGTCCTCTGTGATTAGAGATCCTGGTATTTGCACAAGTCATACGATAAAGTCTAGGATAGTCTTTCTTTATGTATCCAGAGTTCTGCTCTATCATGGTCATTGTCGTTTTTCTTCTCTTATTAGTGATCTTGGTTTTTGCACAGATCCTAGGGTAGATCTGTCTAGGATAGAGTCTTTCCTTATGGTTACAGAATTTCTGCTAAATTGCAGTTGTCAAAGCTAGACCTCTGGAATTAGAGATCTTAGTTTTTGTACAAATCCTAGGCCAAAGCCTAGGCTAGGGTCTTTCTTTTTGGTCCCCCAAAAAGTTCTGCTCATTCAAGGTTGTTAAAGTCAGTCTTCTGTAGTTAGTGATCTTGGTTTTTGCACAGATCCAAGGATGGAATGTCTTCTGATTTCATCTTACCATTAGGTAATGAGATATAGCAACCTGCTTTTAGATCAAGTTGTTGCTGTTTCCTCATAGTCAAGGTGTCATATCAACCTGGTGCAGGTTGGTGCCAGAGTGATATTAGTCACTCCCTGGAGATTTGATTTCTGGTGTTGTTACAGGGAATTGTGTCAGTTCTACTAATGGGATCTGTGGCTTGGGGTTGGACTGTCGCTGTTCAATTATATGGAGTCTAAGTCGAATCCCCATGACAAATGTTCAGGGTGGGAGGTGCCCCTGTATTATAAAATGTATGGGTTCTTATCCCTAGTAAATAAGAGCTTGTTTCTACACATAAGATTTCACCCTTTTTTAATGTGTCTATGCAAAAGGGTACAGTGCCATATTATATTGCTGATGCATGTGGAGGTAAGAATGACAAACTATAAAATCTCTGTGCTCTGGTTTTGACCTGAGTTATATCCCAAGCAAGACTTTTTCTTCTAAAATTTCATATCAACCAGAACAAAAGCAAAATTTAAATATATACATAACAAAACTGGGGGATGGTGGAGGCTACTTTTACTTTGTAAAATAAACACACTAAGAGTATAAATGTTGAGGTTTTAACCCTTATCTTTTTCCAGATGCCCAACATGATCCAAGCGGACTAGAGCAAAACCATATTATGTGCTACTGGGTATACTTGACCAGTTCTTTCCATTGATCTCAGATAGAACTCAGAGAGCTTGAGCTAGAATGACTCATCTTCACCATTATGTTGAAATACCTACTTTATCTTCTGACTGAAATATGTGATAAACAATCATCAAAATAAAATATTTTGTCTTAAGAAGTTATAGTGCTATATATAAATGGAAGAGAAAATTAATTCAAAGAGAACTAAATTTTGGGACCAGTACCCAATTCACACAACCTATTCAATGTTTCTTCTCTCAAATGACAGAACTTTTTATTACAGCAAAGGAAAGTGTGTATAAAACTCACAATTTTATAAAGAAAAAAATCTTTTAAAAATAAATTTAATGAGTTTAATTAAATCATAACTCTTATTTTTGGTGTATAACTATTGTTAGTGAAAGAAAAGACCTCAGAAAGTATCCGTGTTTGCCAATGTTCTATTCTTATTGCCCTAAGGTGCTGTCATTTGAATAACTATATAAGTGGGTCTCTATAAGTTTTGAGGCCTGTGAAATTCTAAGACACAATTGCTTATGTGTCTTTGAATTGCCCTATGTCCAGGTGACATATCTTTTAAAGAGAAATATTAGACATGGTGGAATGATTGAACTTAAAGGTGTAGGGGCTGGAGCAGTGGTACAAACGGTAGGATGTTTGCCTTACATGCACTAACCTAGAACAAACTGCAGTTCAATTCCCTCCATATGGTCCTCCAAGCCAGGAGTGATTTCTGAGCACAGAGCCAGGAGTAACCCATGAGTGTCATTGGGTGTGGCCCAAAAACCAAAAATAACAACAAAAACTGAACTTGAAGATATACTACAATATGTTTGAAAGAGATTTTTATCTATAACATAGCAAGAAAAATAAAAAATCAGATACAATGTCAGAGAACATTTGCAATTACAATTTAGAGTTCTCCCCTCATCTATGACAGTTGTTTTTCATTTTGTTTGCTTTTCTTTGTTTCTTTTTTTTTTTTTTCATGGATTTTGGGCCACACCCGGCAACGCTCAGGGGTTACTCCTGGCTATGTGCTCAGAAGTTGCTCCTGGCTTGGGGACCATATGGGACACCGGGGGATCGAGTCCAAGGCTAGTGCAGGCAAGGCAGGCACCTTACCTTTAGCGCCACCGCCCGGCCCATTCTTTGTTTCTTAAATAGGGGTCTTACCCAGTAGTACTCAGGGGGGCCACCAAACTACATTGAGCTGTGCTCCAAATACCATGTACATCAAACTCAATGCCTCATACATATCAGTCACATATTCTACCACTTGGTCTAGATCCCCAGCCAATCTATGACATCTGTAAAGGAACTAATACCATAAACATCTTACCTGTACTCAATAATCCATCAACAATTCACTCACTCTGTTCACAATCTCTGTCCACAGTCTCTGTCAAGAAATCCTGTAGAATTGAGATATCACTCATACTGATAAAATGGCCCACATGGAAGATAAAAAGATTGAAAGAGTAGAGAGAAAATTAAGTGATTAATGTACATGCTTTGTATTCAAATGGCCCAGTTCAAGCCCTGGCATGTCTGGGTGCAGACCTGGAAGTTCACAGTTATACTGAACCACCAGCTGAGTTGACTAAGTATCACTAGGAGGGATCCTGAATCCTGAACATCTCTTAGAAATCCCTAAAGTAATGAGCTAGAACATTTCTCTTGCCCTTCTTACAAATACACATACACATGTACAATAGGAAACCAAAAAAATGGTGATAATGTGGACAAAAAAAGAATTATGCTATACCATTGCTAAGGATGTAACTTGAAAGCATATGATAGAGAAATACTACTTGTAGACATTTATCTAATAAATATAGAAATACTAATCTGAAAGAATATTTGCACCCCTGTGCTCCAGACACATTTTTCACAATTGTCAAAACAGAATCAATCGGGGCCGGGCAGTGGCGCTAGAGGTAAGGTGCCTCCCTTGCCTGCGCTAGCCTTGGATGGACCGTGGTTCAATCCCCCAGCGTCCCATATGGTCCTCCAAGCCAAGAGCGACTTCTGAGTGCATAGCCAGGAGTAACCCCTGAGCGTCACCGGGTGTGGCCCAAAAATCAAAAAAACAAACAAACCAAAAAACCAGAATCAATCTAATTGCCTATTGACAAATGACTAGATAAAGAAGCTGTAGTATGTATATACTTAATGGAATACCAATATACAATTTAAAAATGTGAAGTTATGATGTTTGGGGCAATGAATGGAACTTAAGATAAATGTGCAAATAAGTCAGAAAGTATAAGAGCCATACCAGATAGTGTCACTCATGTGAAATAGGAATAACTTTGGTTTTCAAACCAAATGCACTGGCAAAAACAATAAAGCTGTATTCTAGATCCAGTAAAACCTATATGAGGTATAAGGGATGATGATGGGAGGAATAAGCATAGGGATTTTTTATGAGCTTTTTTTTAATGTGTCTTTATCATAGAATGTCCCATCACCCATCCCATCACCAGGGGGTGGAATACTATTGGAAGTTTGATGCTGGGAGGGATGACAATAACACACATCAAAAAAAAATGTAAAAGTATAAAGTGAATCCCAGAAATGTCATAATAATGTAAATCAATGATGTCCATGAAAAAAATAGCAAGTAAAATAATGAAGGATTTCATGCCAAAACACAGCGAACTTGAGAATCCAGAAAATGAAATCATAAAAGAAATGTTATCTTACAGACACCAATTCATAGGAGATTCAATTAGTGGATGTAATTGGTATTAGCCTAATAATAATTCACTAATAACTAAAATGAGTATAGAAAAATGTTGCTTGTAATGGAATAAATTTTGAAATAGAATAAATGTTCTATTTCAACATTTATGTGAAAGGGATTTCTTTGTTGTTAGACGTTGATTTTCTTAAGAAATTAAGCTATCATTTTACCACAATATAAATTTAGATAAAATTGGTGTCTTTGGTAAATTCAATCATGTACTCAAAATAGAGGCAATTTTAAATGCATAAACTTTTACAGAAAAAGAAACTTCTCAATAAAATTTATGAGCAAAAGTTTTCTTGAAAGAATGCAGAATAAAAAAATTAAAGACTTGCTTCACTTGGATACATAATCAAAAAATTCTAAACAAAAATTGAAATTATAATTATAGAAAAACCATATGTATCATGACCAAATTTTATACCAGAAGTATAGTTGATTTAACATAAGATATTAAATGTAATTTACTACATAAACAGATTAAAGAATAAAAGTTGTGCAATTATCTTAATAGATATGAAAATATATTTTAAATGCCACCATCATTTTATAAGACAAAAATTTTGGCTGGCCAAAATGAAATAAATTTTCAAATATCAAAAACTAATATCTATCAAAACCTACAGAAAATGTCACAATAAGTGGTAAAATATCATGAAATTTAACTTTGTAATGTAAAAAGTGAGTTGTTTTTTATTCACACTTTATTTCCTTTACATTTTTATTGTGATCAATATATATAGTAACAGTGAATTAAGACCATTCCAACCACCAGTGTTATCCTGCATCTGCCCCCGTTTCTGACATGCATCCCACAACTCCCCCCTTTGTCCCCTGGGCTTCTAGTGTAACAGGTCCCTTTTGTATATAACTTGTCGTAGATTAGGAATTTTGATTCTGTTGTCATTGACTTTGGGTTTAGTATTTAGGTCTGATCATTTTTTATTTCCACTCAATGTTCATGCAACTGTTTGTTCCTGGTACCATCCACTTCCCACCCCACCCCCACACACACACAATTTATGAAGCAGAACAAGATGATTCAAGTTCTGTAGTTCTGTTGGGGGGAAAAACAACACTGGGAGGAAACCATCTAGGAGCTATCAATATCAATTTAAAAGAAGAAAGGGAAAAAAAACACAAAACAAGCAATGATAAAAAGACAACAAACAGCAACAATAAACAACAACAAAAAGAAGAATAAAGGATGGCTGTTGTGGCAAGGTTTTGTGGCTTGTATGTTTGTTTTGCATAGGCACAGTAAGTATTGAAGAAATTAGAAAGAGAATTCCCTTGGCCTAAGAGATACAGGATTTCTCCACCCTTTGAAGCATAATGTCATGGGAACAAATACAGGTTCCAGACATGTTCCATATTGAACTCCAAGGTCTTTTTATGGTGTCAGGAAATGTTCTGCTCAGATATGGTTGTCAAAATCATTAGAGATCTTTGTATTTGCACAGATCCTAGGACAAAGTCTAGGATAGAGTTTTTCTTTATGGTTCCAGAAGTTCTGCTCAGTCACAGTTATCAAAGTCAGATCTCTGGAATTAGAGATCTTGGTTTTTGTACAAATCCTAGGGCAAAGCCTATGTTAGGGTCTTTCCATTTGGTCCCAGGAAACGCTCTGTTCGCTCACAATTGTCAAAGTCAGTCTTCTGTAATTAGTGATCTTGGTTTTTGCACAGATCAAAGGATAGAGTCTTCTGATTTCATCTTATCTTTAGATGATAAGGTAGGACAACCTGCTCTTAGATCAAGTTGTTGCTGTTTCCTCATAGTCAGGTGTCATAACAATCCAGGGCAAGTTGGTGCCAGATTAGTATTAGGAACTATTGGGGGGGAGGGGGAGTTTTGTTCCTGTTGTTGCAGTGAATTGTGTTGGTTCTACATTTGGAATCTCGGGTTTGAGGTTGGATGGTCATTGCCCAATCACATGGAGTCTAAGTTCCCATGACAAATGTTCAGGGTGGGAGGTGTCCTGTATTATAAAGTTTATAGTTTCTTGGGGTCAGAGCAGTGGTGCAGTGATAAGGCGTCTGCCTTGCTAGCGCTAGCCTAGGACAGACCATGGTTCAATTCTCCAACATTCCATATGGTCTCTCAAGCCAGGAGCCATTTCTGAGCTCATAGCCAGGCGTAACCCCTGAGGACACCGGGTGTGGCCCAAAGATTTTTTATCGTTTCTTATCCCAAATAGAAAAACACTTGTTTCTGTAATGCCTTGTGGCTTTTTTTTTTTTTGCATAGTCAGATTAAAATGGGAAAAGAATACATATGCAAACAAGTTCTTATCTAATAGAGATAGGAACACACATTTTATACTACAGTGAAAACTTATACCCTGAACACCTGGCATAGTGACTTGGCTTAGACTTCAGCTATTCAGACATTGACCGTTCACCCACCTCTGAACTGTGGACACCACATGAAGACAATCATGGTTCCTACACCATCACCAGAAATAAGAATTCTAACAAGGAAGGCTCCACTACCGCCATGAAACTGACTTACTCCAAAGATGGTACTTGTGACACCCTGATATTCTAGGAACAGCAATAGTTTGTTTTAGGATAGGGTTATCTGCAATGCTACCTAATGGTGAAACAAAACCAGAAGACAATATACACCATCTGGCCTTCACCTTAGGACCTTCACAGAAACCAGGATCTATAGCTACAGAAACCCAACAGCAACAACTGTGATGCTGAAGAACTGTTACTGGGACCACAGAGAATGTCTAAGGAGTTGGACAACCTAATATGCCTGGAGCCTTGTGTTGGTCTTAAGCCAAAATACTTCAGAGGTGAGGTCTCCCTGTTTTTAGGCCAAAGGTTTTTTCCTTCCAATAGCTCCCATATTTTGCTGTACCTATGCAAACAACAACTGCCACATACACACTTCTCTCTCTTTTTAGTGCATCTACTATCCTAAAAAAAAATTTATTTTGTATTTGCTATTGTATTAAAGAATTAATTGGTGATACATTACTTTTCACAAAGAGAACTGCTAATGAACTCTCCTTTTCCTTTTCCAAATCTTTTTTTCCTTTTTTTTAAATTTCCTACTTTCTTTATATTTTTTGATAACTTACTTTCTGTCATCCTGAAACAAATATATTATGATCAGTTATGTCAACTATGATACATTTTTTAAATAAATTAAAAAAAAAACTCACCTTCTTAAAAAAGGAGTTATTTTATACCTAATAAAATTAGGGCATTAGAACATATGGATAGTAAGCACTGCAGCGGGAGTCCCTGGCTAAATATCATATTCTTCACCTAGTTCTTTGGATAAATACATTAGAACATTATTATAGGCCTTTGTAGTGCAAGGTTGAATGAGAACATGTTCGCTCTAAACAGTTGTTTCTATTGTTGCCGGTTTCTTTATGGTATAAAAGATAGTATAGGCTTTGTGTTTCCCCTTTCCACTTTATTTGGTCCTCTTCTCCTTGCTATATCCTGGCACCTACAGTGTTCGGAGATTCCACCATTTAAATCATTGTGTTTCTTCATAGAGTATTATATATATATATATATATATATATATATATATATATATATATATATATATGTGTGTGTGTGTGTGTGTGTGTGTGTGTGTGTGTGTGTGTGTGTGTGGTATATATTCTAAATACCTCAAATAAGTGCTATCATTCTAAATGTATCCTTCTTCTTCTGGCTTACTTTATTTAACATAATGTTTTCTACTTCCATCCATGTTGCTACAATTGCATGATTGTATCATTTCTTTTTTGAGGGTGGTTTTGTGTCACACCCGGTAATACTCAGGGGTTACTCCTAGCTCTATGCTCAGAAATAGCCCCTGGCAGGCACAGGGGACCATATGGGATGCTGGGATTCAAATTGCCATCCTTTGAAAGAAAAATACCTTACCTCCTTGCCATCTCTCCAGCCCTGTATCATTTGTAATTACTACTTAGTATTCCATTGTGTATAAGTACCACAATTTCATGATCTACTCCTCTGTTGTTAGAAATCTAGGTTGATTCTAAATTTTAGCTATTGTGCTGTGTGCTGCAATGAATAGTGGAGTGCATACATATTTTTGGATGTCTTTCTTTCTATCTTGGGGATAGATATCCAGGAGTGTGGCAGCCCAATTCTAAGTTTACTGAGAAACCTTTATACAATTCTGAGTTTACTGAGAAACCTTTATACTGTTTTCTATAGGGGATGAACCAGGTAGCATTCCCACCATCAGTGGATGGGAGTACCTTTCTTACCATATCCTCGCCGACAGAGATTGATTTGATTATTTTTGATGTGTGCTATCCTCACTGGTATAAGGTGGTAGGTACCTCATTGTTTTTATTTGTATTTTCCTAATAATAAGTGTTGAACATGTTTTCATGTATCTATTGGCCATCTGTTGGCATTCCTCCAGAAGTGTCTATTCATTTCTTCTCTCCATTTTTCTATGACCTTATTAGGTTCTCTGTAGCTAACATTTCTGAATGCTTTGAATATCCTAGATATCAACGCTTTATTTGATGTGTTGTGTGCAAATATTTTTTCCCATTCCATTAGCTGTCTACTAGTTTTCACAAGTGTTTCTTTCACCATACAGAAACTTTTTAGTTTTATGTAGTCCCATTTACTTTAGCTTGATGCTATCGCTCTTGCCATTGGCATTCTATCATCAAAGATTTTTTTCTGAGGTATGTCTTGAAGAGATCTGCCTATTTTTTGCTCAATAAAATTTATAGATTCTGGTCTGATTTCAAGGTTTTTAATCCATTTTGAGTTGACTTTTGTCTAAGGTGTGAGATATGGATTAATCGTTAGTTTCTTACAGGTGGGTTATCCAATTGTTCCAACACCATTTGTTGAAGAGACTGTCTTTGTTCCATTTCAAATTCTTGGCTCCTTTGTCAAATATTAGTTTACCATATATTTGGAGGTATGTTACTGGGCATTCTATTCTGGCTCATTGGTCTGAGACTCTGTCTTTCTTCCAGTACCATGCTGTTTTGATCACTATGGCTTTATAGTAAAATTTCAGGTTTAGTAAAGAAATGCCACCCAGTTTCTTGTTTTTCAGTATGGATTTGACTAAACTAGATCCTTTGTGGTTCCATACAAACTTTATTATTGTTTGTTCTAAATCTTTAAAAATGATGTCTGAGGGGCCTGAGAAATATCACAGTGGTAGGGCATTTGCATTGCTTGCAGTTGACCCAGGACAGACATGAGTTCATTTCCAGGCATCCCATACTGTCCAACAAGTCAGGAGCAATTTCTGAGCTCATGGCTAGGAGTAGACCCTAAGTGTCACCGGGTGTGGCCAAAACCAAACAAACAAAAATTATGTCTTAATTTGGATATGGATTGCATTGAATCTATATAGTAATTTAGGTAACACAGTTATTTGATAATGATGTTTCTTCTTACCCATGAGCAAGGAATGTTCTTCCAATTTCTTTTCTTTTTTTATATTTTTTCCTTATTTAAACATCTTGATTAAAAATATGATTGTGATTAGGTTTTAGTCATGGAAGGAACACCCCCTTCACCAGTGCAACATTCCCACCACCAATGTCTCAAATCTCCCTCCATACCACCCCACACCCACTTGTGCTCTAGACAGGTTTTCCAGTTCCCTCATTGATTCACATGATTATGGTAGTTCTCACTGTAGTTATTTCTATAACTGCACTCACCACTCTTTGTGCTGAGCTTCATGAAGTGAGCTGGAAGTTCCAGCCCTCTTCTCATTGTCTTTGAGGATTGTTGCAAAAATGACTTTTATTTTTCTTAAAACCCATAGATGAGTAAGACTATTCTGCATCTCTCTCTCCCTCTGACTTATTTCACTCAGCATGATAGATTCCATTTACATCCATGTATAGGAAAATTTCATGACTTTATCTCTCCTGACAGCTGCATAATATTCCATTGTGTATATGTACCACAGTTTCTTTAGACATTCATCTGTGAAGGACATCTTGGTTGTTTCGGTCTTCAATTTTTTTCTGAAGTGTTTAGAAGTTTTCCTGGTATAGGTCTTTCATTTCTCTTGTCTGGTTGATTCCTAGGTACTTGATATTTTTAGGTAGTTTTAAATGAGATCAACTCCTTAATCTCTTTCTCCCTTGCTTTAATTCAGTATTTGTATAGAGAAATGCTACTATCTTTCGTGTATTGACATTTTAGCCAGCCACTTTGCTGTATTGGCTTATTTTTTCTAGGAGTTTTACTGTGGACTCTAAGATTTTCTCTGTATATCATCATATCATCTGCGAAAAGAGATAGTTTAAATTCCTCTTTCCATATTTGGATTCCTTTGATTCCCTTATCTTGTTTGATTGCTATTGCTAAGACTTCTAAAATTATGTTGAATAAGAATAAAGACAGTTGACAGCCTTGCCTAGTTCCTGACCTTAGTGGAAATGCTTTCAGTTTTTCACCATTAAAGACATTGATAACTGTTAGCTTGTTATAGATAGCTGTGACTATCTTGAGGAAAGTTCTTTCCAACCCTATTTTGCTAAGTGTTTTTTTTTTTTCGTGAATACGTGTTGGATTTTGTCAAATGCCTTCCCTGCATCGATTGATATAATCATGTGATTTTTTGTCTTTCTTGTTGTTGATGTGGTGAATGATGCTGATTGATTTGTGTATGTTGAACCATCCTTGCATCCCTGGGATGAAACCCATTTGTTCACGGTGTATAATTTTGTTGAGTATTTTTGCATCTATGTTCATTAGTGATATTGCTCTATAGTTTTCTTTCTTGGTGGTGTCTTTTTGCCAGTTTTGGAAATAGGTGTGATATTGGCTTTATAAAAGGAGTTAGGGGATTCCTGTCTTTTCAATGTTTTGGAAGAGCCTGACGACCAATGGTAGTTAATTCTTCTTTAAATGTTTGATAAAATTCACCTGTAAAACCATCTGGTCCTGTACTTTTGTTCTTGGGGAGTTTCTTAATTACTGTTTTAATTTCTTTAGACGTGATTGGTCATTTTAGGTTTTCTACATCCTCCTTAAGTCTTGGAAGATTATATTTTTCTAGAAATCTGTCAATTTCTTTGTGTGTGTGTGTGTGTGCGCGTGTGTGTGTGTGTGTGTGTGTGTGTGTGTGTGGTTTTTGGGTCACACCCGGCAGTGCTCAGGGGTTATTCCTGGCTCCAGGCTCAGAAATTGCTCCTCGCAGGCATGGGGGACCATATGGGGCGGCGGGATTCAAACCGATGACCTCCTGCATGTAAGGCAAACGCCTTACCTCCATGCTATCTCTCCGGCCCAGAAATCTGTCAATTTATTTTGGGTTTTCTAACTTAACTGAGTACAGTTGTGAATAATAAGCCCTCGTGATGTCTTGGAATTCTTGAGGTTCTATTGTAGTCTCTCCCCTTTTGTTTGTGATCCAATTTATTTGGGTGTGTTTCTTTTTTTTTTCTTTTCTTTTTTTTTCTTTTCTTTTTTTTTGGTGAGTCTTGCCAGCCTTTGTCTATCTTGTTTATTCTTTCAAAAACCAGCTCCTGGTCTCTTTTATATTTTTTTGTATTGTTTTTTCTGTTTTTATATTGTTTATTTCTGCTCTGTTTTTTATTATTTCTTGTCTTCTACCTGTGTTTGGGTTTCTTTGCTACTGTTTCTCCAGATTAAAGGGGCACCTTAAGAATCTGGTTGAAAGTTTCTTTTATACAGTAGTTTAAATATATCATTTCATGGTCTTCTTGCTTGAATTGTTTCAAATGGAAGATCTGGTTTGATTCTTATGTTTTTTCTTGTATAGCTGAGGTTTATCTTCTCCCTTATTGCTGTAAATAATTTATCTCTCTCTTGTTTTTATTACATTTGGATTACTATATGTCTTGGTGTGGATCATTATGATCTATTTTATTCAGAACTCATTTTGCTTCTTGGATTTGTACAGGTGCGTATTTCCAGAGAGTGGGAAAATTCTCTTCTATTATTTCCCTCACTACTTGTTCTTTCCTTTTCCACCCTTTTCTCCCCTTCTGGTTTTCCTATAAAATAAAAATGTTTTATGTATTTTTTGTCTTTTTTCATTAAGTATCTCACATCTTCCTATGTTTTCTGTCTTTTCTTTATTGATTTCTTTATTGTTGCTGGCTTGCACTTTGTCTTCAAGTTCATCCAGGCAATTCTCTATGTGTATAATTCTGCTATTGTGGCTTGCTTGTATGTTTTTTTAGTTCCATTAGTTGCATTTGAATGGACTCTTTCATCTACTCATAGAGTTCTTCTTTAAGTTGTTTGAAATGTTCATCTATGTATTTTTTTATTTCTTTGGTTAGTGATTCTTTGAATTCCATTGCTAAGACATTGAATGGTGATATTGGGTTTGTACAAATTTGAAGGACTTAAAAATTTGTTAGGATTTCTCTACATACCCCCAGCTGCTGGTGTCTTCCTTAATTTCTCCAATGTTCTTTGCATGTGGTGGTTCAGGGTGCTAGAGTTTCAGGGTGTTTGTAAATCTATTTTAGGGTTTATTTACCCTAGGTATGTGAGTGTGATAGAGATCTTACAATCAAGTTTGATGAGGTTTTTTTTTTTTTTTTTTTTTTGGTTTTAGGGGTATATATTTCTAAGGGAGAAAGGCATTGGACTTGGTCAGCCTAAGGTTATCTGGTGTAAACTGAGTTATTAGTGGGTTTTGTGGAGTAAGGAGGGCTATGGCCTGGATGTGTACGTGTAGATCTCACTTATATCTACTGATCAGAAGGATGCCCTTCTGACCGATGTGGTTGAGGCACTGTGAGTGGTGATGAGAGGAGGTGTTATTTACATGTGGCTCACCTTTAAACCTTTTCCTTGCTTCCCTGGCATTTGAGGAGGCCTAGGGATGGGGGAAACAGGTGGCTGGGTGGTGCAAATTGGTGAAAGGGGCCATTTTCTTACTGTCCATTGTAAATTTTTTCCCTTGCTTCCATGTTAGGTCTTTATGGGGATGGCTTTCAGATGGTCTTACCTGTGTCAATAGAGGCCGTGGAAAAGGGGTCACGGGCATCAGCATCAGCAGAGGTCGCGGGGAACAGGGACATGGGCAGAGGCATTATTTAACTATTTATTTATTTAACAAGTATTTAACAAGCACACTTTATTTAACAATTTAATTATATTATAATCAAATCAGTAAGATAGAGCTTTTTAAAAATTGAAGGATTGTAGCTATTGTTAGAAAATATGATTATTTACATAGAAAATTTAGTAGAGGAAATGGAGAGATAGCATGGAGGTAGGCCATTTGTCTTGCACACAGAAGGATGGTGGTTCAAATCCCAGCATCCCATATGGTTCCTTGAGCCTGCCAGGAGAGATTCCTGAGTGTAGATCCAGAAGTAACTTCTGAGTACTGCTGGGTGTGACCCAAAAACCAAAAACCAAAAAAAAAAAAAAAAAAAGAAAAGAAAAACATTTAGTAGAATCTTGAAAAATTCAAATATTATACTGCTTAATGAGATTTTTTAAAATTGTTTAATAACAAATTAATACCTAGGTGCAATGCATTTAAATACACAAACCACAATATAAATGTAATTTTTAAATGCTTGTTTAATGTATCAACAAATATAAGCTATTTAGAAAATAAACTAATACAGATATGATGCACAGGAAAATTATGGAGCATTTTTGAAAAACATTTTCTTTTTTTTTTTATGCATAATTTTTTTTATTTAAACACCTTGATTACATACATGATTGTGTTTGGGTTTCAGTCATAAAAGGAACACCACCCATCACCAGTGCAACATTCCCATCACCCAAGTCCCAAATCTCCCTCCTCCCCACCCAACCCCTGCCTGTACCCTAAACAGGCTCTACATTTCCCTCGTACATTCTCAATATTAGGACAGTTCAAAATGTAGTTATTTCTCTAACTAAACTCATCACTCTTTGTGGTGAGCTTCCTGAGGTGAGCTGGAACTTCCAACTCTTTTCTCTTTTGTGTCTGAAAATTATTATTACAAGGGTGTCTTTCATTTTTCTTAAAACCCATAGATGAGTGAGACCATTCTGCGTTTTTCTCTCTCTCTCTGACTTATTTCACTCAGCATAATAGATTCCATGTACATCCATGTATAGGAAAATTTCATGACTTCATCTCTCCTGACAGCTGCATAATATTCCATTGTGTATATGTACCACAGTTTCTTTAGCCATTCGTCTGTTGAAGGGCATCTTGGTTGTTTCCAGAGTCTTGCTATGGTAAATAGAGCTGCAATGAATATAGGTGTAAGGAAGGGGTTTTTGTATTGTATTTTTGTGTTCCTAGGGTATATTCCTAGGAGTGGTATAGCTGGATCGTATGGGAGCTCGATTTCCAGTTTTTGGAGGAATCTCCATATTGCTTTCCATAAAGGTTGAACTAGACGGCATTCCCACCAGCAGTGGATAAGAGTTCCTTTCTCTCCACATCCCCGCCAACACTGTTGATTCTCATTCTTTGTGATGTGTGCCATTCTCTGGGGTGTGAGGTGGTATCTCATCGTTGTTTTGATTTGCATCTCCCTGATGATTAGTGATGTGGAACATTTTTTCATGTGTCTTTTGGCCATTTGTATTTCTTCTTTGTCAAAGTGTCTGTTCATTTCTTCTCCCCATTTTTTGATGGGGTTAGATGTTTTTTTCTTGTAAAGTTCTGTCAGTGCCTTGTATATTTTGGAGATTAGCCCCTTATCTGATGGGTATTGGGTGAATAGTTTCTCCCACTCAGTGGGGGGCTCTTGTATCCTGGGCACTATTTCCTTTGAGGTGCAGAAGCTTCTCAGCTTAATATATTCCCATCTGTTAATCTCTGCTTTCACTTGCTTGGAGAGTGCAGTTTCCTCCTTGAAGATGCCTGTAATGTCCTGGAGTGTTTTGCCTATGTGTTGTTCTATATATCTTATGGTTTTGGGGCTGATATCGAGGTCTTTAATCCATTTGGATTTTACCTTTGTACATGATGTTAGCTGGGGGTCTAAGTTTAATTTTTTGCAAGTGGCTATCCAATTGTGCCAACACCACTTGTTGAAGAGGCTTTCCCTGCTCCATTTAGGATTTCCTGCTCCTTTATCAAAAATTAGATGGTTGTATCTCTGGGGAACATTTTCTGAGTATTCAAGCCTATTCCACTGATCTGAGTACCTATCCTTATTCCAATACCATGCTGTTTTGATAACTATTGCTTTGTAGTACAGTTTAAAGTTGGGAAAAGTAATTCCTCCCATATTCTTTTTCCCAATGATTGCTTTAGCTATTCGAGGGTGTTTATTGTTCCAAATGAATTTCAAAAGTGTCTGATCCACTTCTTTGAAGAATGTCATGGGTATCTTTAGAGGGATGGCATTAAATCTGTATAATGCCTTGGGGAGTATTGACATTTTGATGATGTTAATCCTGCCAATCCATGAGCAGGGTATGCGTTTCCATTTCCGTGTGTCCTCTCTTATTTCTTGGAGCAGAGTTTTATAGTTTTCTTTGTATAGGTCCTTCACATATTTAGTCAAGTTGATTCCAAGATATTTGAGTTTGTGTGGCACTATTGTGAATGGGGTTGTTTTCTTAATGTCCATTTCATCCTTATTACTATTGGTATATAGAAAGGCCATTGATTTTTGTGTGTTAATTTTGTAGCCTGCCACCTTGCTATATGAGTCTATTGTTTCTAGAAGCTTTTTGATAGAGTCTTTAGGGTTTTCTAAGTAGAGTATCATGTCATCTGCAAACAGTGAGAGCTTGACTTCTTCCTTTCCTTTCTGGATTCCCTTGATATCCTTTTCTTGCCTAATCGCTATAGCAAGTACTTCCAGTGCTATGTTGAATAGGAGTGGTGAGAGAGGACAGCCTTGTCTTGTGCCAGAATTTAGAGGGAAGGCTTTCAGTTTTTCTCCATTGAGGATAATATTTGCCACTGGCTTGTGGTAGATGGCCTTCACTATATTGAGAAAGGTTCCCTCCATTCCCATCTTGCTGAGAGTTTTGATCAAGAATGGGTGTTGGACCTTATCAAATGCTTTCTCTGCATCTATTGATATGATCATGTGGTTTTTATTTTTCTTGTTATTGATGTTGTGTATTATGTTGATAGATTTACGGATGTTAAACCAGCCTTGCATTCCTGGGATGAAACCTACTTGATCGTAGTGGATGATCTTCTTAATGAGGCATTGAATCCTATTTGCCAGGATTTTGTTGAGGATCTTTGCATCTGCATTCATCAGTGATATTGGTCTGTAATTTTCTTTTTTGGTAGCGTCTCTGTCTGGTTTAGGTATCAAGGTGATGTTGGCTTCATAAAAGCTATTTGGAAGTGTTTCTGTTTGTTCAATTTCATGAAAGAGTCTTGCCAAGATTGGCAGTAGTTCCTCTTGGAAAGTTTGATAGAATTCATTAGTGAATCCATCTGGACCTGGGCTTTTGTTTTTCGGCAGACATTTGATTACTGTTTTAATTTCATCAATGGTGATGGGGGTGTTTAGATATGCTACATCCTCTTCCTTCAACCGTGGAAGATTATAAGAGTCCAAGAATTTATCCATTTCTTCCAGGTTCTCATTTTTAGTGGCGTAGAGTTTTTCAAAGTAGTTTCTGATTACCCTTTGAATCTCTGTCATATCAGTAGTGATCTCTCCTTTTTCATTCCTGATACGAGTTATCAAGTTTCTCTCTCTCTCTTTCTTTGTTAGGTTTGCCAGTGGTCTATCAATCTTGTTTATTTTTTCAAAGAACCAACTTCTGCTTTCGTTGATCTTTCGGATTGTTTTTTGAGTTTCCACTTCGTTGATTTCTGCTCTCAGCTTTGTTATTTCCTTCTGTCTTCCTATTCTTGGGTCCTTTTGTTGAGCATTTTCTAGTTCTATTAGCTGTGTCATTAAGCTACTCAGGTAAGCTCCTTCTTCCTTCCTGATGTGTGCTTGCAAAGCTATAAATTTTCCTCTCAGTACTGCTTTTGCTGTGTCCCATAAGTTCTGAGAGTTTGTGTCTTTATTCTCATTTGTTTCCAGGAACCTTTTGATTTCCTCCTTGATTTCATCTCAGACCCACTGGTTATTGAGCATGAGGCTGTTTAACTTCCAGGTGTTAAAGTGTTTCTTCTGAGTCCCTTTGGAGTTCACAAATAATTTCAGAGCCTTGTGGTCAGCGAAGGTAGTCTGCAAAATTTCTATCCTCTTGATCTTATGGAGGTATGTTTTATGTGCCAGCATGTAGTCTATCCTGGAGAATGTCCCATGTACATTGGAGAAGAATGTGTACCCAGGTTTCTGGGGATGGAGTGTCCTATATATATCCACTAGGCCTCTTTCTTCCATTTCTCTCCTCAGGTCTAGTATATTCTTGTTGGGTTTCAGTCTGGTTGACCTGTCCAGTGTTGACAAAGCCGTGTTAAGGTCCCCCACAATTATTGTGTTGTTGTTGATATTATTTTTCAGATTTGTCAACAGTTGTATTAAATATTTTGCTGGCCCCTCATTCGGTGCATATATGTTTAGGAGAGTGAATTCTTCCTGCTCTACGTACCCCTTGATTAATATAAAATGTCCGTCTTTGTCCCTTACAACCTTCCTGAGTATAAAGTTTGCATTATCTGATATTAGTATGGCCACTCCAGCTTTTTTATGGGTGTTGTTTGCTTGGATGATTTTTCTCCAGCCTTTTATTTTGAGTCTATGTTTGTTCTGACTATTCAGGTGCGTTTCTTGTAGGCAGCAGAAGGTTGGATTGAGTTTTTTGATCCATTTAGCCACTCTGTGTCTCTTAACTGGTGCATTTAGTCCATTGACGTTGAGAGAAAGAATTGTCCTGGGATTTAACGCCATCTTTATTTCAAAATTTGGTGTGTCTTTTGGGTAGTCTTGTCTTAAATTAGGTCTTTCAGTTTTTCTCTTAAGACTGTTTTTGTGTCTGTGAAGTTTCTGAGCTGTTTTTTGTCTGTGAAACCATGTATTCTTCCATCAAACCGGAAAGTGAGTTTTGCTGGGTATAGTATTCTGGGTGAAGCATTCATTTCATTCAATCTTGTCACAATATCCCACCACTGCTTTCTGGCATTGAGTGTTTCTGGTGACAGGTCTGCTGTAAATCTCAGGGAAGCTTGCTTGAACATGATTTCCCCTTTTGATCTTGCTGTTTTCAGAATTCTGTCTCTATCTGTGGGATTTGTCATTGTGACTAGGATGTGTCTTGGGGTGGTTTTTCTGGGGTCTCTTTTGGTTGGTACTCTTCGGGCATGCAGGATTTGATCACATATATTCTTTAGCTCTGGAAGTTTCTCTTTAATGATGTTCTTGACCATTGATTCTTCCTGGAAATTTTCTTCCTGGGTCTCTGGGACTCCAATGATTCTTAAGTTGTTTCTGTTGATCTTATCATAGACTTCTATTTTCGTCTGTTCCCATTCTTTGACTAATTTTTCCATTGTCTGCTCATTTGCTTTAAGTTTTTTGTCCAATCTCTCCTGCTGTATGGAATTGTTATGTATCTCATCTTCCACAGCACCAAGTCTATTCTCAGCTTCTGATACCCTGTCCCAGAGCTTATCCATTTTGTCATTCACTTCATTTACTGACTTTTTCAGTCCTGTTAGTTGACATGTTATTTCAGTTTGGAGTTTTGTCATTTCTGCCTTCATATTTTCTTGGTTCTTATTAGTGTTCTGTTCAACTCGATCCATGGTTTCTTGGAGTCTGTTGAGCACCTTCCATATTGCTAGTCTAAAGTCCTTATCTGAGAGGTTGATTAGTTGTTCAGTCATTATCTGGTCCTCAGAATTGTCATCTTCTTTCTCTATGTCTAATGCTGGCCTGCGTTGTTTCTCCATTGTCACACTTGTATTGTGGGTTTTTCTACGTGTTGTGGTGGTATTCATTGTCTATATGATGTAGGCAGCACACTCCTCTGGCTCCTCCCTTTCTGGAAGGGCTGACTTGCCTCTAAGGGAGTGGAGTCCTCCATGGATGAAGCCTCACACTGGGTCAAATCTTAGGCCCGAGCATGCAACAGAGAAGACAGTCCAGAGAGAAATGTTTGCTTCTGTGATATAGCGCGTTCTTAGTGTGATTTTTCCTTCTTGTTGCAATGGAGTTCTTTCCTTAGAAAGAGTGCAGGGCCGCATAGCGAAGTGGAGCTTAGTGCCTTCTGGAGCCTCTTTTCAGCCCACTCTAAGGAGGTTTACGCAACAGGATAGCAGAGAGACACACACAGGCAGCACTCACAGTTTTTCACAGTCAGGCCCCACTGGTCAGTAGTTTTCACTCGCTCGCTGGGCAGCTTCAGAATGCTGTATTTTTGGGGTTCACTTCCCAGGACTCTGAGGAGAGTCACTGGCTCGCTGGGTAGCTTCCGAATGTAGTTTCTTTGGGGTTCGCTTCCCAGGGGTCTGAGGAGAGCTTCCAGAGTTCAGGAAAGACAGAGAAGGGTAGGACAGGGCTCCCTTCCGAGGCTCAGTTTCCTCAGAAGAAGCACAGCCGGGTGGAGACTCTGCAGGTAGAGAAATCAGCACTCTGCCTGGAGACCCCCACATCCAGCCATTTCTTACTCACTCACTGGCTCGCTGTGTAGCTCCCAAATGTAGTTTCTTCGGGGTTCGCTTCCCAGGGCTCTGAGGAGAGCTTCCAGAGTTCAGGAAAGACAGAGAAGAGTAGGACAGGGCTCCCTTCAGGTGCTCAGTTTCTGGTTCGCTGGGTAGCTTCCAAATGTAGTTTCTTTGGGGTTCGCTTCCCAGGGCTCTGAGGAGAGCTTCCAGAGTTCAGGAAAGACAGAGAAGGGTAGGACAGGGCTCCCTTCAGGTGCTCAGTTCCTCAGAAGAAGCACAGCCCGGTGGAGATTCTGCAGGTAGAGCAGTCAGCACTCTGCCTGGAAACCCCCACCTGCAGCCATTTCTCACTCACTCACTGGCTCGCTGGGTAGCTCCCGAATGTAGTTTCTTTGGGGTTCGCTTCCCAGGGCTCTGAGGAGAGCTTCCAGAGTTCAGGAAAGACAGAGAAGGGTAGGACAGGGCTCCCTTCCGGTGCTCAGTTCCTCAGAAGAAGCACAGCCCGGTGGAGATTCTGCAGGTAGAGCAGTCAGCACTCTGCCTGGAAACCCCCACCTGCAGCCATTTCTCACTCACTCACTGGCTCGCTGGGTAGCTCCCAAATGTAGTTTCTTTGGGGTTCACTTCCCAGGGCTCTGAGGAGAGCTTCCAGAGTTCAGGAAAGACAGAGAAGGGTAGGACAGGGCTCCCTTCCGGTGCTCAGTTCCTCAGAAGAAGCACAGCCCGGTGGAGATTCTGCAGGTAGAGCAGTCAGCACTCTGCCTGGAAACCCCCACCTGCAGCCATTTCTCACTCCTGAAAAACATTTTCAAAGAGGTAACTGACCCTTTTTATATTTCTAGACAGGTAAGCTCAAAGTTGAAAGTACTTTAACATACTCCATGTTCTAAAAATTCAATGCAACCTCAAATATCAATAAATTTTTCTATGTAACTTGATAAATTGATTCTAAAGTTACGTGGAAATCAAAGTAAAGCAAAGGCTAAATTTAAAAAAAATGGGAGAGGAAGAACAAGGGTAGAGAGATCTACTTATCATTTGGTATGAAAATGACAATTAAAAACATTTTTTAATGTTTTTATTTAAACAAATTTATTACATACATGATTGTGTTTGGGTTTCAGTCATGTAAAGAACACCACCCATCACCAGTGCAACATTCCCATCACCAATGTTTCAAATCTCCCTCCCCCCCCACCCAACCCCCGCCTGTACTCTAGACAGGCTTTCTATTTCCCTCGTACATTCTCATTATTAGGATAGTTAGAAACTTAGTTATTTCTCTAACTAACCTCATCCCTGTTTGTGGTGAGCTTCGGAGGTGAGCTGTAAGTTCCAGCTCTTTCTCTTTTGTGTCTGAAAGTTATTATTTCAAGAATGTCTTTCATTTTTCTTAAAAAACCATAGATGAGTGAGACTATTCTGCATCTTTCTCTCTCTCTCTGACTTATTTCACTCAGCATAATAGTTTCCATGTACATCCATATATAGAAATATTTCATGACTTCATCTCTCCTGACAGCTGCATAATATTCCATTTTGTATATGTACCACAGTTTCTTTAGCCATTCATCTGTTAAAGGGTATCTTGTCCAAAAATGGTGGACAGCACAGAAGACAGGCAGATGGGGTGCTGGCATCTGAGTTCCAGCAGAATTCAGTGGCTTCCCCTTTCTGGGCTTGTAAAGTCAGCCATTTCTTATTCACTTATTTGCTCGCTGGGTAGCTTCAGAATGCAGTTTTTGGGGGGTTCGCTTCCCAGGGCTCTGAGGAGAGCTTCAAGGATTCAGAAAAGACAGAGAAGCATAGGACAGGGTTCTCTTTAGGTCCTCAGTTTCCTCAGAAGAAGCACAGCAGGGTGGAGACTCCACAGGTGAAGCAATCAGCACTTCACTTGGCAGTCCCCACAGTCAGCCATTTCTTACTCACTCACTCGCTGGGTAGTTTCAGAATGCAGTTTTTTGGGGGTTCACTTCCCAGGGCTCTGAGGAGAGCTTGAAGGATTCAGGAAAGACAGAGGAGCACAGGACAGGGTTCTCTTTAGGTCCTCAGTTTCCTCAGAAGAAAAATAACATATTTTTAAATAAAAATATATAGCATGCAGAAAAATGGAATAACCATGTTTGATGCATTATGCTATAAAGTTGAATATTGCTTAAAAATTGAGCACCAATTTACATTGACATGAATAAAAATTAGGCTAGGTCTCAGGTAAATTGAGTGGAAATAAAAAAATTTCAAGCCTAAATATCCAAACCAAAGTCAACAACAATAGAATCAAGAGGCTCAAACTACAACAAGCTATACACAAAAATGATTTTTTATACTAGCAGTCCAGGGGACTAAGTGTGGGCATATGGGAGGAATATTGGGAACTATGGAAAAAGGAGGTTAACACTGGTGGCGGGAATTGACCTAATTCACTGTCACAATGTACCTAAAATACAACTGCGAAAGACTTGTAATTCACATTAAGCTCAATAAAAAAATATTTTTAAAAAAATTCAGTCAGGGGCCGGGAGAGATAGCACAGCAGCGTTTGCCTTCCAAACAGCCGATCCAGGACCAATGGTGGTTGGTTCGAATCCCGGTGTCCCATATGGTCCCCCGTACCTGCCAGGAACTATTTCTGAGCAGACAGCCAGGAGTAACCCCTGAGCACCGCTGGGTGTGGCCCAAAAACAAACAAACAAAAAATTCAGTCAGGGAAGATATTTTTGTGTTTTCTGCTTGAAAATTTCTTTTTGCGAAACTGGGGATATTTGTGAAGGAGAAACTTGCGAAGACATTGATATTGGAATATTGTACACCTGAAATTCAATTATGATACACTTAATAAATTGGTATTTCACAGTGATTCCATAGTAAAAAAAATAAAATAACTAGAAACTAAAAATGAATAAATGAAATTTCTACCCCTGGACATTAAAAGGAGGGCATTAAAAAAATTAATTAAAACATTGTAATGATTTCCTGGAAGCTTTCTGTTTTTTTGGGGAGAGAATTATAAACCACTAGGGAAGAGTATCTTCTTGACTGCAGGATAGAGAAATTTTTAATAACAAACAAAATAGGGGCCGAAGCAAGTGTTAGAGTTTGCCTTGCACGTCCTAACCTAGGACGGTACTTGGTTTGATCCCCTTTCATCCCATATAGTCCCCCAAGCCAGGAGCAATTTCTAAGCACATAGCCAGTAGTAACCCCTGAGTGTCACCAGGTGTGGCCCTTAAAAAATATGAACAAACAAACAAACAAACAAATAGTCAACCCAAAGTTAAAAATTATAAAAAGCTTAAAACTCATTTTATTTCATTAAAATTAGCAAATGTTTTCAAAGGTACTATTAAGAGAGTAGAAAGATAAGAAACTGGATTAAAGACCTTGATATCAGACCTGATATCATAAGGTATATAGAACAACACGTCGGTAAAACACTCCATGGCATTGAGACTAAAGGCATCTTCAAGGAGGAAACTGCACTTTCCAAACAAGTGGAAGCAGAGATAAACAGATGGGAATACATTAAGCTGAGAAGCTTCTGCATCTCAAAAGAAACAGTGCCCAGGATACAAGAGCCACCCACCCAGTGGGAGAAACTATTCACCCAACACCCATCAGATAATGGGCTAATATCCAAAATATACAGGTCACTGACAGAACTTTACAAGGAAAAAACATCTAATCCCATCAAAAAAATAGGGAGAAGAAATGAACAGATGCTTTGATAAAAAAGAAATACAAATGGCCAAAAGGCACATGAAAAAAATGCTCCTAATCACTAATCATCAGGGAGATGAAAATCAAAACAACTATGAGATACCATCTCACACCACAGAGATTGGCATACATCAGAAAGAATGAGAACAATCAGTGCTGGTGGGGATGTGAAGAGAAAAGAACTCTTATCCACTGCTGGTGGGAATGCCGTCTAGTCCAACCGCTATGGAAAGTGATAAGGAGATTCCTCCAGAATCTGGAAATTGAGCTCCCATTCGACCCAGCTATTCCCCTCTTAGGGATATACCCTAAGAACACAAGAATACAATACAAAAACCCCTTCCTCACACCTATATTTATTGCAGCACTATTCACAATAGCCAGGCTCTGGAAACAACCAAGATGCCCTTCAACAGATGAATGACTAAAGAAACTGTGGTACATATACACAATGGAATATTATGCAGCCATCAGGAGAGATGAAGTCATGAAATTTTCCTATACATGGATGTACATGGAATCTATCATGCTGAGTGAAATAAGTCAGAGGGAGAGAGAGAGAAACGCAGAATAGTCTCACTCATCTATGGATTTTAAGAAAAATAAAAGTCATTTTTGCAACAATCCTCAGAGGCAATGAGAAGAGGACTGGAACTTCCAGCTCACTTCATGAAGCTCACCACAAAGAGTGGTGAGTGCAGTTATAGAAATAACTACACTGAGAACTACCATAATATTGTGAATGAATGAGGGAACTGGAAAGTCTGTCTGGAGTACAGGTGGGGGTGGGGTGGGATGGAGGGAGATTTGGGACATTGGTGGTGGGAAAGTTGCACTGGTGAAGGGGGTGTTCTTTACATGACTGAAACCTAATCACAATCATATATGTAATCAAGATGTTTAAATAAAGGAAAAAAAGAAAGTTATTTATAAGTATTCATAATAGCCTTTGCAGGTAAAGACACTAGAGTACCTATACTATATCAAGAACTAGGAAAAAAGCAAAAGTCTTCACAGAAAGTTGACTAAAGGAGTTTATTGTTCTCTTCATAAAATAAGGTATAATAATAATTGCTCAGTAAAAAAAAAAGAAAAGTTTCTGGACCTCTGATCAACAGAACAATGATGTTTGCATTGTTTAGGGTACTAAATTAGGGGTTTGTAATCATGTGCTATTGCATAATTAAGGAAAAAATAAGCAAGATGTGAACTTGTATTATTTCAGAAGCCAGAAACCAATTATTAAAAGAGAAAGGTTTCATACCTTCTCAGCTCCACTACATCATCATGTAGACTATACAGCACATTCTATATGCATCTGCTACATAAGTATGTATAACTCCACACACAATATACACTTTATAAAAACTGTTTATATACATACACATGTATAGATAGGTGTAACGTTAAACCTGTCAAACTATTACTACTTGGGGCTGGAGCAATATCACAGAAGTAGGGCATTTGCCTTGCACAGAGTTGGCCAGGGTCTGATCCCTGGCATTGCATATGGTCCCCCAAGCCTGCCAGGAGGGATTTCTGAGCACAGATTCAGAAGGAACCCCCTGAGTACTGTAGGGTATGTCCCCAGAACAAAACAAAACAAAAGAAAAAATTCCTACTGGCAATGTTTAAGTTAATAAAGCATTAGGTGTGAAGATTCCACTTTCCAGTAGAGTTTCCAATGCACCTTGAAGGCCAACAAATTCTAAGTGTCTGTACTCGGTGAATCATAATGTTCCACTATCTGGCCACGATGCCAGTTCCTTATGTATACTGGTAATTCTCTCTCTGAAATTAATAGGCCAGTATTTGCACTCCAAATTCCAGAGTACGCCAAGAGACTGACGGCTCGCTCTGGCTCTGTTAGAAGCCCCAATGAGCCTCCTTGAACTTCATCAACCACACTGAATAATTAAATATGAAAATGGGCCCAAACCTGCCTATCTCCCTTAAACAGCCTACCATGTCAGATAAACAGAATTTTTTGCTATGACATTTTTGGGTATGAATGTGTGTATGATTACAAATATTATTTTTAATAACAAAAAACTGCTCTTCAAAAAATGTATTTCTCTCTTGAAAGGTCATTGCTCAGAGAAACTATAAAAAGTATAGGAGGGGTGTAGATTAAGCATTTTCACATTCATTATCATGTTTATGCATGAAATGACTTTTCAGCAAAATAATTTTTCCAAAGGTGAAATATGAAATAGATTTCAAAGATAATATCAAACAATACAGAGAATTGCATCAACAGAACATGCATTCTAAATATTTTTGGGACTGGGAATATCTTCCATGCTGTATCCAGGAATTTCAGGGGACCAATTGGAAATTCTTGGCCACTGGGGTGGGTTTTGATGCAAAAGCCTGAGAATATGATGATGTGTTGGGACTGCAGTACTAGGGCCTCCTGGGATGTGAACTTTAGCCTCAGGGGACCACATAGTGCAGAGAATTAAACCCGGTCAGATACATGTTAAGTATGAACTAATCCCTTTACCATCTCCCAGTCCCAATCTAAATATTTTAAACAGAAACACACAGGTGTCAGTATAAAATCTGTTGGACTTGATCTATTTTTAAAACAATGAAAATTCTAATTCAACAAAAAAAATTTTTGCCATCTACAATAGAAGGTATGCAATTTAATTTCACACTTTTATTCTCTTCAGGTCAACAGTTCTCAAAAATGTACTTCAAGAGACAACAGAGCCCTAAGATTCTTTCTAAGAATTCAACAGGGCTTCCCTTTTCCAAAAACATGTCCTTGTGAAGCAGAATTTTTATCACCCACTTCAATTGAAACAAAAACTATGCATTCACTGAATATAGAAATGAAAAAAACTGGCTCTTACAATTTGTCAAAAATTTAAAAAGTTGTAAAAATATAAAAGAATGATACTATCTGGAGTTAGAGCAATAGTACAATGGTTGGGGCACTGACGTGCATGCATCTGACACAGGCTCAATCCCAGGCATCTCCATAAATTACACCAAGGCCACCAGAAGTAAACATTGAACTCATAGCCAGGCCAAATCTTTCTAGGTGATTATTCCTTTATCCCTCTGCTTCCGAATTTCTGCTGTCTACAACTTAAAATTTAGTTTCAGTCACTACCTTGTTGATGAGATTATCTATATTGGAAGCACTCAGAAGCAGAAAAAGTCTGCAGTCTTTGATAACTGTGAGTTTATACAAAATAAATACCTAGACTGCTACAGCTATTAGAAAGACCAAGGGAGTTTCTAGGATACAATTTGAACCTTATCCTAAACATTATAACAATCTTACAAATCTCAGTAGTAACTTCTCTAGCACCAAAAGTCCCCTCCTTTATAAACAATTCTGCATTGCTTGTTATTCAAGCATTTTCTTATGACTTTTGTTGCTAAGTACTGATAATAGGTCTTCTGATGTCAGAGAGTGATCTTTGGGGCTCTAATTAAGTTCACAGTCTTTTCACATTTTACAAGTTCAATCATGAAAATGCATCATTTTCCAACCCTCAATTTGATAGTATCCGATAGCTTACAACAGATTTCATATGCATTGTTTTACAGCTATGTGGATTAGGTTCTCCCAGGCACTTTTTTAGTCAAAAAACATTGATTTTGCTCTCCCTGTTGTACCAGTGTTATGGACCACACTGGAAGTAAACCCTAGCATGTAAATAAACAATATGGTGGAGAAGGAATAATAAAAATAGATAAGGTAAGGTTCCTAAAGTTTCAGTGAACTGAAAATATGGCCTCTGTCTGTTAGAGTGGAATTGAGAACTCCAAAGAGCGGGGTTATAGGTGGATAGAATTATAAATAGAGAAAAGTGGGCTGGAGTTTTTGAAGAACGAGCCTTCCAAGTAGAACAAACAGCCTCTGAGAAGCACATAGACCTGAGTTAGTAGCCAGCTTCCTTTGGTAGAATAACACAGAGATGAGTGACTAGAAAGTAAGACTGAATCTGGGGAAATGAAAGATAACACTACTTCATCATTCCCTTTTTACAGTGGTGGCAGTAAAGAAAGTTGCCAAAGGATTTTAAGCCAGAAAGCTCAGTAGCAAAGTTTTTAATGTATAAAGTTAATATTAAATGTAGTGTCACAAAGGAGCCAGGTAATCAACAATTTAAAATTCTCTGAGCATAGTAGCACTAAATTTCCTAGCACAGAGGCATGCAATTCTACAGCTGATTTCATCCATTAAAATTTATGTCTGGTGTTCAAAGAAATCATAGCCAGCCACAATGTATGTTTTTTTTATTCAGAACTTCAAAACAATATAACTCTCAAAATAAAAATTTTGGACTAGAGCAATAGTACCTTGGGTAGGGGCTTGCTTTACATTTACATTTACATTGCTTTACATTTACATTCTGCTTGCTTCCAACCAGAATTTGATCTCTAGCATCCCATGTTGAGCAATATACACTTTGATATGATAGAGCTATTTGAAAATTTTAGAACTAATTAAAAATTCTTTTATATATAAAAAAAACACCATGCAGAAGAGCCCTCTGCATTCCTATGTTCATCCCAAAACTATTTACAATAGCTAGAATCTGGTCACAACCCAAGTGCCCGATGTGGCTAAAGAAACTGCCTTACATATACACAACAGAATACTATGCAGCTTTTAGTTAAAATCAAGTCATGAAATTTGTGCATACATGGATGGATAAGGAGATTATTATGCTAAGTGAATTGAGTTAAAGGGAGAAGGATAGATATAAAATAATCGTATTCATTTGTGGGATATAAAATAAAAAAAAGACAGTATGGTAATAATATTAGAGACAATAGAGATGAGGGCCAGAAGGACCAGTCCATTATATAAAGCTTGTCACAAAGAGTAGTGAGTCCAATTAGGGTAGAGAAAATATGACTATGACAATAATAGTTGTAACTGATGACTCTGGACAAGAACTGGGTGCTGAAAGGGAAAAAAAATCATATAAATGATACTCCTTCATTAACAGTAGTGCAAACCACAGTGTCTAAAAGGAAAGAGAGAGAGAAAGAAAAAGAAAGAAAATAAAATGCTGCCTCAAAGGCAAGTATGGGGAGTGGGTGGAAAGAATTGGGGACATTGGTGTTGGGAAAGGTACATGAGTGAACTCAATTATGAACAATTTTGTAATAATAGTACTTAAATAAAGTAATTACATATATGTATATATAAACGATTGGTTTACAGTGTAATAGCATTAGTACAGTGAGTAAAGCATTTGCCTTGCATGTTCTGACTCTGGTTTAATCTCCGGAACTTCATATGGTCCCCTGTGCCTACAAGAGAGATCTCTTAGCATAGAGACAGGAATAAACTCTAGCATACCTGGTTGACCCCCCACCACTCACACACAATAAAAAAAAAAACTCAAAACCCAAAATAAGTTTTTTGCATTTTTAATTCACTTGGAATTTTTACTAATCATTTCAACATATGTTATTCATATATGTCATGGTCACTTTTTTTCCCAAGATGCTCTTTTAGGATATATCTTTGATAAAAAGGATTGGTTTTATACTTTATAGCACAATGCAGAATTTTTGATAATGAGAATAAAACAACCAATAATTATTAGATCGTTGTGTTGGGAGTTAACTATCATGTGAATAGAATAACAAAACTAATATGGAAAATAAAAATTAAGGACTATAAGTCATTAATTGTACTGGCTGGTATTTATTAAGTAACTTGCAAAAAATCAATGATTTGTAAGATTTCAGTTGATTATTAAAAATTGAATATGAATAAGATGAATTAATGCAAAGTTAATTAGGCAGAATTGGCAGTAGATATAATTGTTTGGGTCAGTTTCTTTTCTAAGATGTACTTAATCAGTGACATAATCAGTCAATTTCAGAAAAGATATTAGTCAGGCCTTTTATTCTTTATTTTATACAAATTTTTCTCATAAACAATACATTTTAAGAAAAATTTAAAGTTACTTTACTTTTTAACATATTGGTATTTATGTGTTATTTTCATTCATATGTACCTGGAATTAATTATTAAAATAGACTTGCCTTAAGAATTTGCATTAGACAACATTTGTCAGAAACAGGCACTATTCATAACTCCCACAAAAGTATTTTCAAAAAACTTGTAATATTTACTGCTTTACTTATTTCTAGGACATATTCACAAAAATATATTCCCAGGGTAAAATAAAAATTAAAAGTGCTACAATAATTTATAGTACCTTGCTTTTGATAAGTGTATACCTTTACTTTATATACTCTATGGTTGTATAATGATATTATAGTGAACATTAGTCTAATAAAAAGAGTTCTATTATCTGTGGTACATAGAATAACAGGGCATGGGAAAAGGCAAGATATCAGAGGGAAATACCTATATTACCCTGGTCCCTAGATTATAGACCTTAAAAGAGAGGGAAGGAAGGAAGGAAAAAGTCTAAGAAATAAGATGCAGGTGTCAGGTAATAGTGATGGGTGAAGGAGCTTGAAAGCTTCATACACAGTGGTGATACATAGATGTAGTGTGTTTATTATCTGAACCATAAAACCAATAAAACTGATTTCAAAGCAGGAGCTCCAAACTTAAACAAGAAAACTTTAAATGCCTGTCAAGTAGACAGGCTGGGTGGGACTCTGGGACACTGGTGAAGAGATGTGAATACTGGTGATGGGATTAGTGTTGGAACATTATGTCTAAAACTTAACTATAACTAACTTTTTAAAACACGGTGTCTTCATTAAAAAATTTTAAGGATAATATATTAGTTATTTTTAAATGAGACAAAACAATAAAATTTTATAGAAATTAGAGTAAAAAAAATCCACCTGCTGTAATCTTTTAATTTCTCATACCTCACTCACTTCCTGTGTATCAGACCTAAACAAATGACTACACAAGAAAAACAGTTTGTGGGGCCGGCGAGGTGTGCTAGAGGTAAGTAAGGTGTCTGCCTTGCAAGCGCTAGCCAAGGAAGGACCACGGTTCGATCCCCCAGCGTCCCTTATGGTCCCCCCAAGCCAGGTTCAATTTCTGAGCACTTAGCCAGGAGTAACCCCTGAGCATCAAACAGGTGTGGCCCGAAAAAAACAAAAAAAAATAATAATAATAAGAAAAACAGTTTGTACTTGTTGATTAGGATGAAATTAATTTTTAATCCTTTTAGAAGTTTTAAAATGAAATAATTTTCATATCCAACCATTTCCATTAAAATATGTTATCTTTAAAAATCAATTTTCAGATGAATATATCTTAACTTATTTGACCAATTCATAAATATTTGTTATTTGCCATATCTTACAATGTTCCAGCCATTATTTAGGAATAAAATTCAACAAATAAATTTATCAGATTTATGTGTATGTAAATTAATTTTGATATAGATTTATGTAAGTATGTAGTTTCTATTTTGCTTTAACTTTAAAGATTTGGTATTAGGAGCCAGAGCAGTGGCACAAGCGGTAAAGCATCTGCCTTGCCCATGCTAGCCTAGGACAGGACTGTGGTTTGATCCCACGGTGTCCTATATGGTCCCCCAAGCTAGGAATGATTTCTTAGTGTATAGCAGGAGTAACCCCTGAGCATCACTAGGTGTGGCCCAAAAACCAAAGTACAAAAACAAAAGATTTGGTATTAATCAAATCTTTAAAATAGCTGCCCTAATGATTTTGTATGTTAGCAGTCAAATATGTTTTATATTTTTTATAAAAAAATAGTAAGCATTTTTTCAAATATGTGTATATTTGTTCCATTGCAATTTCTTCTCATGATGTTTTAAAATGAATTTCTGAATGCATTTTTTAGGCACCCCCCAAAAAACCTAATTTTTAAAAAAGTTCTCACAGAAATGAGAATCTGACCTGACTAGAATAACACAACTGTATATTAGTGAGACATATGGACAGGTCATAGTTGCAACAGACTTGCCCTTATAAACTCTGTTTTGAATCAGTTACTTACAAATTAGCTATTTCATTCACACTTCCTCACCACTAACTTGACAAGCAATTTTTAAAGAGAAGAAATGTGTGATACTATTTTCAACTTTTTTTTTTACATATTTCACAATTGAGGGCTTCCTCCATAGTATTTTTATAAAGATTTTTTTTTATTATTATCATTACATTTTCCTTTGTAATGCCACAGAGCTAACCCTTATATGTGATCCCAGTTTCATGCGTAATATGCACAGCCAGATTGATAGACCACTGGCAAACCTAACAAAAAAAGAGAGAGAGAGAAACTTGATAACTCGTATTAGGAATGAAAAAGGAGAGATCACTACTGATATGACAGAGATTCAAAGGGTAACCAGAAACTACTTTGAGAAACTCTACTCCACTAAAAATGAGAACCTGGAAGAAATGGATAAATTCTTGGACTCTTATAATCTTCCATGGTTGAAGGAAGAGGATGTAGCATATCTAAACACCCCCATCACCGTTGATGAAATTAAAACGGTAATCAAAAGTCTGCCCAAAAACAAAAGCCCAGGCCCAGATGGATTCACTAATGAATTCTTTCAAACATTCCAAGAGGAACTACTACCAATCCTGGCAAGACTCTTTCATGAAATTGAAAAAAACGGAAACACTTCCAAATAGCTTTTATGAAGCGAACATCACCCTGATACCTAAACCAGAGATGCTACAAAAAAAGAAAATTACAGAACAATATCACTGATGAATGCAGATGCAAAGATCCTCAACAAAATCCTGGCAAATAGGATTCAATGCCTCATTAAGAAGATCATCCACTATGATCAAGTGGGTTTCATCCCAGGAATGCAAGGATGGTTTAACATCTGTAAATCTGTCAACATAATACACAACATCAACAACAAGAAAAATAAAAACCACATGATCATATCAATAGATGCAGAGAAAGCATTTGATAAGGTCCAACACCCATTCTTGATCAAAACTCTCAGCAAGATGGGAATGGAAGGAACCTTTCTCAATATAGTTGTAGGATACCTATCTGAGACCCACCCATTTCTGGGAGGGGTCTTGGGAACCGGATAATAGGTGTGACCTTACTTCCAAGACCCGGCCCATTCATGGGAGGGGTCTTGGAATAGGTAGATAAACCCGGAAGCCAAGGGATTAAGGGGCTTTTGCCTTTTGGCCCTGCTGGGCTCTCGAAGGGAGATGGCTGAAAGACGATAAGACGCAGGGCAAGACTAGAATGGCTGTGTGCTTGAAAGGTTATGAGTAGGCCACACACATGTGGTGGCTAGGGCCTAAATAAAGATGATTCTTCCTGAAGCCTGCCTGTGAGTGAGTGATTTCACCTGGGCAACTCGCCGGCTGCATGGGGGTTGCTAAGCCACATGGCCTGGGATGGCAGACAGAGAAATCCACCTGCATCCATCGCCATCCAGCCCCATCCTTAATTATTTAACACTACAATAGTTAAGGCCATGTACCACAAGCCAGTGGCAAATATTATCCTCAATGGAGAAAAACTAAAAGCCTTCCCTCTAAATTCTGGCACAAGACAAGGCTGTCCTCTCTCACCACTCCTATTCAACATAGCACTGGAAGTACTTGCTACAGTGATTAGGCAAGAAAAAGATATCAAGGGAATCCAGATAGGAAAGAAAGAAGTCAAGCTCTCACTGTTTGCAGATGACATGATGCTCTACTTAGAAAACCCTAAAGACTCTACCAAAAAGCTTCTAGAAACAATAGACTCATATAGCAAGGTAGCAGGCTACAAAATTAACACACAAAAATCAATGGCCTTTCTATACACCAATAGTAATACGGAAGAAATGGACATTAAGAAAACAACCCCATTCACAATAGTGCCACACAAACTCAAATATCTTGGAATCAACTTGACTAAAAATGTGAAGGACCTATACAAAGAAAACTATAAAACTCTGCTCCAAGAAATAAGAGAGGACACGCAGAAATGGAAACATATACCCTGTTCATGGATTGGCAGGATTAACATCATCAAAATGGCAATACTCCCCAAGGCATTATACAGATTTAATGCTATCCCTCTAAAGATACCCATGACATTTTTCAAAGAAGTGGATCAGGCACTTTTGAAATTTGTTTGGAACAGTAAACACCCTAGAATAGCTAAAGCAATCATTGGGAAAAAGAATAGGGGAGGAATTACTTTCCCCAACTTTAAACTTTACTACAAAGCAACAGTTATCAAAACAGCATGGTATTGGAATAAGGACAGGCCCTCAGATCAGTGGAATAGGCTTGAATATTCAGAAAATGTTCCCCAGACATACAATCACCTAATTTTTGATAAAGGAGCAGGAAATCCTAAATGGAGCAAGAAAAGCCTCTTCAACAAGTGGTGTTGGCACAACTGGCTAGCCACTAGTAAAAAATTGAACTTAGACCCCCAGCTAACATCATGTACGAAGGTAAAATCCAAATGGATTAAAGACCTCGATATCAGACCCAAAACCATAAGATATATAGAACAACATAGGCAAAACACTCCAGGACATTACAGGCATCTTCAAGGAGAAAACTGCACTCTCCAAGCAAGTGAAAGCAGAGATTAACAGATGGGAATATATTAAGCTGAGAAGCTTCTGCACCTCAAAGGAAATAGTGCCCAGGATACAAGAGCCACCCACTGAGTGGGAGAAACTATTCACCCAATACCCATCAGATAAGGGGCTAATCTCCAAAATATACAAGGCACTGACAGAACTTTACAAGAAAAAAACATCTAATCCCATCAAAAAATGGGGAGAAGAAATGAACAGACACTTTGACAAAGAAGAAACACAAATGGCCAAAAGACACATGAAAAAGTGCTCCACATCACTAATCATCAGGGAGATGCAAATCCAAACCACAATGAGATACCACCTCACACCACAGAGAATGGCACACATCACAAAGAATGAGAATAAACAGTGTTGGCGGGGATGTGGAGAGAAAGGAACTCTTATCCACTGCTGGTGGGAATGCCATCTAGTTCAACCTTTATGGAAAGCGATATGGAGATTCCTCCAAAAACTGGAAATTGAGCTCCCATACGATCCAGCTATACCACTCCTAGGAATATACCCTAGGAACACAAAAATACAATACAAAAACCCCTTCCTTACACCTATATTCATTGCAGCACTACTTTACCATAGCAAGACTCTGGACACAACCCAGATGCCCTTCAACAGATGAATGGCTAAAGAAATTGTGGTACATATACACAATGGAATATTATGCAGCTGTCAGGAGAGATGAAGTCATGAAATTTTCCTATACATGGATGTACATGGAATCTATTATGCTGAGTGAAATAAGTCAGAGAGAGAGAGAAAAACGCAGAATGGTCTCACTCATCTATGGGTTTTAAGAAAAATGAAAGATATTCTTGCAATAATAAATTTCAGACACAAAAGAGAAAAGAGCTGGAAGTTCCAGCTCACCTCAGGAAGCTCACCACAAAGAGTGATGAGTTTAGTTAGATAAATAACTACATTTTAACTGTCCTAATATTGAGAATGTATGAGGGAAATGGAGAGCCTGTTTAGAGTACAGGCGGGGGTTGGGTGGGGAGGAGGGAGATTTGGGACATTGGTGATGGGAATGTTGCACTGGTGATGGGTGGTGTTCCTTACATGACTGAAACCCAAACACAATCATGTATGTAATGAAGGTGTTCAAAAAAATTCCACTATACATAAATGGAAAAAATATATGCACAGCCAAGTTAAATTACTTTTCTACCCACGGGGTGATTTTTAGCATTGCTCACCTCCACCTAATCTTCTGTACCATCAAAGTCTTTGAATGAAGCTCCCCAAACTACAAGAGCTACACGTCTGTACTAACTCTGTATCTGCCACATACCAGGAAAACACCTGATGCTCCTTCAATGTTTTCTGCTTAGTACATAGAATTTGTTTAACTTTAACTGGGTAGGAAATAGAATTAGTGATTCACAAATTTTTTATCTTTTTATATCAATATTTTAAAATAATTTGACCTCGACTAAGGAAGGAAATCCAAAAGAAGGGCAGAGCAATAGGACAGGCTTTTTGAGAGTCAATGATGACTATAGTTCAAGCACCAAACATTAGTAGAATATATGCTATAGAGTAAATTATTTCTTTTTCTTTTTTCAGGAGAGTTGAATGGTAAGCCTTGCCTGGGGACAGATATTTGTTTCGGAATGCCTGCTAAAATATTCTAGTTAAGATGGGATTGTGTGAATGGAGCAAACTCTTCTGTCT
This sequence comes from Suncus etruscus, assembly GCF_024139225.1. NCBI lineage: Eukaryota > Metazoa > Chordata > Mammalia > Eulipotyphla > Soricidae > Suncus > Suncus etruscus. Next base: position 20,118,948 of record NC_064860.1, read on the forward strand.
CCAGTCTATTAACCACAAAAAGTTCTGGGGAGAGGAGATTGAGATAAGGGTTAAGATCTTAAGGGAACAATACAAACAACAAGGAAAATTGACCCAGTTGTTCTCTGAATCTTGATGCCTCAAGCTTTTCTTTATATATATATATATATCATATCTTTATTTAAACATCTTGATTACAAATAAGATTGTGATTAGGTTTCAGTCATGTAAAGAATAACCCCCTTCACCAGTGCAACATTCCCACCACCAATGTCCCAAATCTCCCTCCATTCCACCCCACCCTCACCTGTACTCTAGATAGGCTTTGGTTACTGGGAAGAGACTGATGTAGAGCCTGGCTTCTATGTCCCTTCTTTATCCAAGAACAACCTTAATGATCGAAATTATGCAGACTTTTCCCTAAAAGGGCTTTCTGTTTATTTGGGGTCACACCCATGGAGGCACAGGATCTGTACTCAGGAATTACTCCTGGCAATGTACAAGGAACCCTATTGGATGCCAGGGATCAAACCAGAACATCAGCTAAGGGCATGGTAAGCACCCTATCAACTATACAATGGTTCCAGCCCCTAAGTAATAGTTTTTTTGTTTGTTTAATTGATTGTTTTTGCTTTGGGGGCCACACCCTGTGTCACTAAGGGGTTAAGTCTGGCTATTCACTCAGAAATTGCTCCTGACTCCCGGGGACCATATGAGACTCCTGGAATCAAACCAAGGTCCGTCCTGGATTAGTCGCATGCAAGGCAAAGGCCTGCCACTGTGCTATCGCTCTTGCCCCAGCATAGGTATTTTTTAATGAGTACTTGACTTACATGCTACTGATCCCAGTTGGATGCCCACACCCAAATGGTCCCTATGAGCTTCCTCAGGAGTGATCCTTGAGAACAGTCAGGAATGATCCCTGACCACTACAGTTATATGGTCTCTCCCCACAATGTTTAAAAAAAAATTGATGTTTCTCATTACTAAATTGCAATTGTTAGTATTTTTTCCCCAAATGAACTCTTGTCAGTAAACCACCAAGTTTGAGAATCTGTTTTTCAATATTAACTAAATTGATGAACATTACATTTCCAGCTGTGGCTGAGCTCTAATTTAGAAATCATTATTTTTATGTGTCTTCGTGTTTTTGGATCTAATCAACACAGTAGCGCAATCACAGTATCAGGGATCATCCCTTCAAGGAACACACTGTCCGGATAAGAAAACATGTGAGGCAAATGCAAGAGGGTTTCTGAGGAACAAGCCCTACCATGATGACGGATGCACGCAAACAATAGCCTCTTAACCTGAGAGACTGAGGAAGGTGAGTTTCTCTTCCCAAATCAGCCAAGATCAGGAGGAAAGGAAAAAGGGTTCCAGGGGAGAAGGCTCTGAGGGAGTTTTATATGACACAAAGGAAAGCAGAAACTATTCATTTTCCAGTCTTCCAGCTGTTCTAGTGGCATAGACTACAGCCACCCTACCCCAACGCATCTGTTGGCAGACTGCATGGCCAGATGATTGCCTCCAGGTGTTTGCCTGGGGAAGACCCTGAAAGTCTACACAAGCTGGGAGTCCACACAAGCTCCAGGAGCAGATGTCGGTGTCTGAAGAAATTTGCACATCTCTGCAGATATATTTTGAGAAATAATGTGGAAATCAAGTTCTGTAAAGATGGCCTAACTCAAGAACCTGTGGGGGGATTGCCTGAAGAACATTTCTATGTCTGTAAAACTTGCTGTGTGTAGAGCTTCTGAGTAACTCTTGAATGTAAACCAGGGGTGTAATTCTTCTCAAAGAGGAGACAGTCTCCTATTGATGCCAAACTTTTTGTATTATGACAATTGGTCTAGACTCTAGAGGCTAAGAACTTGGAGTCCCAATAGACAAAACCAGCATGGCAGTACTAAGAAAAATTTCAAGGCTGAATATGACCAGGATTAAAACAGTATATTTTTCTGGGGCTAGTTCCTCTTTTGAACAAGCTTTTTTTTTTGTCAAGGAGAGAAAAATGAAAATATTTGCAAGCACCTGAATCAGCTTTCTTTTTGAAAAATAGGTCTCCACAGAACATTCCTAAAATGGCATAGATCAAGCTGCAGAGAATAAAAACTAAAGAGATGATTAAGTTTTCTGTTAAATAGAGATGAATGACATGTATTTGTGCATCCTGGATGCTCCCATGAGGTGCTCTTGTACTAGCAGTCTATTCTGTCATATGTTCTCCTAGAGTTAATTAATCAAAAATCACAGTGGTAGTCAAATTTTTACTTTGTTGCAGAATATTAATTATATGTATTTGGCCTCCTAGCCACATACTTTTAAAAAAAAAGTGTTGGTAAGCTATTGCAAAAGAAAAAAGACACATTCTGGCTTGTCTCTCTTTTTTAAAAACTTTAGGCCTTTTGAACATTCAGTTTGAATCATTATTTTATTCTTTCACTTATAGGGTATGAATTTTTTTTCTATTTTTAACAGGAAAGGAAAAACATGCTAATCTAAAAACCATAGCATCTGAGTAGAGATGAGTAAATATATATATAAATATATATATATAAATATATATATATATACACACACACACAAATGCACTCACGCATATACACATATGTAATAAATATACATATGTATATATACACACATATATATAATAATAAAGGGTTAAAAACTTTTAGGGATTTCTCCAGATGGTTAAGAGGATTAGAGAGCCTAGAGGCATTCAGTCAACCTAGGTTCAATCCCTGGTACTCCGTATTTCCCCCTTCAGATTTGCTGCTTTCTTTATTCTAAAACTTAGTGTCAGGGCCTAGAGAGGTAGGCCAACCTTGATTCAATCCATGGCACTGCATTTTGTCTCCTGAGACCTGTCAAGACTGACCTTGAGCATAGAGCCAGGAATTGTTCCTGAGCACTGCCAAGGTGCTCTGAAATATGGAGCCAAGATTTGTCCCAAAATTCAAAAAAAAAATTAATTCTAATAGTAATTTTCCAAAACCACTATATTTCCACATTTTTAAATTTGGTTATGTACCTTCTATTTTGGGTTTAGGGGACATAAAGAACATAAAGTGCATTGAGTCTTTGTTATTACGAGTTTGCTATGTGTTAGAATGTTATATATTAAAGAAAAACAATTAGTTATAGTTTGTAATAAAATCAACATAAATTTCACTGAAATGTTAGCTTAACATATACTACTTGTATCTTTTATTTTTGAATTTCTTGAGTCATGATTTTTTTAATTTCCAATCTCCCTCATTTTTTACACATAATTTTAAATTTTCTTTGCTTTTTGCATCTACAACTTAAATATTGACTTCTTTTGAAAGTTGAACATTCAGAATAGTCACATTAATTTTTTCTGCACTTACATTTTTGTTTGGGCCAAACCAGACCCACTAAGAATAAGATGGATGATTTGCAAAATGGTGAGTCATTTCCCTGTGTGTGAGCAATAAGGGATGACTTTTTATAATTTAATAAGAGTGTCATTCTCAAAATAGAATGATAAATGTAGCTACCATACTTCAAAGCACCCACAGTTAAATTCATTTCTTTAGAAGAAGCTCAAAATGGAGACAAATATTTTCAAAGACAAATTTATGTGTTTGTATTATACATAGGATTATAGTTAGAGATGAGATAAAATAAATTATTGAAAAGAATTTTACAAGAATAATTTTATCTTCCAAGGATAAATAACTTTTTGTAAGAATAAAGATTTCCTGGAGGAAATTTTCTGGTAGAAGAGGGAAGTCCAGGAAGAAAGCAAAATAAACAAATAAACAACAAGAGAAAATCTAAAGAGAGAAGGCTGAAAATAGTTCATAAGAAACATGACTAGGGATAAAGAGATATAGTATAGGGAGTTAGGGAGTAAGGCACTTACCAACTGCAAGGTGATGCCAGGTGTGACCCCTAAGCACAAATTCAGGAGAAGCTCCTGAGCATCAGCAAGAATGACCCAAAAAACAAACAAACAAACAAACAAACAAACAGAAAGAAAGAAAAATATCTGAACAAAATTCTAGAAATTGTTAAAGTCATTTGTTAGGAAAAAAACTGAGTTCAAATATGGAAAGAGAAAGCAGGTAAATTGGGCTGGAGTGGGTAGGGTGTTTTCCTTGCATTCAGACCCAGATTTAATCCTGGGCATCCCATATGGTTCCCCTAAACCACCAGGAATGATTCTTGAGTACAGAGCTAGGAGTAAGCCCTTAGTACAAAGAGGTATGGTCTAAAAACAAAAGTAAAATCCTCAACAAAAAATGGCTAAATTACTTTACACAAAAATATTAACATCTGATCTTCCTAAATGATATAAAAAAAGAATTGACTACATTTATGTTTTCATTCATTGATCATTACTATGCCATTTCTGATGGCTTTTTTTCTCCCTTAATTCTTTCAAATCAAAAGAAAACTGTTATGGAAATGTTGAAATCAACACAAAAATATGTATTCTAATTCAATATTCAAGATAAAGGGTAACAAATTTTTTTTTATAAAATAAAGGCCTAGTATTTCAATTTCTATATATTGTCTGTGATCTGTTGTTTTGGGGTCAAATAATCTTATTTCCTTTTATGTTGGTAGATGAATTTAAAATATTATTTAAGACCAAAGAGATAGTACAGCAGGCAAAAAACTTTCCTTTCATGAGGCTAACCCTGCCACACATACGGTCCTCTAAGCCTCACCAGGAGTTATTCCTAGGTGAAGATACAGATTTATAGGTGCAGATCTGAGCAAGGCCAGGTGTGGACAAATAAAAACCAAAAATTAATAAAATAAAATATCTATATAAGAGAAAACAGAAAATATAGAAAAATAAAATTGGTTTTTATTAAGTGCAATAAATTTCTATATGTTTATGATTTTCATTTTTATTTTTTTTTTGTTTTTGTTTTTGGGCCACACCCGGCAGTGCTCAGGGGTTACTCGTGGCTGTCTGCTCAGAAATAGCTCCTGGCAGGCACGGGGGACCATATGGGACACCGGGATTAGAACCAATCACCTTTGGTCCTGGATTGGCTGCTTGCAAGGCAAACACCGTGCTATCTCTCCGGGCCCGATTTCCATTTTTCTAACTTTTTCTTTATTTATCTTTTTCATGGATTTACAAATTATACTCCAAATGAAATTTAATTTTTAGATTGCTAAAGGGAAACTTTGTTTATTTTGAAATGAATATACAATTTCTACATACAAAACTTTCTAAAACAAAACAAAACAAAACAAAACAAGAAAAACTTATCAAACAAAGCCAGTACTGCCTGTAGGCTCTTCCCCAGCCTCCATCCACATTCCACAGCTGGACCTCACATTTCAACTTATATCAGATATTCCGAGGCAGATTGGACCTAGAACTTCTTTCTCCTAGAAAATATACAGTATAAAATCCAGTTCAGCAAACTAATGAATTAGTTTAAAATTTTTTATCATACTTAGAAAATCTTGCTTGTTTAGGAAAAGAACCTCTAAAGTAGATATACCTCTAGCCATCTCTTATACTATCAGTTCAATAGATCACTTTGTTAAACATTCTGAAATTTCACCATTTCAATCTACCAAATGCAAAGAACAATGGGGAAACTTGGGAAAATACCTGCAGTTGGGAATATAGAGAGAAATATGGCAAGTTTCCAAGTCCATCAAAACACCTGAATCTTATTGATGAGGATCTAAAATCAACACTTAATGTTTTAGTAACAGAAAACAGGAGTCACGAGCTTGTAAGTTTAAGAAATCTATGAATTATTCAACCAACGCAAAGAATAACTCTTTCAGAAGATGGGAGAATCTATACAAATTGAACAAAAAGAGCTAAAAAACAAAACAAGTCAGAAGTCATAGTATCAGAATCATATAAGTAGAAAATCGCATAGACAAACTTGAAGACAAATTGTAAGCCGCCTTGATAAAAAAGTTAAAAAAGAAAGGAGAGGCAAAACATTGAAAGAAAATGTAAGTTATTTAATGAGCAAAGACAAAAGAATGATCTCTAAATTATAGGAATACAAGATGAGAGAAAAAAGGGGGAAGAACAAGTAGTGAAGGAGATAATAGCAGAGAGAGAACTTTTCCACTCTCTCGAAAGATCCTGTACTCAAATCCAAGAGGCAAAAAGCATGCCAAGTAAAATAGACCTAACAGAACAACATCAAGACATATAGTAATACAAATGAAAAACAAAAACAAAACATTTTATTAACATATTAACCTAAATATTAAATATTAACATACATATTAAATATTAAAATATTTTATTAATAGATGAACTACTTAAAGCAGTAAGGGAGAAGAAAAACCTTAAGTATTTAAAGGAAAGAACATAAGAATCAAATAAGATCTTCCATTTGAAACAATCTAGGCAAGAAAAGAGTGGAATGACATATTTAAACTACTGAATGACAGAAACTTTTAACCTAGAGTCCTCTGCCCAGAAAACCTTTCATTTACATAGAACGAAGGATTAAAAAACATTCTCAAACAACAAAGAACTTACAACATTCACACTAATTAAACTGACTTTCAATGCCTGTTCTGAATACAGGCAGGGGTTGTGGGAGGAGGAAGATGGGAGCATTAGGGGCTGGGCGGTGGCACTAGAGGTAAGGTGCCTGCCTTGCCTGCGTTAGCCTTGGACGGACTGTGGTTCGATCCCCCGGCGTCCCATATGGTCCCCCAAGCCAGGAGCAACTTCTGAGCGCATAGCCAGGAGTAACCCTGAGCGTTACCGGGTGTGGCCCAAAAACCAAAAAAAAAAAAAAAAAAAACACAAGAAATCCAAGACATCATGAGATCATATTATGAACAACTGTATGATGTTTAGCTAGAGAACTTAGAAGGAATGTACATATTTCTTAAAAAAATATCATCTCCCAATACGGAATGAGGAGAAAGTAGAAAGACTAAACAGGCCAATCACAATAAGGATATTTTTAATTAATATATTTGTTTAAGCACCATGTTTGTAGTTGGGTTTCAATTATAAAAGGACATGCCTCTTCACCAGTGCAATATTCACACTACCAATGCCCAAATAAGGATTTTGAAACAGTAATTAGGAAGCTCTCCAAGAATAAAATTCCAGGACCAGACAAATTTATGGGTGAATTTTATCAAGCATTCATAAGTTACTAACATAGAAGTTACTAATCCTTAGACTCTTCCAAAACATTGCAAAGGCAGGAATCCTACCTAATACATTCTATGAAGTTAATATCATGCTCATTCCCAAAGATGACAAAATACTATCAAGAAAGAAAATTACAGATTAATCTCTGTAATTAATTAATGCAAAAATCCTTAACAAAGGCTTAGGAAACCAAATACAACACATCTAAAAGATTATACATCATGACCAAGTGGGTTTCATCCCAGATAAGCAAGGATGGTTCATTATACATGAATCAATCAACATTATATACCACATCAGTAAAAGGAAGGATAAAACCACATGATCATATCATCAATAGATGCAATCATATTAATAAAACACATTTGACAAAATTCAACACTCATTCATGATGAAAACCTTTAGCAAAAAAGGTGTGTAAGGAACCTTCCTCAAGATATTAAGTTAACTATAAAAATTCCATAGGCAACATTACTTTTTTTTCTTTCTTTTATATTAATATCTTTATTTAAGCACCAAGATTTATTTATTTAAGCCCCAACAAACATGTTGCCAACATTATTCTTAATTGTGAAAAACTGAAAGCATTTCCTCTAAGATCAGGCACAAGACAAGGATGTCCAGTCTTCGCTCTTATTCAATCTTATTAAGTATTAGAAGTTCTAGCAATAGCAGTCAGATAAGAGAAGGAACAAAGGAATCCAAATCAAGAATGAGGAGGTCAAACTAGCTCTATTTGTGGATGACATGATGAGATACATCCAAAACCCTAAAGAGCACACAGGAAATCTCTAAGGAACAATGAACCAATACAGCTGGATACAAAGTTAATACACAAAACACAGTTGCATTCCTTTATACAAATAATGACTCAGAGGAGGAAGTGATCAAAGAGTCTATCCCATTTAATATAGTGTCCAAAATTATCAAGTATCTGGGAATCAATCTAACAAGAGAGGTGAAAGACCTATTTCATAAAAACTTCAAAAACACTTTAGAAAGGAACTGGAAAATACCTAAAGAAATGGAAGAACATTCCATGCTAATGGATTGGAAGAATCAATATAATCAAAATGACCATCTTACCTAAATTACCATATGGATTCAATGCAATTCCTATTCAAATTCAGACAACGTTCTTCAAGGACTTAGAAAAATATTACAAAATTACAAAATACAAAAAATTATATGGAACCATATAAACCTAGGATAACCAAATCAATATTGAAAAAAACAAAAAAAAAACAAAAAAACAAAACAAAACAAAAAAAAAAAAAACAAGAAACTGAGAGGCATCTCATTACCTAATTTAAAGCACTACTACAAGGCCCTAGTGATCAAAACAGCATGGTATTGGAACAAAGAAAGATGTTCAGACCAATGGGTCAAGATAGATTATTAATTGACAAACCTCCAAGTATAGTCAACTAATCTTTGACAAAGGAGTTAAGAACTTGAAGTAGAAAAAAGAGAGTTTCTTCAACAAATGGTGTTGGAACAATTGGATAACCATGTACAAGAAGTTAATTATGGCACATATCAAAAATATTGGGAACAATCTCTATTGGTGGGAATGTAATGAGAAAGGAACTCTGATCCACTGCTGGTGGGAATGCTACCTGATCTATCACCTATGCAAATCAGTATGGAGTGTTTTCAGTAAATTCAAAATTGAGCTAATATATGACCCAGGAACATCTCTTTTGGCATCTATCCCCATAACAAAAAAAATTCATCCAAAAATGTATGCACACTGTTATTAATTGCAGCAATCAGTAGAATAGCTGACACTAGATGTCCAACAACAGGTGAGTGGATCATGAAGATATATTACATATTTACAATGGAATACTATATAGATATAAGGAATGATACATTCATGCAATTTGTAGCAACATGGATGAAACTAGAAGACATCATGTGAAATGAAGTAAGCCAGAAAAAGGACAAATACAGAATGATATCACTTATATGTGGTATTTAGAATAACTGCATGTAGAAACACTATGATCTAAATAAATGGTAGTTGTTTCAAACACTATTAACTCCAAAGTATAGTAAGGAAAAGGAAACAAACTGAGTGAAGAGGAGAAACAAAAGGTATAATTACTTTTATACTTCAAAGAGAAAGAAACAGCGGCAACAGATACAGCTATTTAGATTGAGTAGGTGTTCAAATAACTGCACTTTATAGAGGCCTATAATAATGTTCTAATGCTTTACCCACAGAAACAGGTATAAAATGTTTTTGGAAGCCATGGACTCCCACTACAGTGCTCACTATAAGAATGTCTTAGTGTCTTAATTTAATATGGATAAAACAATTCATTAATCTTTTTGTTCACAATGATTCTTGTATGTTTAGTTTGCTTAAACTAATTTTGCATTACAGTGCGATATTATATTAGACTCCAAATATAGTGCTCATTATGATGTCTTGACAAATATTCTAAGCTACTCATTTTTCATTTGATTATTCCTGCTAGCATGTTTATGTCCACATATATCATTGGAATAGGCCAGTGGAAGGCAACCTTTTTTTCAACTGAGCCAAGTCTTGCCAAAACCACAATTGAAATTTATTTTGAGAGCCATATTTTTAAACCCGAAAATACATAAGATGGTACGCTGTTTTTAGTTTCAATGAGGTTTTTATTGAGAATATTCTGCATGCAAGTATCCACATAGGTTGGAAGGATACAAATAACAAACTAATCAAACAAAAACTTTAGAATGGTATTATTTATTAATAACATTAAATTCCATAAAATTTGTCTTGCAATGTAAAGAAAATTACATCCTGACAATGACTGACAAAGTCACAAACACTAATGTGAATATTGGCCTTGCATTTCCTTGGATAGTTTGAGTAAGTCAGGTTTGTATCTTGTTTTTTAATTTTAGGCACGATTCCAGGTTCTCATTGATGAGAGGATTTCTCAATTTATTCTTGATAAGATTTATGCTTGAAAATGATTGTTGGCATAAATATGTAGACCTGAACAAGAAAAGAACAGCAAACACTAGCTTTTTTAGTTGATTATATGAATCAGGAATACTATTTAAGGTGTTAAAAATAAACATATCTTCCTTCTCCAGGTCTTTCAAAGCAGATCACTTGTGCTGTGAACTAAGTTCACATTTGTGTTACTCCAATCTTTCTTTTTTTTTTTTTTTACTCCAATCTTTCTAAATTAGCACAAAGACGTTCAAAGTTCAAGCTCCACAGAGAAAAATTTAATTCCGTTACAGTGGCATCCAGAGGTTTTTTAACAAAGGTCAGTCTTGTTTGCTGTTTCTGAAACCCTGAAACCTCTTGAGGAAAGCTTTCCTCATATTTAAAAGTGCTGTTTTAAAATAGTAATGTCAATATCAGAATTATTTTCTTGGTGATGTTTTAACAGGCTTGAAAAGTGAATCAAAGTTTCTCTGTCAAAATCTTGAGCAAAAACAGATAATTTATTTTCAAATGAAATAACTTCTTCTAACATCAAAAAAAATGTGTTTTCTTTCCCCCGTAGTTTATGATTAAGCTGATTTAGATGTGAAGTAACATCCACCATGAAATACAGTTTTTGAATCAACTGATCGTTTGTTAATTCTGGATAATGAACACCCTTTTCTAGGAAAAATGCTTTGATTTCTGATAATAAGGAAGCAAAACATTTCAAAATGTTTCCTCTTAATAAACAACAGGGGAGAGGTTGTGGCGGGTTCCATGTTGGACAGTAACTCACCAGGTGCACTGACAGAGGCAAGGAGCAGAGAGACTCCTGACTCCTGAAGCAGCTGCCTGGCACACAGAAGAGCCGCATTAAAAAGCGTAAAGAGATTCGGAAGCTAGCCAGCGAGCCAGTGAGTGAGTAAGAAATGGCTGCACGTGGGGGTTTCCAGGCAGAGTGTTGATTGCTCTACCTGCAGAGTCTCCACCCGGCTGTGCTTCTTCTGAGGAAACTGAGGACCTGAAGGGAGCCCTGTCCTACTCTTCTCTGTCTTTCCTGAACTCTGGAAGCTCTCCTCAGAGCCCTGGGAAGCGAACCCCAAAAAAACTACATTCGGAAGCTAGCCAGCGAGCCAGTGAGTGAGTAAGAAATGGCTGCATGTGGGGGTTTCCAGGCAGAGTGCTGATTGCTCTACCTGCAGAGTCTCCACCCGGCTGTGCTTCTTCTGAGGAAACTGAGGACCTGAAGGGAGCCCTGTCCTACTCTTCTCTGTCTTTCCTAAACTCTGGAAGCTCTCCTCAGAGCCCTGGGAAGCGAACCCCAAAGAAACTACATTCGGAAGCCACCCAGCGAGCCAGTGAATGAGTAAGAAATGGCTGGATGTGGGGGTTTCCAGGCAGAGTGCTGATTGCTCTACCTGCAGAGTCTCCACCTGGCTGTGCTCCTTCTGAGGAAACTGAGGACCTGAAGGGAGCCCTGTCCTACTCTTCTCTGTCTTTCCTGAACTCTGGAAGCTCACCTCAGAGTCCTGGGAAGCAAACCCCCCAAAAACTGAAGCTACCCAGAAACTATCCTTAGAGTCTTGGGAAGCGACCCCAAAAATACAGCATTCTGAAGCTGCCAAGCAAGCGAGTGAAAACTACGCCTGTCCAGTGGGGCCCGACTGTGAAAAACTGTGAGTGCTGCCTGTGTGTGTCTCTCTACTATCCTGCTGCGTGAACCTCTTGAGAGTGGGCTAAAAAGAGGCTCCAGAAGGCACTTAGCTCCACTTCGCTATGCAGCCGTGCGCTCTTTCTAAAAAAATAACACCATCACAAGAAGAAAAAAAAAACACACTAAGAACTGTGTTGGATCACAGAAGCAAGAACTTCTCTCCAGACAGTCTTCTCTGCTGCGTGCTCGGGCTTAAGATTTGATCCTGTGTGAGACTTCATCCACGGAGGACTCCCCTCCCTTAGAGGCAAGCAGGCCCATCCAGAAAGGGCAGAGCCAGAGAAATGTGCTGCCTGCATCATATAACCAATGAATACCACCACAACATGTAGAAAAACCCACAATACAAGTGTGACAATGGGGAAACAACGCAGGCCAGCATCAGACAAAGAGAATGAAGATGACAATTCTGATGACCAGTTAATGACCAACCAACTAATCAACCTCTCAGATAAGGACTTTAGAGTAGCAATATGGAAGATGCTCAAAGACCTCCAAAGAACCATAGATAGAGTGGAACAGAACACTAATAATAATCAAGAAAATATGAAGACAGAAATCACAAAACTCCAAACTGAAATAACATGTCAACTAACAGGCCTGAAAAAATCAGTAAACGAAGTCAATGACAAAATGGATAAGCTCTGGGACAGGGTATCAGAAGCTGAGAATAGACTTGGTGCTGTGGAAGATGAGATACATAACAATTCCATACAGCAGGAAAGATTGGACAAAAAACTTAAAGCAAATGAACAGACAAGGGAAAAATTAGTCAAAGAATGGGAACAGATAAAAATAGAAGTCTATGATAAGATCAACAGAAACAACTTAAGAATCATTGGAGTCCCAGAGACCCAGGAAAAAAATTTCCAGGAAGAATCAACGGTCAAGAACATCATTAAAGAGAAACTTCCAGAGCTAAAGAATATATGTGATCAAATCCTGCATGCTCGAAGAGTACCAACCAAAAGAGACCCCAGAAAAACCACCCCAAGACACATCCTAGTCACAATGACAAATCCCACAGATAGAGACAGAATTCTGAAAACAGCAAGATCAAAAGGGGAAATTACACTCAAGCAAGCATCCTTGAGATTTACAGCAGACCTGTCACCAGAAACACTCAATGCCAGAAAGCAGTGGTGGGATATTGTGACAAGACTGAATGAAATGAATGCTTCACCTAGAATAATGTACCCAGCAAAACTTACTTTCCGGTTTCACGGAAGAATACATGGTTTCACAGACAAAAAACAGCTCAGAAACTTTATAGACTCAAAACCAGTCTTAAGAGAAAAACTGAAAGACCTAATTTAAAACAAGACTAACCAAAAGACACACCAAATTTCGATATAAAGATGACATTAAATCCCAGGACAATTCTTTCTCTCAACGTCAATGGACTAAATGCACCAGTTAAGAGACACAGAGTGGCTAAATGGATCAAAAAACTCAATCCAACCTTCTGCTGCCTACAAGAAACGCACCTGAATAGTCAGAACAAACATAGACTCAAAATAAAAGGCTGGAGAAAAATTATCCAAGCAAACAACACCCATAAAAAAGCTGGAGTGGCCATACTAATATCAGATAATGCAAACTTTATACTCAGGAAGGTTGTAAAGGACAAAGATGGACATTTTATATTAATCAAGGGGTATGTAGAGCAAGAAGAAATAACTCTCCTAAACATATATGCACCAAATGAAGGGCCAGCAAAATATTTAAAACAACTGTTGACAAATCTGAAAAACAATATCAATAACAACACAATAATTGTGGGGGACCTCAACACTGCTTTGTCAACATTGGATAGGTCAACCAGACTGAAAACTAACAAGAATATACTAGACCTGAGGAGAGAAATGGAAGAAAGAGGCCTACTGGATATATATAGGACACTCCATCCCCAGAAACCTGGATACACATTCTTCTCCAAAGTACATGGGACATTCTCCAGGATAGACTACATGCTGGCACATAAAACATACCTCCATAAGATCAAGAGGATAGAAATTTTGCAAACTACCTTCGCTGACCACAAGGCTCTGAAATTATTTGTGAATTCCAAAGGGAATCAGAAGAAAAACTTTAACACCTGGAAGTTAAACAACCTCATACTCAATAACCAGTGGGTCCAAGATGAAATCAAGGAGGAAATCAAACGGTTCCTGGAAACAAATGACAATAAATACACAAACTATCAGAACTTATGGGACACAGCAAAAGCAGTACTGAGAGGAAAATTTATAGCTTTGCAAGCACACGTCAGGAAAAAAGAAGGAGCTTACCTGAGTAGCTTAATGACACAGCTAATAGAACTAGAAAGTACTCAACAAAAGGACCCAAAATTAGGAAGACATAAGGAAATAACAAAGCTGAGAGCAGAAATCAACGAAGTGGAAACCCAAAAAACAGTCCGAAAGATCAACGAAAGCAGAAGTTGGTTCTTTGAAAAAATATACAAGATTGATAGACCACTGGCAAACCTAACAAAGAAAGAGAGAGAGAAAAAATTGATAACTTGTATTAGGAATGAAAAAGGAGAGATCACTACTGATATGACAGAGATTCAAAGGGTAATCAGAAACTACTTTGAAAAACTCTATGCCACTAAAAATGAGAACCTGGAAGAAATGGATAAATTCTTGGACTCTTATAATCTTCCACGGTTGAAAGAAGAGGATGTAGCATATCTAAATACCCCCATCACCATTGATGAAATAAAAATGGTAATCAAAAGTCTGCCCAAAAACAAAAGCCCAGGCCCAGATGGATTCACTAATGAATTCTATCAAACTTTCCAAGAGGAACTACTACCAATCCTGGCAAGACTCTTTCATGAAATTGAACAAGTGGAAACACTCCTAAATAGCTTTTATGAAGCCAACATCACCTTGATACCTAAACCAGACAGAGATGCTACGAAAAAAGAAAATTACAGACCAATATCACTGATGAATGCAGATGCAAAGATCCTAAACAAAATCATGGCAAATAGGATTCAATACCTCATTAAGAAGATCATCCACTACGATCAAGTAGGTTTCATCCCAGGAATGCAAGGATGGTTTAACATCCGTAAGTCTATCAATATAATACACAACATCAACAACAAGAAAAATAAAAACCACATGATCATATCAATAGATGCAGAGAAAGCATTTGATAAGGTCCAACACACATTCTTGATCAAAACTCTCAGCAAGATGGGAATGGAAGGAACCTTTCTCAACATAATTAAGGCCATGTACCACAAGCCAGTGGCAAATATTATCCTCAATGGAGAAAAACTAAAAGCCTTCCCTCTAAATTCTGGCACAAGACAAGGCTGTCCTCTCTCACCACTCCTATTCAACATAGCACTGGAAGTACTTGCTATAGCGATTAGGCAAGAAAAAGATATCAAGGGAATCCAGATAGAAAAGGAAGAAGTCAAGCTCTCACTGTTTGCAGATGACATGATGCTCTACTTAGAAAACCCTAAAGACTCTACCAAAAAGCTTCTAGAAACAATAGACTCATATAGCAAGGTGGCAGGCTACAAAATCAACACACAAAAATCAATGGGCTTTCTATACACCAATAGTAATAAGGAAGAAATGGACATTAAGAACAACCCCATTCACAATAGTGCCACACAAACTCAAATATCTTGGAATCAACTTGACTAAAAATGTGAAGGACCTATACAAAGAAAACTATAAAACTCTGCTCCAAGAAATAAGAGATGACACGCGGAAATGGAAACACATACCCTGCTCATGGATTGGCAGGATTAACATCATCAAAATGGCAATACTCCCCAAGGCATTATACAGATTCAACGCTATCCCTCTAAAGATACCCATGACATTCTTCAAAGAAGTGGATCAGGCACTTTTGAAATTTGTTTGGAACAATAAACACCCTAGAATAGCTAAAGCAGTCATTGGGAAAAAAATATGGGAGGAATTACTTTCCCCAACTTTAAACTTTACTACAAAGCAATAGTTATCAAAACAGCATGGTATTGGAATAAGGACAGACCCTCAGATCAGTAAAATAGGCTTGAATACTCAGAAAATGTTCCCCAGACATACAATCACCTAATTTTTGATAAAGGAGCAGGAAATCCTAAATGGAGCAAAGAAAGCCTCTTCAACATGTGGTGTTGGCACAACTGGCTAGCCACTTGCAAAAAATTAAACTTTGACCCCCAGCTAACATCATGTACGAAGGTAAAATCCAAATGGATTAAAGACCTCAATATCAGACCCGAAACCATAAGATATATAGAACAACACATAGGCAAAACTCTCCAGGACATTGAGACTACAGGCATCTTCAAGGAGGAAACTGCACTCTCCAAGCAAGTGAAAGCAGAGATTAACAGATGGGAATATATTAAGTTGAGAAGCTTCTGCATCTCAAAGGTAATAGTGCCCAGGATTCAAGAGCCACCCACTGAGTGCGAGAAACTATTCACCCAATACCCATCAGATAAGGGGCTAATCTCTAAAATATACAAGGCACTGACAGAACTTTACAAGAAAAAAACATCTAATCCCATCAAAAAATGGGTAGAAGAAATGAACAGATACTTTGACAAAGAAGAAATACAAATGGCCAAAAGACACATGAAGAAATGCTCCACATCACTAATCATCAGGGAGATGCAAATCAAAACAACAATGAGATACCACCTCACACCACAGAGAATGGCACACATCACAAAGAATGAGAACAAACAGTGCTGGCGGGGATGTGGAGAGAAAGTAACCCTTATCCACTGCTGGTGGGAATGCCGTCTAGTTCAACCTTTATGGAAAGCAATATGGAGATTCCTCCAAAAACTGGAAATCGAGCTCCCATTGGATCCAGCTATACCACTCCTAGGAATATACCCTAAGAACACAAAAATACAATACAAAAATCCCTTCCTTACACCTATATTCATTGCAGCACTATTTACCATAGCAAGACTCTGGAAACAACCAAGATGCCCTTCAACAGACGAATGGCTAAAGAAACTGTGGTACATATACACAATGGAATATTATGCAGCTGTCAGGAGAGATGAAGTCATGAAATTTTCCTATACATGGATGTACACAGAATCTATTATGCTGAGTGAAATAAGTCAGAGAGAGAGAGAAAAACGCAGAATGGTCTCACTCATCTATGGGTTTTAAGAAAAATGAAAGACATTCTTTCAATAATAAATTTCAGACACAAAAGAGAAAAGAGCTGGAAGTTCCAGCTCACCTCAGGAAGCTCACCACAAAGAGTGATGAGTTTAGTTAGATAAATAACTACATTTTGAACTGTCCTAATATTGAGAATGTATGAGGGAAATGCAGAGCCTGTTTAGAGTACAGGCATGGGTTGGGTGGGGAGGAGGGAGATTCGGGACATGGGTGATGGGAATGTTGCACTGGTGATGGGTGGTGTTCCTTTTATGACTGAAACCCAAACACAATCATGTATGTAATCAAGGTGTTTAAATAATAAAAAAAAAAAGCATAAAGAGCCTCATGTTGCTAATGAGCCATGGCTTGTCGACCACTGGAATAGGCAATTGTATGCAATAAACTTTTTTTTTTGTTTGTTTGTTTTTGGGCCACATCTGGTGGTGCTCAGGTGTTACTCCTGGCTGTCTGCTCAGAAATAGCTCCTGGCAGGCATGGGGGACCATATGGGACACCGGGATTCGAACCAACCACCTTTGGTCCTGGATCGGCTGCTTGCAAGGCAAACGCCACTGTGCTATCATCCGGGTCCCCGCAATAAACTCTTACTACAATACATATTCATTATTTTTTTGGAATTTATTTTCGATTCAATTTTCAATTCAAGCTAGTTTTCAATTTGCATCCAGAAAAGTAATTTGTAATGCTCAAGACACTGATAAGTCATCGGTAGACTCCTTTTACAGTGCTAATTATCATATTACTAAGCATTCTAGACTTGAAAATTATTATTGTTTTAATAATGTTCTATGCACAATATAACCCAGGAAGCCTTTCTTTACCAATGATGATTTGCCTAGAAATTGGAAAATATTTTCATCTGATCTGCCGGTTTTATAATTTTTAAGCTCTCTGACCAGTTCCACGTGGGTCAGTTTTTCAACTCAATCTATCAAAATTATCTTCATTGTCTTTCTGTGTGTGTGTGTGTATGTGTGTGTGTGTGTGTAGGGTCAGTTTTTCAACTGCAACCTATAAATATATCTTCATTTTTTTCTGTGTGTATTGTAGAGTTATATTTTCTCCTAGACTGATTGATGATGGACCCTCAAAGATCTTCCAGAGTGGGAAAGAGATTTCCATTCCCTTATCCCCTAGGGCAGGGAAGTGATTCTGGTAATATTTATTCAGGGAAAATAATCCACACAGACAATAGAGTAAAAAGTCAGGAAGGTCGGACGCAGAATCATTTGTCAGCCTGCTAGCATCTCCAAAAGCTCAGAGCCCACCAGGTAACTATCCCAAAAGATCCTGACCTCCTAGTTTGACACCTATTCATTATGATCTGTACACACACACACACACACACACACACACACACACACACACACATACACACACCTGGAAGGTCGTAGGTGGGAAAGGAGGCAGGAAAATGGATATTGAAGAGAAATACTATAAGGCATCCAAATACAATAACAACAATAATAAGATGCCAAAATTAAGTAATAGGCCTTATAGTACAAAGGGAAAAACTAAGTAAAAGCAATGCCCCTCATTCATTGTCATTATGTACCTTAAATATTACTGTGAAAGATTTGTAATTCACTTTGGTTGCAATAAAAATTAAAAAAAAAAGGAAACAGGTGGATGTTTGCATAAGTGCATCACAAGAAAAAGGTAAAGAAAACCTTCTAACCTAAAAACAGGGTGCCCATAACCAGAAACATTAGTCAAGGAGTAAATTATAAGCCCCAGAGATGATCCATAATGTTCAAGATAATGAGTTCAAAATAAGTTCTTCCTCAGAAGATCGAGGATGGGGGCTGGCAAGGTGGTGCTAGAGGTAAGGTGTCTGCCTTGAAAGCACTAGCCAAGGAAAGGACCACGGTTCGATCCCCTGGCGTCCCATATGGTCCCACCAAGCCAGGGGCAATTTCTGAGCGCGTAGCCAGGAATAACCCCTGAGCATCAAACGGGTGTGCCCCCCCCCCCGAAAAAAAAAGAAGATCGAGGGTGTATCCAGAGTTTAACGATCAGAAATGTAGAAGGTTACAGAGAGCTCACAAAGCCATAGAAAAGTCAAATTGTAATCTGAAGACAGAGATCTTCCGAAGAGATGCTAGAAAGGCTATGCAGCAGGCAGGATGAAGTACATTTTTCCATTCATGACCAGGATGGCAAGGAAGCCCATTTTTACCCCCACCTGCACTAATAATATTATATGACATTGTTCCTTTTTGTATAGGAATATTAAAATGGGGAAATCTTTTGTACAGAAAGAAGTTCTTGTCTAAAAGGGACAGGAAGTCCTAAAATTTTTATTGCAGGGGGGCCTTTCATCCTGATTATTTGTCAGAGTGATTTGTCTTAGACTTCCTTTGATTGGACATCAGCTGTTCATCCCTGAAACTTAGATCCCATCTTTCGAACTGGCACGATTTTCTGTACCAAAACCAGGAATCAAACAGGAAGGCCCTAATGCTACCCTGGCACTGACTTGCTCCAGAATGGATTCATATGATATCCTGACGGCTTGGCAACAGCAACAACTTTCTTTCAGGGCAGATTTCCCTGCCTCACCACCTAAAGGTGAGATAAAACCAGAAGATGTTCTGTGACATCCGATTTTAACATAGGATCAATGCAAAAACCAAGATCTCTTATTACAGATGCCTGACTATAACAAACGTGATTGAACTGAACTTTTCCTGGAAGAAATATTTTCCATGAAAGAAACTTTTCCATGAAGAAATATTTTGTGGTTAGACAACTAACTTAGTATGCCTAGAGCCTGTAGTTCATCTTATGGAAGGATGGTTTAGGGGTAGGTGTGAAATGGCAAGTTGTGTGCTCCACAATCTCGAGAGGGAGAGGGATCACTGTTGCACCATTGATAGGAATTTCTATATTTCTATAAGGAGGACAGACAGAAGGCCCACTAGGATATCATATATTTAGTGCAGCTCACCGGCCCAGTGGGGCTCAGCTGTGAAAGACTGTGAGTGTGACCTGTCTATGTCTGTCTACTGTCCTCTTGCGTGAAACTCTTGCGAGTGGGGCAAAAAGAGCCTCCAGAAACCTCGCTCGCCCAGACGCCATTTTCAGGGAGGGACTTCAGAGCATAAAAGCCGGCTATCCTTTGCAAAAGCTGGCTCCCTGTGTGTGACACCAGGCGGGGAAAATCCGCGAAAGTACACCGGCCCAGTGGGGCTCAGCTGTGAAAGACTGTGAGTGTGACCTGTCTATGTCTGTCTACTGTCCTCTTGCGTGAAACTCTTGCGAGTGGGGCAAAAAGAGCCTCCAGAAACCTCGCTCGCCCAGACGCCATTTTCAGGGAGGGACTTCAGAGCATAAAAACCGGCTATCCTTTGCAAAAGCTGGCTCCCTGTGTGTGACACCAGGCGGGGAAAATCCGCGAAAGTACACCGGCCCAGTGGGGCTCAGCTGTGAAAGACTGTGAGTGTGACCTGTCTATGTCTGTCTACTGTCCTCTTGCGTGAAACTCTTGCGAGTGGGGCAAAAAGAGGCTCAGAGGAGCACGGCCGCTCCGCTTCGCTACGCGGCCGTGCACTCTTTCTAAGGAAAGAACTCCATTGCAACAAGAAGGAAAAATCACACTAAGAACGGCGCTATATCACAGAAGCAAATATTTCTCTCTGGACTGTCTTCTCTGTTACATGCTCGGGCCTAAGATTTGACCCAGTGTGAGGCTTCATCCACGGAGGACTCCCCTCCCTTAGAGGCAAGTCAGCCCATCCAGAAAGGGAGGAGCCAGAGGAGTGTGCTGCCTACATCATATAGACAATGAATACCACTACAACACGTAGAAAAACCCACAATACAAATGTGACAATGGGGAAACAGCGCAGGCCAGCATCAGACATAGAGAATGAAGATGACAATTCTGAGGACCAGATAATGACTGAACAACTAATCAACCTCTCAGATAAGGACTTTAGACTAGCAATATGGAAGGTGCTCAACAGACTCCAAGAAACCATGGATCGAGTTGAACAGAACACTAATAAGAACCAAGAAAATATGAAGGCAGAAATGACAAAACTCCAAACTGAAATAACATGTCAACTAACAGGCCTGAAAAACTCAGTAAACGAAGTGAATGACAAAATGGATAAGCTCTGGGACAGGGTATCAGAAGCTGAGAATAGACTTGGTGCTGTGGAAGATGAGATACATAACAATTCCATACAGCAGGAGAGATTGGACAAAAAACTTAAAGCAAATGAGCAGACAATGGAAAAATTAGTCAAAGAATGGGAACAGACGAAAATAGAAGTCTATGATAAGATCAACAGAAACAACTTAAGAATCATTGGAGTCCCAGAGACCCAGGAAGAAAATTTCCAGGAAGAATCAATGGTCAAGAACATCATTAAAGAGAAACTTCCAGAGCTAAAGAATATATGTGATCAAATCCTGCATGCCCGAAGAGTACCAACCAAAAGAGACCCCAGAAAAACCACCCCAAGACACATCCTAGTCACAATGACAAATCCCACAGATAGAGACAGAATTCTGAAAACAGCAAGATCAAAAGGGGAAATCATGTTCAAGCAAGCTTCCCTGAGATTTACAGCAGACCTGTCACCAGAAACGCTCAATGCCAGAAAGCAGTGGTGGGATATTGTGACAAGACTGAATGAAATGAATGCTTCACCCAGAATACTATACCCAGCAAAACTCACTTTCCGGTTTGATGGAAGAATACATGGTTTCACAGACAAAAAACAGCTCAGAAACTTCACAGACACAAAACCAGTCTTAAGAGAAAAACTGAAAGACCTAATCTAAGACAAGACTACCCAAAAGACACACCAAATTTTGAAATAAAGATGGCGTTAAATCCCAGGACAATTCTTTCTCTCAACGTCAATGGACTAAATGCACCAGTTAAGAGACAGAGTGGCTAAATGGATCAAAAAACTCAATCCAACCTTCTGCTGCCTACAAGAAACGCACCTGAATAGTCAGAACAAACATAGACTCAAAATAAAAGGCTGGAGAAAAGTTATCCAAGCAAACAACACCCATAAAAAAGCTGGAGTGGCCATACTAATATCAGATAATGCAAACTTTATACTCAGGAAGGTTGTAAGGGACAAAGACGGACATTTTATATTAATCAAGGGGTACGTAGAGCAGGAAGAATTCACTCTCCTAAACATATATGCACCGAATGAGGGGCCAGCAAAATATTTAATACAACTGCTGACAAATCTGAAAAATAATATCAACAACAACACAATAATTGTGGGGGACCTAAACACGGCTTTGTCAACACTGGACAGGTCAACCAGACTGAAACCCAACAAGAATATACTAGACCTGAGGAGAGAAATGGAAGAAAGAGGCCTAGTGGATATATATAGGACACTCCATCCCCAGAAACCTGGATACACATTCTTCTCCAATGTACATGGGACATTCTCCAGGATAGACTACATGCTGGCACATAAAACATACCTCCATAAGATCAAGAGGATAGAAATTTTGCAGACTACCTTCGCTGACCACAAGGCTCTGAAATTATTTGTGAACTCCAAAGGGACTCAGAAGAAACACTTTAACACCTGGAAGTTAAACAGCCTCATGCTCAATAACCAGTGGGTCCGAGATGAAATCAAGGAGGAAATAAAAAGGTTCCTGGAAACAAATGACAATAAAGACACAAACTCTCAGAACTTATGGGACACAGCAAAAGCAGTACTGAGAGGAAAATTTATAGCTTTGCAAGCACACATCAGGAAGGAAGAAGGAGCTTACCTGAGTAGCTTAATGACACAGCTAATAGAACTAGAAAATGCTCAACAAAAGGACCCAAGAACAGGAAGACAGAAGGAAATAACAAAGCTGAGAGCAGAAATCAACGAAGTGGAAACTCAAAAAACAATCCGAAAGATCAACGAAAGCAGAAGTTGGTTCTTTGAAAAAATATTTAGTGCAGCTGGCTGTTTTGAAAGAAATATTTCACCAAAAGGCCCACTGGGATGCTACTCCCCTGTATGGATCACTGGTCTATTCCTTTAGAAATACTTTTGAGATTCATGTTATGGTACTGACATTATGCTTCATTCACATCTCTTTGGTCTCTCCCTTCTGCTGTGTGTATAAAGTAAAAATATTTTACTTCCTAACACAGGATTTTTACAGGCAAATATAGCCTTGATTTACTTTCTCTTTATGTGGAAAATTCGGCACAAAAATTTATTTCATCTTTTCTTTGATATTGCCATAGCAGTTTGTAACAGAAAGGATTGCTTTGCTTTAGAGAGATTCCCTAGACACTTTGAATACTTGCTAACTAATTTACACTCCAAAAAGGTTTGGCTGAGATAATATTGGGCTATTGAACTTTACCAGGTATAGAGTCTGCATCCCTTTCATGTAAGTTTACTTTTTATTGCCCTTTCCAAAAGCGGACCTTTGAAAGTGATTTATCTGTTATAAGCCCTTAGATCCAAACACCTGTTCCATCAGGAAAAAAAATTTTGATAAGAGAACTTGGCCTCTGCTCATTCTTTAATTTAAATCATGATACGTATGGCCTGTTCAGAGAGGAACTACTTTGAGATGTTAAAACTTAACTTCCTTTTATCCTCTGGGCTCCTAATTGTATGTATCTATTCATAGGTGTGTAAAACACCCAGAGCCATGTGAATTGTTTTGAAGATCAAACAGCACACACTAATAGGTTTCTGTTAACAAGAGATATGTTGTATTGTGCAAAGAAGCAAAATGTAAGCATTCATTTTTATTTCTGTGACTGGCATTATACTCCATAAAAACCCTATTCTGGGCATTAAACTTAGAATGCTGTTTCTCCAATACATTGTGTGGCCTCATTTTCTTCATATTTTTCCACCTGTGCATCCGATCTCGACAACAGAACTCAAAGAAGTTTTCAAACATAACCAGACCCCCAACAGCTACTCTGCAGCAGATCCCCATGCCCAAGTCTGGGTAGGACAAGAGACGCAGGTCCAGCAGCAATTCAAATGCAGGAAATAATCCGCACACAGTTGGAAAGGAATAGCAGGCCAAGAGCCCACACTGCAAGCTGTTCACCCACAAGCCCATTGCTCCACCATGTGGAACCATGAGCCAAGATGGCAGCTTCTCCTCCAGACATCCAAAGCAGCCTTTATTGTTTTCTCAAAGCCCTCATCCAAGTGGAGGGGGAAAAGCCATATTAAGAGGCAATGGGGAAACATCTTTTTAACATGTAAACCAAAATAACCAATCAAGAGAAATCTAATTAGAAGGCAATATGAGAACCAATCCTAAGGCCTCTACCAACAAGTAGGGACACCCTGTTTTTAGGCTAAAGGTTTTTCCTTTATATTTTCTCCAACTTTTGTTTTGCCTATAAAAAAACTGTCACCCATTTTTTTTTATCTTTTTGATAGGGGCTCCCACCTTTTTCATAGAACCTTTGAACATGAAATAATCTGGTTTACATCATATTTCTCCATTTAAAAAATAAAACTAAGTAAGGGGGAAAAGGATGGGGGACAAGACCAAGTAGTCTCAGGTGCTTTGTTGAAGTATAAAAAAGAACAGAACTTAATATCCAAGCCAAAGTCAACAATAGAATCAAGAGACCCAAACTATAACAATCTAAGTTTAAAACAGGGCCTGTTATACTGGCAGCCAGAGGGCAAAGGGTGGTGGTATAGGTTGCATTCCGGGAATATTGGTGGAGGAAGATTGACACTGGTGGTAGGATTGGTCCTGATTCATTGTATGTCTGAAATACAACTATGGAGGACTTTATAAATCACAATGTTTTCAATAAAATAAAATTTAAAAAAAATTTTAAAAACTTTTCTTTATAATTTAAAATCTACATTTAAATATCTGGTTCAAATATATATAAACATAGATATTAAATTGTGCTTCTTTAGGAGCCAATGTAGCATGAAATTTCACCCCTTATAGTAGGGATCACAGTCCTTTGGCAGCCTGAAGAAGTTACAGAGGATGGACTTTTGACCATACTCCCTCTTAATGACTTCCATGGTGGTGAAATCTCTAAAAAAAATATGGAACAGGAAGGTCAGCAGGAAAGCTTCTATGAGAATAAAGACAAGAAGGGACACAGGAATTCAAATAGCTAAGGCCATTGACATCAATTGAAAATTACATTATGCTCTAGAGATAACAGAGGTTGGGGCAAGTAGAAAGAACATTTAAAGAATATGGGTGGTATAATGAAATAAGTAGCAAAAATATGGCTTCCCTTGGTAATATTAAAGGTAAAAGAATTAGCACCAGGGTCAGAGCAATAGCACAGAAGTAGGGCTTTTGCCTTGAATGCAGTCAATCAAGAACAGACCCAGGTGTGATTCCCAGTATCCCATATGGTTCCCCAAGTCTGCTAGGAGTGATTTCTGAGTGAAGAGCCACGAGTAATCCCTGAATGCAGCCAGGTGGACCCAAAAAGCAAAATAATGATGATGATGATGATGATGATAACAAAAAAAATTAGCACCAGGTGTGGTAGGCATTTCTTTATCTCTTTCAGACTCAGTGCAGAATAGGCAACTGACTTTTAGGGCCCTATGCTGTTCTCTCCACCCCAACATCAGGCAAATAAGAAGAAAGGAGTCAGCAGTTCAACACTTTCTTAAGTTTCCAGTGTAAGGCCCACAATCCTATACCTCCTCTTGGCCCAATAATTGAAGGGTAAGAGGCACTCAGGACCATAGAAGCAACCTACCAGTTCTCAATGCCACCAGGCTGGGGCTGGCCAAAGACAGCTAGTTATTGTTGTACCCTTGACCCCCAAATATCAGGGGAGTGGGAAAATAGGAGCAGTGTTTCAGACAACATTGTCTAGATGCCCCTGGAATGAGGGGAGAATCACCCTGCAGGAAATAAAAGGTGCAGACATGTGCCACTTAACCACCCCTGGAGGGTCCACCAGGGTCCCCCCTTCCTTATCTGGACTATTGCAGTGAGACCATAGAGGCCAGGATAGCTGCATAAGTGTTAGTGGAGCAAAATTATAATTCCCACTGAGTAGCCTCCATTGTCAAGGAGACATGTAACTTAAATAACTCTTCCAACAAGAGGGAACTAACCTGAAAAGATATCATTTTCTATCAGGATGTTAGAAGAATAAGTTACTTCCATAGCTGAAGTTGCTCCCAGAACAGGCAGGGATTAGATCTAGGCTCTGGAGAAGCAATGTTGTTTCTATGCTAACAAGTCAGGGGTCATCCATGAGACACTGCAGGAGGTGAAGGCTAGTTTGCAGGTATGGAAAAGCATTGGAAAGATTCTGCCATCTGGTATGAAGTTGAAAAACCTCCTGATTAAGACACTTGTGCTAAGGTCCAAGTATATGCCCACAAGTAGAAACAAATATGACGAATTTCAAGGAAAGTCAAAGATTTGACTCAGGGCCACAAGAAGAGGGGTGAATGTTGAGACCTGAGTTCTAAACAAGGAGGGATGCCATTTTGTGAAGGCCACGTGACAGGCTTCTGTTATGAACCAGGAGGAATGCCATTTTGTAAGGACTACATGGTGTAAGCCACATGCTAGGTTTCCAAAAGTCTATTTCCATTAACACCACCCCAGCTATCTGGCATATTAGGTATAGCCTATCATGTAAGGACAAGTAACAGGGGAGGGAGAAGTAGCAAGGTACTCCTAGACAATAGCCAATTATTTTAAAGATCACCAAAAAAGCTAGAACCTTCCTATATCCCTTCCCTATATAATTCTCTTCATGACCTTGGCTGGCCATTTTTGGGACTATTGGCAGATAGATTAAAGTATTTAGCTTTAAAAAAAGAAGCAAGCATAGATGTTAAATTATGTATATTTAGTTTTTTATTTTTTTGTAATTAGGCCATATCCAATTATGCTCAGGCCTTATTCTGACTCTTTGCTTAGGGATCATTCCTTCAGGAAACCATATGTGGTGCAGCATATAGAATGAGGGTCAGTGCTTGCAAGGAAAGTGTCATAGTCCCTGTATTATCCTCTAATATGGAAATAATATATAGTGTACTGGCTAATACAAAAAAAGTTGAATGATAGTTTATCAATATGGTCATATATTTCACTATGTACTAAATCTCATGATTTTAATATGACCAAACAACTCCCACACATGGTTAGGGGATTATGTCTGTCCTTGTTGGATATAAAATATATATTATAAAGAATTGACCGAAAACAAGGGCCCAGAGAGATAGCACAGCGGTGTTTGCCTTGCAAGCAGCCGATCCAGGACCAAAGGTGATTGGTTTGAATCCCGGTGTCCCATATGGTCCCCCATGCCTTCCAGGAGCTACTTCTGAGCAGACAGCCAGGAGTATCTTCTGAGAACCGCCAGGTGTGGCCCAAAAACAAAAACAAAAACAAAAAAAAAAGAATTGACAGAAAATAATAACCTTGATCAATATAATATAAATACAGGTTGAGATCAAATCATTCTGATAAGCATTGTTGCAGTCTTATAAAATCAAATTTTTGTCTATATTTATTTTATATATGAAAAAATTCTGCCTCAAAAAGTAAAATAACCCCAACAGGTCTAGTTTATATATGTAATTGCAAGTACTACAAACATACATATCTTAAAATTGTATTGAAAGAGAAAACCAATATTACATAATATACAAAATGATGGAATGGGTCATATACATCATCATTTTCTCTAAAGAACATATTATTATTACCAAATAAAATATTAACTTCCAAATATGTTTATATTTGAATAACTGCTAAACTAATTAAGAAAATTTGCTCTTACCTAAATTGTTTTTAGTGAGCAAATCAAAAATTAAAACCAAGCAAAACTTTTGCTTTTGATAGTAAACTCATTGATACTGAAGAAGATAATTTTTCTACAATAACTAGAAAATATCAACTATTGTACTAGACATGTATAAGATGTTTAATGTAAAATGGTATCTTACTGTTGTATCTTTATTCAATGCCAACTTCCAGATGGGAACTATTTTTCATGGTTCATAAAGCCAAATCCAGCTGCTACATTTGGACCTACATAAGGAATCCACATTTTATTGCCTTCTCGGTGCTTATAAAACAATTGCTGCTGCTTCCATGCAGCAGAGCAACTCACTGTTCTGAGAGCAAATGAGATACCCAACAAGAACTTTTAATGTCTTTATAGTTGGTTACTTAGTAATGCTGTGTGCAATCGGATCCTGGGTTTACAACATTTTCCAGATATCTAAAAGAACTAAAACAAAAGCAATTTTTAATAGGAATTGTAGGTTGAGTGAATTACCAAAAGTGTTCATACCATTCTCTATTAAAACCCACAATAGTATTAAATAGTAATGTAATCTTAGCTTTATTAAGAGACAGGAAGTGCAGTTTCCTTTCTTTCCTCACTCAGCTAATCTGACTTTTTAATGGTCATGTGTTTATAACCATAGGCTTTCTTTGATTCTGTACTCTCTCCCAACTGAATGGAATTAACCCTGTTAAACTTCTCAAAGGAAAGGGGGAAATATAAGGGAGGGAAGGAAGGAAGGAAGGAAGGAAGGAAGGAAGGAAGGAAGGAAGGAAGGAAGGAAGGAAGGAAGGAAGGAAGGAAGGAAGGAAGGAAGGAAGGAAGGAAGGAAGGAAGGGAGGGAGGGAGGGAGGGAGGGAGGGAGGAAGGGACGGTAGGAGGAAGGAGGGAGGGAAGGAGGGAAGGAGGAAGGAGGGAGGGAAGGAGGGAAGGAGGAAAGGGTAGGAGGAAGGAGGGAGGGTAGGAGGAAGGAGGGAGGGAGGGCAGGGAGAAAGGAAAGATAGGAAGGGAAAAGGAAGGAAGAAAGAAAGGAGGGAGAGAGGAGGGAAGGAAAGGAAGGAGAAGAGGAAGGAAGGAAAGGAGGAACAGGGAGGAAGGGAAGGAAGGAGGGAGGTAGAGAGGGTAAGAAGGAAGGAGGGATGTAGAAAGGAAAGGAAGGAGGGAGGGAAGGAAGGAGGGAAGAAAGGAATAAAAGAGGGGAGGGAAGAAAAGAGGGAGGGAAGAGAGAAAGGAAGGAGGAAGAGAAGTAAGGAAGAAAGGAAGGAAAGAAGGAAGGAAGGAATGAGGGAAGGAGGGAAGGAATGATGGAGGGAGGAAAGGAAAAAGGGAGGGAAAGAAGGAGGAAGGGAGGAAAGAGGGAAGGCAGGAGGGAGGGAGGGTAGGTAGGAAGGGAGGAAAGAGGGAAGGCAGGAGGGAGGGAAGGAAGGAGGGAGGAAAGAGGGAAGGCAGGAGGGAGGGAAGGCAGGAGGGAGGGAAGGCGGGAAGGAAGGAGGGAGGAAAGGATGGAAAGAGAAAGGAAAGAGGGAATGCAGGAGGGAGGGAAGGAGGGAGAGAATGCAAGAGGGAGGGAGGAAAGGAAGGGAGGGAAGAGTAAAACAGGAGGGAGAGAGGGAGGGAGAGAAGGAAGGAAGAAAGGGAAGGAAGGAAAAGAGGGAAGAGGGAAGGCAGGAGGGAGGGAAGGATGGAGGGAGGGAAGGAAGGGAGGGAAAGAAGAAGGGAGGGAAGGAAGAAGGGAGAGAAGGAGGAAGGGAGGGAAGGAAGAAGGGAGAGAAGGAGGAAGGGAGGGAAGGAAGAAGGGAGAGAAGGAGAAAGGGAGGGAAGGAAGGAGGGAGGAAAATAAGGGAGGAAAGAGGGAAGGCAGGAGGGAGGGATTGGAAAAAGGGAAGGAGAGAGGAAGGAAGAAAGGAGGGAATGAGAGAAGGAAGGAAGAGAAGGATAGATGGAAGAAAGGGAGGGAGGGAGGGAGGAAGGGAGGTAGGAAGAGAGGTAAGGGAGAGAGGAAGGGAAGGGAAGGAAGGAAAGAGAATGGAATAGTATAAGAAGAAAACCCTAATGTCTCCATGAAAAAACTTGGGAACAATAAATCAATAAAGTAAGGTAAAAAGTAAAAGTTAGAAAATTAGTACACACTGATGCATGGCTTTCCTGTAAATAAAGAACTAAAATAAGTTAAAGGAAAATCCCTTTACATACCGCTATGTTCATTGTAGTACTTAGTATACTAGCCAAGATATGGAAACAATCCCAATGCCCAAGTATGGATGAAAGGTCAAGGCGTTTTGGTTTATATACACAAGGAAATACTGTGAAGCTCTAAGAAAGGAAAAAATAGTGCAATTTGCCATGGCATGAGCGTGCCATGCTGAGTGAAGTCATTCAAAAGGAAAGGGTTAGATACAGAACTGTCTTGCTCATATGTTGGACTTAAAGGTACTTAGCTAGGCAAAAACAGAGGACTAAAGGAACATAAGAGAATTGACCCACATAACTAAGTTGGATGGCACATGTCTTTGAAAGGGAGGCCTTGAGTACTGTGAAGGAGTTAGATGGATACAGCGGTGAAGGGTGTAGTGGTGGACTTATGTAAACATGAAACCATCATTAAAAGTGTTTAAATCATAGTACTACAATTTAAAAATTATTTTAAAAAATCTGCCACTCTTTTTTTAATCCCAGACACCTAAAAACCCTTAAGGAATAAATATTTGAGGCAGACTAAGTATCTGGTAAGTTATGATAACAAATATGACAAGAAGGCAAGATTTTTTTGAATTGGTAAGCAGAGACTAAACTAATAAATAATCTGTCTTGCTGAGAAGAGACCCCCTGAGGTCTCATCAACACTGAAGCCTCTTACGTGGCCTGAGACAAAGCTGCTTTCCTGCAGAAACCAGTTCCTAAAGTGCCACACTGCTTCCTGGCAACCTCCAGTTACACCTTTTTTGTTTTTCCTGCTGTGTTTTTCCTCTCTGTGTTTCCTGCTGCTTATATTGACTTGTTCCCAATGCCACAATAGCTACAAAAACAAATACTTGTAATGCAGTACTTTGCCTCCATGCAGGTGAAGTGCTCTGCTCCTGTTCTTTTTCCTTGTGCAGAGCTTGTGCAAATAGGTTTTTAATATATTCTGAGATTAATTTGGTCATTATAAACCATTTTAGAAACACACATTAAACAACAGGTCGCATCACCACCCCCATTTCTATTTCAGAATAATTCTGTGACGACCTCTGAGCAAAGATGAGCAAATGTGTATGTTCAAAAAGAAATATATTTGGATCATCCACTTCTTTGACATGTTAGATCCCTATTGATATTCTGTGTGTATTTTTACTGCAGTCTTTTTGACTTTTGTCGATAGCATGCTGTCTTATTTGATTTACATACTCGCAATAAGCCTTTATTGCTTTTATTCAATTGAGATACATAGAACATAACTGATTTCAGAAGGGCCTTCTTATTTTTAAGACATGTCTATTTATTCTTTGTAAAGATAGGATTGTGTCTATTGTGGTTGCATTGTCTGATTTTGTCATTTTCTGGAGGCTTTGGAGTTTTCAAGTATAAGAAAGCTACGTAAATCCTCTTATGGGATCTGACAGAGGTAACAGAGTACTTTTGCATAAAAGGAAAACAAATAAAGAAGATTCACTTATATGTGACCGTATATAAAATTCAAAAATGAGGGGGAGGACTCTACTTTTATTTTTTAATATTTTTTCTTTAAACACTTTGGAGCACTCTACTTTTACTCTAGAAGTCTAGCAGAAGCACAAAATGCAACAAGGGGGCCCGGAGAGATAGCACAGCGGCGTTTGCCTTGCAAGCAGCCGATCCAGGACCAAAGGTAGTTGGTTCGAATCCCGGTGTCCCATATGGTCCCCCGTGCCTGCCAGGAGCTATTTCTGAGCAGACAGCCAGGAGTAACCCCTGAGCACCGCCGGGTGTGGCCCCCCCCCCAAAAAAAATGCAACAAGGGCATGAATGAATTTTCTATCACTTACAAACTGAACTCAAAAAATACTTTGGAAAGCCTAAAGAAAACACTATTCCTTAAGATATATATATTCCTCTAGAATTTATTGTTTTATCTGCACTATAAGTATAAGTATCTGCACTATAAAGCATAAAGAAAACACTATTCCTTAGGATATATATTCCTCTAAAATTTATTGTTTTATCTGCACTATAAGTAAATAGGTAGTTTGAAACCAGGAGACTTATAACTGAATATAAATTGTATAAGAGTGCCAAAATGGGGCTGAAGAGATAGCATGGAGATAAGGCATTTGCCTTGCATGTAGAAGGATGGTGGTTTGAATCCGGCATCCCATATGGTCCCACGAGCCTGCCAGGAGCGATTTCAGAGCATAGAGCCATGAGTAATGCCTGAGTGCTGCCGGGTGTGACCCAAATGTCAAATTATTAAATGAGTATAGTAGACCCAAGCTTTGAGAATCTAATTGGTTGTCAAGACATATGTGACTACTTTTTATTTTTATTCATATTTTTCTTTTATTAAAGAAGAGTCACTCAAATCCAATATAAACAAATATAGAGTTTTTTAAAGCTTAGCATGTCCCCTTTCCCAAGTGAATGCTCAGATTTTAGGATTCAAAACCAAAAAGAAATAAAACAATTTAAACAATTATCTAGTGGTGTATATATTCAGCCTTGATTGTGCTTGGAAACCTCATATATCCTTTACTAACTCATCATGGACAGCAATATTCTAATTATATGAGAGATAATATGCATGTGAAAAATTGAAACTACAAAGAGATAAAAAATAAAAATTATTTTATAGATAAAATAAATTTATAGTCCCCAAATATCATACTATAAGTAGGAAAAGTATTGTATAGCATCCCATTTTATTTGGTTTATAGCTTGAGTCAAAATAGAGATTTGCTTTATTTAAATGGTTAGTGCTTGTTAATTCCAGAAAGATTATACTGAGCAGACGATATTTGAAGCCACAGTTTATAGTGGGATATAAAGAAACAATAAGGAAAAAAACCCAAATGGTCCAAAGCAATAGGATCTGAGAACTCGTTACAGAACTGAGTATACCAAGGGAGTGGGAGCTAATGAGTCAGTGATGAAGGGAAGAGAAACTGGTGGAAGGTATGAGGCTATAAGTTTGCATGCTTAAAACCCTATTGTGAACGATATTGTAAATCACAGATCTTCAAATAATTTTTAATAAAATAGATTAACACTCAAAATTAAGTGACTGAGAACCTGGTACAGAATTCTTATACCTCCTGAATTTATTTAAATTCTATATTATTACAAAAATATACAGAGTATGGTGTCCTTGATTTTTCTAGGCACTGATTATTTAATTTACAGATTCCAAAGCAACCCCTTCTGTGGTCCTTGCAAAAAGATATAATTTAAAACTTTTAATTTCCTTACTAGATTTCTAATGACATTAATATTTTATTTTGACCAATGTAAATTACAAGTCTTTCATAGTTATATTTAAAGTACATAAACAGTGATAGTGAATTAGGGCCATTCCCTGACTAGTGTTGTCCTCCTTCTACCTCTGTTCCAAGCATGCATCCCATACCTCCCCTCTTTGCCCCTTGGACTGCTAGTATAACAGGTCTTCTTTGAATATAACTTGTTGTATATCGATTTTGATTCTGTTGTTCTTAACTGTGGGGACATTAATAATTTTTATTAAATCACTGTGATTTAAAAAGTTATTCATAGTGTGTTTTAGACAAAGTGTTTCAGCACCAATCCCACCATGAGTAGCAACTTCCCTCTACCAGTGTTCCCAGGCTCTACCCTTGGGAATCAACTCTGGTGGTGCACAAGGAACCATATGAGATGCCAGAAATTGAATTCAGATTGACTGTGTGCAAGGCAAGTTTCCTGCCCACTATACTATTTCTCTGGTCCTATGGAAACCAATTTTCATCTGGCACGTCATCTTTCTCTAGGTACTTTAATCAGAGATTCTGCTTTGATTTTGTTTTCCATTCTCAAGGTCAGAAACTCCTGGAAGTAAAACTACTGTTTTTCTGAATAGAACTTGTTCAATAATTTGTACTTTTAAATTGGGAAAAAGAAGAAAGGAGAAGCCAGGACTCAAAATCCATTTTTATCTTGAAGTTGTTTGGTAAATTTTCTTTATAAGAATTTTCCCAATAAAATTAAAAAAAAAGCTGATGATGTGGTAGAAAATTTTGACTAGCATATAGACATCTCAGGTTCTTTGCCTGTCATCACATATGGTCCCTCCAAGGACTGCCAGGAGTGATTCTTAAGACAGAGCCATAAATAAGCTATGATTTATGCTGGATGTGTCCCCAAAAATATTAAAAGTAAAAAAGACAAAAATACTATCAATTTTACCAAGTATTTCCTAAAATATATCTTTTCATTACTCCAGAGAATTATTGAATCAAATAATATCAACTATTACACTACAGCCATCCTTAGATATTCTCAATGCATATACAAAGATTCTGAGACGTGTGCAGTAAATTTTTTCTTTCAGAGCTTAGATAATACTATTGTTTCTGACTTGACCTGAGAATTTCTTTTTATTGTAGTAGATGGTGTTATATCATTGCACCTGTTAACATTTGGGAAGCTCAGATTTGCTAGTAAAGCATAAAGCCATTCCTTTCATGCCATCACACAGATCCTGTAAGTTTAAATATTTACAATAAAAAAACAACATATTTATTTAACTAAAATATTATTGTCAACATGTAAACCACTATGATCAAAATAAAAATTATATAAAAAACAACATATTTTTAGCTAAGAATATAAAAAGCATCTCTGAAGATCCCAAAGTCTCATAATGTTAATAAAGTTACACTACAGCAGGGATTAAAAGATTTCCTCCAATTAAAACAAAAACTAAAAAAACCTTTTGAAAGTTATCCCATTTTGTGGCCATAGAAGCCTGTTCAAGAAACATGCAAATATGCAAGGTTCCTATTTCTATGACTAAAAGTGCTTCTTTGCTACCATTCATAGAATTCAAAGACTGCATCATCATAAACAACATGTGGCAATGATCCTTTTCATTTTGTATGGAAAATTAATCTTTTTTCACTTTAATTCTTGCAATCTATATTAAGTATGTCCAATGAATTGGCTTTGGAGTGACTGCAGATGTTAGAACACAACAGATAACAAAAAGCATACAATGCATCCAAATGGCCCCCACTTTTTTGATCTGTGTAGAGAATCCCCACCTGAGTAAGAAGCACAGTAAATATGTATTTTCCTTCAAGGACTGTGACTAAAACCATGGCACACTGTAAACTAACATAACATGATTGCTTGCAATGCATCTAACACTTCACACTTATTAAATATTTTTAGGAACATTCTTTCCTATGGTTTCTCATGTAGCTCATTTGTAATGGAGTTCCAACTCCTTTTGTTTTGCAGGTAAAGAAATGGTAGAAGGTAAATCACATGCCCAAGATCATATGAATCTGGAGCAGAATGCACAAGTTTTTTTTTTTTTTTTATCTAAGTGCAGTGGGGAGTTCTTCTGGTTTTGAGGAAGCTGTTCACTGGAGTCCAGTGATTCTGTCTGAGAAGCAGATCTAACCACTTCTCATTTACAGCTTAGCTTGGCTTAGCTAAGTATAAGAAGAGATGGTGAAAAATAAAAATTTGGAAATAATCAGCCAGTGAAAAGGCTTCATACAGATCTTGCATGTATTTAACAGGAAGGCTTCTTCCTAGCTTTCTTTCTTTTTTTTTCTTTCCTTGTCTTTTTTTTTCTTTTTTTTTTGGGGGGGGGGGCACACCGTAACACTCAGGATTTATTCCTGGCTATATGTTCAGAAATTGCTCCTGGTTGGGGGACCATACGTGACACTGGGGGATCAAACCATGGTCGTCGTAGGTAAGACACGTGCAAGACAAATGCCCTACAGCTTGCACCACTGCTCCAGTCCCTAGCTTTGCTTTCTTTATCAATTAATTTTACTTAACATTCTTCCAGCACTCAGTGATATTTTGTAATATCACTTCTCTGCCATGATAATGATAATAATGATGATGATGATGATACAAAGGAAAACAAGGAATAAGTAGCATTAATTAATTTCAAGCATTTTTCATTGAACATCCATCTAGGAATATGCTAAAGCAGAATATTATTAACAAATATACCGAAAGATATATTTTTTAAAAATTAGCTTTATAGGGACCGGAGAGATAGCATGGAGGTAAGGTGTTTGACTTTCATGCAGAAGGTCATTGGTTCAAATCCCAGCATCCCATATGGTTCCCCTTGCCTGCCAGGAGGGATTTCTGAGTGTGGAGCCAGGAGGAAACCCTGAGCACTGCCAGGTGTGACAGAAAAAACAAAACAAAAAAAAATTAGCTTTCTAAACTTGGTAGAAAAATTAGCAAAGATTAGTTTACATATTAAAAACAAAGAAATGATTTGGATGTAAATTGAACATAGTAACTTGACTAAAAAACACAGTTTTTGTCTCAATTACAAATAGGTTATGTGTCTTTTAATTTCCTAAACTATCTGGTATTATGGCTCTATTCATTTGCATAGCTCTTACTTATATTTCTCAATTGCTGTAAGACTTATTTGGGGGGGGATTGTGCACTTTTATTTTATTTATTTTTTGCCTGTGTACTTTTATTTAAAGAAAGTGTATCATACAGTTGACATAGTTGATCATCATACCCTTGTTTCCATATAAGTAAGTTAAGTCAGTGATAAAAAAAAGAGAGAAAAAAGAATAAATGAGGAAAAAGGAAAAAGGTACAGGAGCAAGCAGATTTGTGAAAATTATTGTGTTTCCAATGACGTTATTAATGCAATGGCAGGTTTAGTAAGCTATTGCTAGATGTCCATTCTGTTAAATTGGAGTTTTCATTTAGGGTTGACAGCATAAAACAAATTTATCCAGAAATTCAAACACTATTACTGATACTACAACATTTAGAGTCATATACTCAGCTGCCAGACCTCTTGGGGAAAAAATATATGTGGAGAAGGTGCCTGCACTTACTTCAAAAAGTCCTGGTGATATAAGCCCCAGAACAGACATACCTAAAGTGGGGTCAAATTGGTGTCCCTAAAGGGTAACATAGAACATCAGTAATGAGCAGAGCCATTGGGTAAATGATGATTCTGAGTGATGAAGGCAGCAAGCAACTTTGACAAAGCCAGGACTTAGTCACCCTCTCCTCCTGAGATGGCCAGCTTTCTGCTGCATGGGCCAGTGTAGCCATATCTTCAACAACTCAGTTTACAACTTGTTCAAAGGAGTGAGTCTATGCAGCTGGCCCAATTCTAACATTCTTATAATTGATAAAATGAAAAAAAAAATCCCAGAATCTTCCAACTAAGGCTAAATGTCTTTGCTGAGGCTGAAAATAAATTTAAGAGCCATAAGGTAATACAAATAAAAACATTTAACTAATGTGTGGTTTTTAATCAGCATTGTGTTAAGTGTATTCCTCACAGCAGTTATTTGAGCATGTCTTACCTATCATCAGTAATGGCAGCATGGTTACTGTGTGCAGGGAAACTGAGGCTATGGTTACTCTGCTTATAGGTATGAAACTAGGAATTAGAGCCAAATATCTCTACCTCGGAGCTAGAGTCTCTTACCACTCTTATGTAGGGCCTAGAAAGATTTGACCTTGGCAATCCCTTGTTTATTATTCCCAGTTATGCTGTCAGAATAGAAGAGTCAGCCAGGAAAGAACTTCAAACCAGAGATGCCTTGAATTCATGCCATGACCAAAACTAGTTCACCAAAGTATTAGTTTTAAATCATACACTAGAGTTTCCCAGGAACTGTTTTAAAGAAGGAAAACATAAGTCAGTGGCCTGAACATGCATAGCACGAAGCAGAAATTTCAAGGGCCTGCTTGATCAATGATCTCTTAGGAACACAAGATCACTCTTCTGGGTTATGTTGAGAATATGCTTTTAATCCAACAATGTATGTGACCTCATTGCCCAAGAGGTTTTCTAAGTAATGGTGTTCTGTTACTTTTGTTTGATTAAATTGGTTTGGAAGCCACACCTAGCAGGTTTAGCGACCACTCCTGGCAGACTCAGGAAATCTTATGGGATGCCAGAAATTGAACCTGGTCAACCATATGCATGACAAATGCCCTGTCCACTAAACTATCTCTCCAGCTTCAATAATCTGGGTTTTTTTTGGGGGGGGGGGGAACGGGGAATCTTAAAGTAAAACAAATAACTTTGGGGAATTAAAAGAACCTGTTGAAATCAAAAGAAAAGTAATAATTTCTGGGACCTATGATAGCAAGCAAGTTGTATGTTAACTCTAAGCATATTGAACAGAAAAACATTTCAAAAATTGAAAATATCATAAAACTATAAGCAGAAACTTTTGAAGTGACCATAAGTTATCAATTAATAAAAAAAGGATTATGTGGAATAGGGAAGAGAGTACAGGGATTAAGGGGTTTGCCTTACAAGCAGCTGACCTTATTTGTATCCCTTTCACTGAACTTCTAAGGTTGGTCCCCTGAACATCCAAGGTAGATGTGGCCCAAAAACAAAAACAAAAATCAGTTTTAAATTTAATTGCTTATTTTTAGCATTTTTCAGACTATGCCCACCTATGCTCAAGGATTACCCTTAGTGGGACTCTAATGACCATATTTGGTGTGGGGAATCAAAGCCAGGTCAGCCAAGTACAAGGTATAGTATAGCAGTTATAGAATAAAAGAGTATAGAATAGCATAAACTATATATAATATACTAAAAATATAGAATAGTATAGAAGTATATTGCATAGCATTGAATAGTCAATGTACAAGTAATATAGTCTCACTATAATTATATTATATTTAAATTTATATCAAATTATTTAAGTTAATACATTTAAATCAAATTATATTTAAGCTGTTTCTCAGATGAGCTAAGAATTTTTTTCTAGTCCTTTTATTTTCCTAGGGGACATAATATGCAAATGTAAATAATGTGATGAGGGGTGCTCTCTTCACAACAAGTGAGTCCTATTTAAGATGACATTTCAGTGATTTATGTGACTCTTTTTTAATACATTTATAAAAAGCTTTGTGAGTATAATTTAGACCTATGTGAACTGAATTTTTACTTCTCTGTTTCTACTATTATTAAAGTTGATTTCTCTTAGAAGAGAATTAAGTGTGTGTATCAAGTGTAGACATATGTTTTTCTGCAATTTCTAACCCTTCTTTATCCAATACCTGCTTTGTTTGAGCAAAGTACAATACCTGACAAACAAGCGATGTTATCTAAAATATACATGATTAAATGCTTATATACAAAATTTATATTTGTAAATAAAATAAGAAAAGTCTTTTCTTTTTGAGTCACACCTGGTGACACTCAGGGGTTACTCCTGGCTATGCACTCAGAAATCACTCCTGGCTTGGGGGACCATATGAGACTCCGGGGGGTTGAACTGCAGTTCATCCTAGGTCAGACGCGTGCAAGGTAAACGCCTTACCGCTTTACCACCACTCAGGAGCCAGAAGTCATACTTTAACAAACTTTAGTTTTTTTATTTCTATAATAAAGTGAAAAAATGTCCCTTTGTGTGACCTAAAAGTTCCAAAATACAGTATGTAGGCTTTATAAATCAGATGATATAACACAAATTTATCTCAGATCATTTTTGGCAGAAAATACCTTGCCACTGGCCAAGCCAAACATGATCTCAAGTATTTACAACTTCTTCACCTCCCTTTCTATGTAGAAGGGGAAAAAAATCAGTTTTTATACTGAAAATGAAACTTTTGTAAGGAAACTTCAGGAATACAGAACTTATTTCAGATGCCTGCATTGTCCTCAGAAAATTCACATCTGAGAATTCTCTCAGGCCCTAACTGGCACCCATGAATTTTTCACATTCAATGTATAAAAATGAATAGATGCACATTTTAGTTCTATATTCCCACAAGCACCAGCCAACCTCATTCTTATTATTTTGAATCAATTTAAACTTTTGAATTGATAAGATATCCAGGAAATTAGTAAATTAAGCTACAGAATAAAAATGTCTGAAAGGAGCAGAACTGAACAAGTTAGGTGAACTCGAATGATGACACAAAGAAATAATGTCTCCTGCTCATTTTAACTCCCATGAATATCTTCTCTACCTAAAGAAATTATATTAAGGCACAAGTGTTGCCTACGTACATTGTGCTTGAGCACATGTGAACTGCATCTCCCTTCTTGAGATGTAGGTTTTTCTACTTTCACACTGGGTTGTGTACCAACACTCTCTGCCTTTGGAGAAGTCTACGTTCTCTCTGGAGCTTATTACACTGTCTTTCTTATTTTTTCTTTTTCTTTTCTTTCTTATCCTATTCCTCCCCTTTGTCAATACCTCCAATAAAACGTGTTTTAACCTCAAAAATGTTTAATAAAGTCACAGTAAATATGCCAGTGGTTTTTGAAGCTTGTATATGGGTATAATAATATGTCTTGGACTGCCTCACAACTACATATCTGAATTTGTGTTTTTCTTAACCATGAGGAGGAAGGCTGTGGAGATTCAGCTAAATTGAAATTATCATCACATATTTACCCATATTTTAATTATCCTGTAACAATATCAAAATCTATCACGTAAGCGGAATTTATATCAAGTTTCTGGTTGAGCTACTCTTTTTTTCTCACCCAGGCCCCAGGAAAATATTCATGAGGTAAAACTGGCAATACAAAAATAATTATTTGAAAAACATTATATGAGGTGAGTTGTTGCTTCTCTACTGGATGCCAGTTTAAAATGAGCTAATTTGTTTTACCAGTAGCTTAAGAAAACCCCAGCACAGCAGCACAACAATTATATCCAGGTGCAAGGACTTAATTCAACAAATTCTAGGTGGATCCTTGCATGCTGCACGGTGGGCCCCATCCTCAGCTGTGTCTAAGAACAGATGCCTTGAAAAGCCGCTGTAAATATGATCCAGTCTGTCCTTGAATAGAGAAGTTGAAATGTTTCCAAAAGCAATGAATGTGATATTCTTATCCCCATGATTCATATATATATATATATTTATAATATAATGTAATACATTACGTTATATATTATAAATATAATACATTTATAATATATTATATAAAATTGAAGAAAATGGAATTATTTTAAAGTATGTAGAAACAAAATAGGAAAGGTCATTTATTTCTGTGGCTTATTTTCCTTTCATAAATCGGGTATACAAATGCATATTAAACACTATAAATGTTCATGTCATGCTAAAATAATTTGTAATAAATTTTAATAATCAGGTATATGCATACATATACACACATACATATAAGCTAAAACCATGGACACAAATAGACTCATAATAATTGATTTCTAAAAGCCTCTGGTGATGACCAAGCTGAGAAAAGTATAGAATTTCAGGGAAGAAAAGTGAAACAGACCCAAATTCATAAAGCCCTTGTAAGTAAGAAAAAAATTATTAGAGTGTAAATACCTACAATCTCCCTTTCTAAGTGTCATTACTTGTTTTTACAAAGTACATTTCAGCTTCTCAACTTATTTCAGATAGGAATGATAAGAGATGGTTGTTTAGGGCTTCTCTTTCACTTCTCATTTCTATTCCAGACAAAGGTTTTCTATTAAACTCAGTTTTTTCTAACTAAAGCTTTGCTTTAAAATTAACCATTGTTATTTTTTATTTCCTTATTTAAAGAGCAAGTATCACATAGTTGATAAAAATGATCACAATATACTTGTTTTCAGATAAATGATAGCAAAATTATTGTTTAAATAACAGAGAGAAAAATAAGAAGGAGTAGAAGGGAAAAAAAGCAGAGACAAGCAAATTTTTGAAAATCTCAAATGAGGCCGTTATGTCAGAAGGTTTAGTAAGCTCTTGTTACTAGCTTACCGTTCTGTGACTTCACATGCTTCTAAACAATAAGTGGTTCAACTACATATTGGCATCCAAATAGGTGTGTTCCTATGGGGATGACAATATTAAATAAAAAGCAAGTTGTTTTGTGACCATATATGTGGTCCAAGAAGCACTATTCAAAGCACTATTGTTGATACTTTAACTTTTGTGAGGTGTGTTTTGGGCTGCTAGGTCTTCTGCAAGTAAAAAATGGGGGGGGGGCAGGGTGCCCACATTCACTTGAAAAAGTCCTGATGATATTAGCCCAAATATCAGTATACCTGGAGTTTAGTCAGATTGGTGACTGCAAAGAGTTATAGAAGAGTGTTGAAGCAGGGCAATAGGCAAATTGGGGATTATTGGTGATGGGTGCAGGAGGTGTGGTTTCAACACAGGAGGTTTGAACCAACCTCTCCTTCACGGATTGCCATCTTTCAGCTACATGGCTGGTGCACACATGAATTTTCATGGCTTGGTTTATATCATTTTCAAGAACAAACTGAGTTTATAGAGCTGGCAGGATTACAGCATGTTTGGGCATGGTTTTAGCTACTAAGTTTTCCAGAAGTACAAGAAAACTACCAATAATTACCACATTGCCTTTTGTTTTGTTTTGTTTTGTTTTGTTTTGGAGTCACACCCAGCAGTGCTCAGAGGTTACTCCTGGCTCTATGCTCAGAAATAACTCCTGGCAGGCTCAGGGGACCAAAACTTCTAGAACCTTTTATCCATACTTGGGCATTGGGATTGTTTCCATATTTTGTCTATTATACTAAGTACTACAATGAACATAGGAGTACATAAAGAGATTCTCCCTTTAACTTATTTTAGTTCCTAATTTGCATACATGAAAGCCATGGATTTGTGTGTAGTAAAAAAGCCAAAAATCTTTATTTTATTAAGAAATATATGGGGCTGGAGAGTTGGCACTAGAGGTAAGGTGCCTGTCTTGCAAGCGCTAGCCAAGGAAGGACCATGATTCAATCCCCCGGTGTCCCATATGGTCCCCCCAAGCCAGGGGCAATTTCTGAGTACATAGCCAGGAGTAACCCCTGAGCATCAAACAGGTGTGTCCCCACTCCAAAAAAAAATATATATCAGTAAATGAGAGCAGAGAGATAGTACAGCACTTACCTTGCATACAGCAGTCCCAGGTTCAATCCCTCACATCACAAATGCCCCTTGCCAGCACCACCAGATTTAACTCCTAAATACAGAGTCAGAAGTAACTTCTGATTACCATTAGATATGCCCCTACTCCCCAAAAAGAAAACTTCATAAACATTAACAATATTAATTAAAGGGGCCAGAGAAATAGCACAGTGGTAGGGCATTTGCCTTGCACACCGCTGACCCAGGAGGGAAGGTGGTTTGATCCTGGGCATTCCATATGGTCCCCTGAGCCTGTCATGAGCGATTTCTGAGCGCAGAGCCAGAAGTAACCCCTGAGCGCTGCTGGGTGTGATCCAAAACCAAAAAAGAAGAAGAAGAAGAAGAAGAAGAAGAAGAAGAAGAAGAAGAAGAAGAAGAAGAAGAAGAAGAAGAAGAAGAAGAAGAAGAAGAAGAAGGAGGAGGAGGAGGAGGAGGAGGAGGAGGAGGAGGAGGAGGAGGAGGAGGAGGAGGAGGAGGAGGAGGAGGAGAGGAGAAGGAGAAGGAGAAGGAGCAGGAGAAGGAGAAGGAGAAGGAGAAGGAGACGAAGAAGAAGAAGAAGAAGAAGAAGAAGAACAAGAAGAAGAAGAAGAAGAAGAAGAAGAAGAAGAAGAAGAAGAAGAAGCAGCAGCACAATATTAATTAAAGGTAAGCCCAATCAATCATTTGAATTAAACCATTAGGTAGCACCTAATCAGATGCAAAGTAAATAGCCTGGGCATTTTGGAAAAAAAAATTAATGGGAAGAAAAGAGTTAAACCCAACTACAAACATGCTTGCAACCAAAGCTTAAACAAAGATATCAAAAAAAAAAAAAAAATTAAAGCTATTTCAACCAGGCAATTAAAGCCAATTTCTATAAACTGGAAAGAAAAAGTAAAAGCAGTCAAAAGTTCTGAAAAAATCTGAAAACTAAATAACAAGTTTTCTTATCTATTGCTAGTGCATTCTAAAAAAGGGCATTTAAAAAACAAACTTTAAGGGTCAGTTGGATAGCGCAGTGGTAGGGCATTTGCCTTGCATGTGGCTGACCCAGGATGGACCTGGGTTCAATCCCTGGTGTCCCATATGGACCCCAAGCCAGGAGCGATTTCTGAGCGCATAGCCAGGAGTAATCTCTGAGTATCACCAGGTGTGGCCCCCAAA
Organism: Suncus etruscus; assembly: GCF_024139225.1. Classification (NCBI taxonomy): domain Eukaryota; kingdom Metazoa; phylum Chordata; class Mammalia; order Eulipotyphla; family Soricidae; genus Suncus; species Suncus etruscus. The sequence goes on from NC_064860.1 coordinate 20,162,889, forward strand.
ACAAAACAACAACAACAACAACAAAAACTTTAATATAGACTATAATCTTTGAAGTGGAAATTTTAGGTAATATTAATCTAGCAATTTGCATCCTTATTATGCCAAATTTCTTCATAGATAAAGAAATTATGTGGCTGCTATTGTCAATTCAGAACAGCAAAATCATAATTTCTTTATGAGTAGATTTAAGTAATAAACTTTAAAAAAATCAAACCTTATTTTCTTGTAAAACATTTAGGTTGTCTTATAGAAAACCAACTTTCTGGAGTTACTCTTCCAAAATGACTGGTGGATGGTTCTTTGTGAGCACTCTACTCGCCTGGGATCTGACCTCACTCAGTGACTTCAACATCCAGCGACTCTGACCTCAACAGCGACTCTGAACTCATTAGTGACTTCTACATCTTGGGATCTGACCCTACCAGTTTCATTTACAAGCAATAAAAGAAAATTCCAGAAGAGAAATGAATAGAGAAGAAAAAAAAAGTAGTAAGATCAATCTGACATCAGAAAAGCTGAGATTGAAGTAAATTGGAAAAATATTCAAAATTTATAAAGTAAAAGGATAAAATAAGATTATATGATACAAATGAATTTTTAGTTGCTTAATATTTTTTTCCAAGCAGGATTTGTTCCCAGAGGTGCTAGGGATATTACAACATTTGGTGGTACTTTAGAGACTACATGAATCTTTGAAGTTAGATTCTAACCTCTTTGAACTATCCCCAGTCCTAATACATTCTTAAATAAGAGAAGTTGTGAATTGTTTGGAAAAGAAACATATTTTAAGAGATATTTTAAGATATTTAGAAAATATATTTAGAAAAGATTTTAAAAAAAAGAAAAATGATTTTTTTCTCTCGCATTATTTTACTTTATTTAAGGAAAATGCATCACAGACTTGACATAGTTTACCAAAATACAGGCATTTCTAGATAAGTGAGAGCAAAATTATTTTCATAAGAATAGAGATTTTTTTGGTCTGTGTCTAGACAGGAACAGAGAACCTCCATTCCCTCCATTAACTCTGCTTTTCCCAAACTGCACAGACACTAGTTTGTCCTCTCGAAGACATTTCAATTTATATTATATAGTTCCAGGAAGATTAATATAGCACTTCTTTCAATTAGAAAATATACTGCTCAGGCCCGGAGAGATAGCACAGCGGCGTTAGCCTTGCAAGCAGCCGTTCCAGGACCAAAGGTGGTTGGTTCGAATCCCGGTGTCCCATATGGTCCCCTGGCAGGAGTAACCCCTGAGCACTGCCGGGTGTGGCCCAAAAACCAAAAACCAAAAAACAAAAACAAAAAAAGAAAGAAAGAAAATATACTGCTCAGGCCCAGAGAGATAGCACGGCAGCGTTTGCTTTACAAGCAGCCAAAGGTGGTTGGTTCGAATCCCGGTGTCCCATATGGTCCCCCGTGCCCGCCAGGAGCTATTTCTGAGCAGACAGCCAGGAGTAACCCCTGAGCACTGCCAGGTATGGCCCCAAACTGCCCAAAATCCAGCTGAACAAACCAATAAACTAGTTTGCAATATTTTATCATAATTTGATAACCTTGCTTGTTTAGAAAAATAACCTCTAAAGCAAATATACCTATAATCACCTCTTATACAAAGTTTCAATACATCCCTTTCTTAAACACATTGAAACTCCAGCATTCAAACCCATCAAATGCAACGAACACTGGTTAAACTAAGGAAAACACCTGCAGTTGTACAGATAGGGAAAAATATTGACAATTTTCAAGCCCAGCAAAACACTTGAGCCTTACAGATGAGGACCTAAAATCAACACTTAATATTTTAGCAATAGAAATAGATGATTCACTAGCCTGCAAAATTAAGAAATCTATAGATGGACAATTCAACCAACTCAAAAAAAAAAAAACCTCTTTCAGAATATGAGATACATACAAATGGAATTGATATCATTAAAAACATTTTAGCAAGCCATAGTAGAATTATATAGGTGTAGAATTGCATAGACAAACTTGAAAACAAATTACAAGCAAGCAGTGACAAAGACGTCAATAAAGAAATGAGAGACAAAACATTGGAAAGAAATGTAAACTACTTAATGAACAAACACAAAGAAATAATCGCCCATTATAGGATTGAAAAAGGAAAGTAAGGGCCCGGAGAGATAGCACAGTGCCTTGCAAGCAGCCAATCCAGGACCAAAGGTGGTTGGTTCGAATCCCGGTGTCCCATATGGTCCCCCGTGCCTGCCAGGAGCTATTTCTGAGCAGATAGCCAGGAGTAACCCCTGAGCACCGCCGGGTGTGGCAAAAGCAAAAACCAAAAAAAAAAAAAAAAAAAAAAAAAAGAAAAGGAAAGGAAAAGGAAAAGGAAAAAAGAAAGTAGAACAAGTAGTGAGGGAGATAAAAGCAGAAAACTTTCTCACTCTGTAGAAAGATACTGCTCTATAATTTCAAGAGGTGCCAAGCAAAATAGACCCTAACAGAACAACACCAAGACATATAGTAATACAAATGACCAAAAACAAAGAGAGAGATCAACTCTTTAAAGCAGCAAGCATGAAGAAAACCTTTAAGTATAAAGGAAAGAACATAAGAATCAAACCAGATCTTCCATTTGAAACAACCCAGGAAAGCAAAGAGTAGAATGACATATTCAAATCACTGAATGAAAGGAATATTTAACTTAGAGTCCACTCCCCAGCAAAGTTCTCATTGCATGGAAGGTAGGATTAAAAACATTCTTGGACAAAAAAGAACTCACGATATCCACACTAACCAAATGGACCCTAAATGAACTACTCAAAGATCGATTATCTAAACCAAATTCCCAATTGTAACAACAATCCTACACATTATAAATGGCACAACACTCCTTTCTGTCAATAGTTTTCTTAAGTTTCAATGGATTAAACTCTCCCCTCAAAAGGCACAGAGTAAAGGGTTAGATCAGGAAACAAAACCTAGACATCTGCTGCCTTCAGGAAACACACTTAAAAGTTCAGGATAGACACAGATTCAGAGTAAAAGGATGGAAAATAATTATACAAGCTACTGAGAAACAAAATATCTGGAACAGCCATACTTATATTAGACCAAATTCCATTTAACCTAAAGAAGGAACTCAGAGAAAAAGGTGGACACTACTTATTGATCAGGAGAATATTATCCCAAGAAGTACTAACTGATCAACATTTATGCACCAAATGTAGAACCAGAAAAATATGCACATTCTAACCTAGGAAGCCTTTCTTCAGTAAAGTTTACCCTTACTACTGATGATTTTCCTAAGAAATAGAAACCTTTCCATCTCATTTGCCAGCTTTATATATTTTAAGCATTCTAACCTGTTCGACTTGGGTCAGATTTTCAACTGCAACCTATAGATATAACTTCAGTGTCTCTGTTTGTACATGAGCTTAAGTGTTGGCCACCTCAAAGTCTGTCTAATATTCGTCTGTAATATACATAATGTCTTATATTTTATATAGTCCTTCACCCTGTTATATATAACACTCCCTTTTTACCCTCCCTTGCTTACCACTTTACAAATCCTTTTTTATCCTTGAATTCCCTCACCCCTGACCTGTAATTTCTCCCTATTTAACCCTTTTTACCCTCAGTTCTTAACTCCTCAGAAACTGACATGTTCCTCCCAACCCTACCAGCTGCCAATCAGCTCCCAAAGTAAAAAGATAGCCTCCCAACCCACAATACCTCAGCCTGGGAAAGAACTGCCACCGCCACTGCTGCTGATTTGCTCTCATGAGCCCCCTTTCTCCCACTTCTTTTCTCTGTGGACTGTTTCTCGCTATTGGATTCAGCTTTTGAGAGCCCCTCGGCTTGAGGACATTTCCTGATCAGTGACTGCTAGGAGCTGTTTTACAGACTCAACAAAATGATGTCAATGTCGCAGGTTGAAGCTGTGCTCTGGATATTATCCTCGCCCCAGACTATTTCAAAATACTTATAGAGGATATGTATATTTTCTTCATATATTTCTTTAGGTGTGTTTCCTTAGAATAATTCTTATTGTTTATTTCCTACGTACCTGTAGTTGTCCACATCACATTTGTTTAGTAGGAAATTCTAGTAGATAATTTTCTCTTGGATTCTGAGTTCATGTTAGAACCAGGTTGTAGGGATTGTTTAGCATGTTATTTTTACCCCATATACACCAGTAGTACCGTATGGCATTGTTCCTTTTTGCATAGGCACATTAAAATGGGGGAAATCTTATGTTTAGAAAGAAGTTCTTATCTAATACAGTTATGAACTCATAACTTTTGGTTTTTTTGTTATTTTTTGTTTGTTTGATTGATTTTTAAAACACACCCAGTGAAGCTCAGGGGCTACTCCTGGTTATGCACTCAGAAATCAGTCCTGGCTTGGGGGATCATATGGGATGCCAGGAGATTGAATCACATTCTGTCCAAGGCTAGCGCTGGCAAGGCAGACACTGCTCCGTGTCACCACTCCGGCCCCAGAACTCATAAATTTTTTATTGCTGGGGGTGCTTTCACCCTGAACATTTGTCACAGTGACTTAAGTTTCAGATGATCAACATCAGCTATTCATCTTGGATCCCATCTTTAGAACCATCATAGTTTTCTACACAAACACCCAGAATCAGCCTGGGAAGGCCCTAATAGTGCTGTGGACTGACTTGCTCCAGAGTGGCTCATATAACACCCTGGCTACTTGGAAACAGCAACAACTTCCTTTCAAGGCAGGTTTCCTCTGTATTGCTACTTAAAGATGAGATGAAATTAAAAAATGCTCTGTGACACCCTGACTATAACACAGGATCTGTGCAGACACCAAACCTCTAATTACAGACAACTGATTACAACAAACATCATGTAGGAGAACTTTTCCTGGGACCTTGAAAAAAGACTTAGGAATTAGACAACTTAGTATGCCTGTAGTTGGTCTTATGGCAGGATGCATCATGAGTAGGATCTCCCTGTTTTAGGCAAAAATTTTTTTCTATTAGCTCAAACTTTTGCTGCACCTATGCAAATGACTGCCACCACCCCCTTTTTTCTTTTCTTCTTTTTATCTTTTAAATAGAAGCTCCCACCTTTTCCATAGAACTTGGGACACTGCAATTTACCTTGTTTTTACCTCATATTTTTGCATTTTTTCTGTAAAATTAAGAAGAAAAGAAAAATCCTGGTGCTTAAATAAAGATCGCATTATAAAAAACAAAATGCAATTGTAAAGGGAAAAAAAGAGAAGAAAAGAAAAAATGTATGGGGGCTAAGGGCCAAATAGTTTCAGGTGCATTGGTGGATATAAAACAGGACAGAACTAAATATCTAAGCCAGTCAACTACAACAGAATCAAGAGACCTAAAATTTAACAATCTAAACTTAAACTTGACTATTATACTGGCAGACAAGGAGGCAAAGTGGTATAGGATGCACTCTGAGAAGTTTGGTAGAGGGAGATCAACACTTGTGGTGGGAATAGCCCTGATTCCTGTATATCTGAAATTCAGCTATGAAGAACTTTGTAGATCACAATGTTTTCAATAAAATAAAATTAAAAATAAAAGAGACCAACTTTCTGCATAAAGGCCATTAAAACAGATGGATAGCATTGAAAACCATTCAAAACAACAGAGAAGCACATGGAAATGTCCCCAGAGATAGATGAATAACCATTTGTTCTTCCCAAAAATACTTCTTGCATATGAGAACAGACTACTAGTAAAGATCCAAAATACATAAGAGCTTAATTCTGATCCTGACACAATTCAAATATTTTGAAGAAATAGACCACAGTAAAAAATTACTTCGTTCTAATATATAGTGTCACTAAAAATTCATATCTTTTAAAATATTTTTAATTTACTGAAATAGATTATCTATAGTTAAATTAATTCTGCAGGTAGAAGCTATAAAAATCAGACCCAGAAAAACAAAATTCCAGCTAATTAATGTCGTTCTAGGAATCCCAGATCCTTTATGTTTCAAAGAGCCAGAGAGATAGGACAGCAAGAAAGAATCTTTTCTGGCATACAACCAACTAATCCCAGTCTCTCAGTCTCCAGCAAGAGTAATCCCTGAGCACCATCAGATATGATCCAAAATTGAAAACAGACAAATAAGCAAAAACCTGTTTCAGTAAAGAAAATACCATCATAATTCTATTTTGAACCTCAGCTAAAGTTGGTGACTTTTCCCACATATAAACATACATGTGCTGAGCTAATCATGTAAAGACAGGAGTTTCAAACTTTTCGATTTACACAATCAAATTGTATTGATATAAAAAATAGTGTGAATATCCATCAGTGCACTCTATTTAATATCAAATAAATAAACCCAGGAGATAATTTATTAAATGTAGTAATGCCCCAGAATTTCTTAAGCTTATAAAGACAGCAAAGTGAGATTGGGGTGGGGTGGGTGATGGAAGGGTTGCTTCTCTTGAGAAGAAAGAATAAAATAGAGGTGATAGTAGGTTCTCTTTCAGGAAATTAAATAAACAGAAATGCTCCATTTTCACAAAGCTAGCCTCACAAAAGCAGACAACGATGTTGAAAAAAAAAACAACAAAAAACAGACCAATAACCCTGATAAACACAGATGCATAGTTCCTCAACAAAATCCTAGCAAATAGGATCCAATGCCTCATCAGAAAGGTCATACACCATGACCAAATAGGTTTTATTCCAGAGATGCAAGGATGGTTTAACATATGCAAATCAATCAACATAATACAATGTAGCAACAAATAAGGAGATAAAAACCATATAATCATATCAATATGTGCATATATGCATATAGGAATGCAGAGGCCATTATTGTATTGTGTTTTAGTGGTCCTATGGTATACATACATACAGACAGACAGACAGACAAACAGACAGACAGACCTACTCCTAGGGCATATACCTAGGAGTGGTATTGCTTGATCATATGGGAGCTCAATTTCCAATTTTTTTGAGGAGTATTAATATTGTTTTTCAGAAAGGCTAGATTAGACAGCATTCCCACCAGCAGTGAATGAGAGTTTTCTATATATGCAGAGAAGCATTTGACAAGGTCTAACATGATTAAAATGATAAAAAATGAAAGTTGAAAGAATTTTTCTCTATATATAGTCAAAGATCATTTACACAAGCCCATGGCAAATATTGTATTCAATGGAGACAAATTAAAAGCCTTTCTTCTAATGTCTGTTACAAGACAATATTTCCCCTACTCACCACTCCTACTTAACATAGTACTGAAATTATTTGCCATAGCAACTGGGCAAGAAAATTATTAAGGACATCTAGATAAAAAAAGAAGTCAGTCTCACTGATTACAAATGACATGATACTATATTTAGAAAACCCTAAAGACTCTACCAAAAAGCTTCTAGAGGGGCCGGGTAGGTGGCGCTGGAGGTAAGGTGTCTGCCTTGCAAGCGCTAGTCAAGGAAGGACCACGGTTCGATCCCCCGGCGTCCCATATGGTCCCCCCAAGCCAGGGGCGATTTCTGAGCACATAGCCAGGAGTAACCCCTGAGCGTCAAACGGGTGTGGCCCAAAAACCAAAAAAAAAACAAACAAACAAAAAAAAAGCTTCTAGAAACAATAGATCCATATAGCAAAGTGTCAGGCTACAAAATTAACATGTAAAAATCAATGACCATCTTATACACAAATAATGATAAAGAAATGGACCTTACAAAAAATCCCATTCACAATAGTGCCAAAGAAATTCAAAAACTTTGGGGACAACTAAAGAGCGAAGGACCTATACAAAGAAAACTACAAAAGACTACTTCAAGGAATTAAAGAGGACATAAGAGATGGAAACATATACCCTGTTAATAGATTTGGAAGATTAACATTAAAATTGCAATACTCCCCAAAGCATTGTACAGATTAAGTCAATCCTCCTAAGGATGTCCATGATATTCTTTAAAGAAGTGAATCAAACACTCCTGAGATTCATTTTGAGCAATAAACACTCAGAAATATCTAAAGCAACCCTTAGGAAACAAAAGATGGAAGTTATCACTTTCCTCAATTTTAAATTGTATTACAAAGCAATCGTCACTAATAGCATAGTATCAGAATAAAGACAGACCCTCAGATTAATGGAGTATTCAGTTAATGTTCCCTAGACATAAAGTTTCAATTAATCTTTAATAAAGGGTCAAGGGCCCGGAGAGATAGCACAGCGGCGTTTGCCTTGCAAGCAGCCGATCCAGGACCAAAGGTGGTTGGTTCGAATCCCGGTGTCCCATATGGTCCCCCATGCCTGCCAGGAGCTATTTCTGAGCAGACAGCCAGGAGTAACCCCTGAGCACCGCCGGGTGTGGCCCAAAAACCAAAAAAAAAAAAAAAAAAAAAAAAAAATAAAGGGTCAAAAGACACAAAATGGAGCAAGGAAAGCTTCTTCCACAAGTAGTGTTGGGACAACTGGTCAGCCACATGTGAAAAAGAAAACTCAAACCTCTAACACTATACACAAAGGTCAAATTAAAATGGATTCAAGACCTTGATATCAGCCTTGAAAATATAAGGTATATAGAGGAAAATTTAAGCATGATATTAAGACTAAAAGCATTTTTAAGGAGGAAACACTACTGTCCAAACAAGTCGAAGCAGAAATAAACAAATACGATTGCATTAAACTGAGAAGCTACTGCACATCAAAGGAAATAGTGACTAGAACCACAAAGGCCACCCACAGAATGGGATAAACTATTCACCCAATACCCATCAAATAAGGGGTATATACCTAAGATAGTATATACCTAAGATATAATACCTAAAATAGACAAAGTTCTGACATAACAACAAGAGAAATAATCTAACACCATCAAAAAAAATGGGGAGAAGAAATGGACACTCAAACAAGAAATACAAATGGCCAAATGGTCAAAAAGCACATGGAAAAATATCCCACATTGTAGGTGTACCTATCTGAGATCCTGGATTTAGGTGTAGCTACCTGAGACCCACCCATTTCTGGGCGGGGTCTTGAGAACCAGATATTATTCCTGGGAGGGGTCTTGGAAAAGATAAATAAGCCTTGGACCGAGGGGATTTGTGCGCCGGCTGCCCTGCTGTGCTCTCTGGCTTTTGGGTCTTTGCCTCTTTTGGTCTTTGACCAGGATGGAGGTCAAAGGAAGATGGCTGAAAAGAATTAAGATGCAGGGTAGCCTAGAATGGCTGAATGCTTAATTAGTTATTATATTGGCCACACATGTGGTGAATAGGGCATGAATAAAGTTGATGCTTCCTGATGCCTGTCTCTGGATGAGTCTGATTCCGCCGTTCACCTGGGCCTGGGACCCGCCGGCTGGATGGGGTTTGCGGAGCCACGTGGCCTGGGATGGCATCCACTTCCATCCAGCCCCATCGTTAATTATTTGATTCTACACCACATCACTAATTACCAGAGAGATGCAAATCAAAACAACAATGAGGTACCATCTCATGCCACAGAGACTGGCACATATCACAAAGTCAAAAACAATCAGTGCTGGCAGGAATGTGGGGAAAAGGAAACTCTCATTCACTGCTGGTGAGAATGCCGTCTAATCCAGCCTTTCTGAAAAACAATATTAATACTCTTCAAAAAATTGGAAATTGAGCTCCCATATGATCAAGCAATACCACTCCTAGGTATATACCCTAGGAGTAGGTCTGTCTGTCTGTCTGTCTGTCTGTCTGTATGTATGTATGTATGTATGTATGTATGTATGTATGTACATATGTATGTATACCAAAGGACCACTAAAACACAATACAATAATGGCCTCTGCACTCCTATATTTATAGCAGCACTATTTAAACTAGCCAAATCTAGAAACAACAGATAAGTGGCTAAAGAAACTCTGGTACATCTATACAATTAAATATTATGCAGCTTTTAAAAAATTGAAGTCAAGAAATTTTTCTTTGCATGGATGGACTTGGAGAATATTATATTGCATGAAATACATCAGAGGCAGAGAGATAAATACAGGAGAGTCTCTCTCATATGTGGACTTTTAAAAAAATAAAGCCCATATAATAATTATTATACCCAGAGACAATAGAGATGAGGGCTAGAAGGTCAAGCCCATGATAAAAGCTTATCACAGTAGTAAGTGCAGTTAGAGAAATAACTCCACTATCAGCTACCATAACAATAATAGAGAGAAATATAATGCTTGTCTTGAAAGCAGACAGGGGTTGGGGGAGGTAGAAAATAGGGAGACAATGGTGGTGGGAAAGTTGCACTGGTGAAGGGGATTTGCATTTTATGACTAAAACCCAATTATGAACGTGTCTGTATCCATTGTGCTTAAATAAGGAAATTATTTTTAAAAATGATTGGTGAGTGTAATTAGAGAAATAACTACACCAACAACTATCATGACAATGGTAGTGAGTGAGAGAAATAGAATACCTGTCTTACAGGCAGGGGATGGGGAAGGAGAAAGATGGGGACCATTGGTGGCAGGAATGTTGCACTGGTGCTGAGGGGTGTTTCTTTTTTATGACTAAAATCCAACTACAAACAAGTTTGTAACCATGGTGCTTAAATAAATGTTTTAAATAAATTTCAAAAATAAAGTTGACTTTCACTTCTTGAAATGATTGATATCAGTTAAGATATATGTTACCTAAACTGTTTCCTACTTTCTCTTGCACAGGATGAAACTGTAATGTTTCAAAACTACCCCCTCTGTAACATATATGTAACAGGTAAAAAAAAAAAAAAAAGTAAATGGCATGGCACATCACTTTGCCACTGAGTTGTCAAAATGATGTTTAGCCTGGTTTTGCAATACAGTTCAATTTTACCTTCGAAGAACATTGTTCTTAATTTCAATTTTTTTCCTGCTTATACTTCACAATAGATAATTACAAGTGTAATCATTATTGGTCATTGGCCATTAATTTGTTTCAGCGCATGTACCTCAGTGGGCAGTAATTACTGCACAGCCTTCAATAAGATATCATTAACAAAATGAGAAGACCAGAGAAAATATGTTAATTACTGTAAGTGCTCCATTGGTTCCTCCCTGGAATAAACAAGTGTAACAATTAAGATCACACTTGCTTTTTGCCAGACTGTATTATGCAGTGAAAAAAGAAAGGAGGGTGGAAAGCAGCGCCACATAATTTTAAGAAAAGATACTTGGGAGATTAATATAATTTTCCCTTTAAATTCAACTCTGTAAATCTAATGACCCAAAGATAGAAAGCAGCTCTTAGACAAAGTAGCAATTTCATAAAAGCTCATTGTTAATAATGAAGGGGAAAATTAATTGACTGCTGTACCCTATTACAATTATGTTGACAAATATCTCAAAATTATAGAATTACTCTGATATTTTTTGAACAACGGTAGAGAAAGTTAAATTGATTTACTATTAGTTCATGTATAAATAGACTGGGGAATGTTATAAATGTTCCAATTAAGAACTTGCAATATACTAAACTCACTTAGAATATAATTGGTTGTGGTGGGCAGTACAGAATCCCAAGTATTTCTTAGTAGGTATTACAGTTTGTTACTTACCTGAAAGCAAATCAAATTTTAGCTGCCAATTTAATTCTCTCTGGATTTTCATCGCCATTCCTCTAGTTCTTTGCTCAAAACTTTCTTAGTATGTTAATTTTTCCTAAGCAATTTATTTGCTGTCTTCAGGCATAAATATATACAAATTTCCCATTTCGGCTCATTTATGCCTTCTCTGCCACTGGTTGTACTGTGGATCTCAGATCCAAACCCTGCAGCTGTTCCTGCCTCTCTTTTATTGTCCTGAGCAAGACACATCTCATTTCACCCTCATTCGTCTGCAGTGTCAGGCCCTTCCAATCTCTCTTCCAACTTCTCCAGCTGGACCTTTTATAGCCCAGCTGTTGAGAGTCTTTTGCAAACCCCTCCCTCTTCCTGACCCCAGAAAATCTGACCCTCAATTACTTCCTCATTTCCAGGTTCTCTGGTCATTTCTGACATACTTTCCAGCCATTCAAGTCCATTGAAGTCTATTTGAATTTAAGGATACTTCCTTTTATTTTAAATATGACTGGTTATTATTAATTGAAGCACCTCCTACAACAGGGGTGGCAAACAAGTTCGACACAAAGAGCCAAAATTTTAAACTGTGAAAGTCAGAGAGCCACACCACGCAGTGACCTGCCAAAACAGACAAACACTCACACAAAAGCATCTAATTTTAACAATAATCTACTAAACACATATTGCATTTTGCCATTTTGAGTGAGGGTCAAAATCCTGCAGTGATGGTGAGGGTGTGCTGCGTCCTCCATAAGAACTCATGGCAAGATGTGACCCAACATGTGACATACAGGTCCCCCGCTCGCTGGCCCGTGCAAATTTTTCCAAGGGATGGGAGACGGAGAAGGGACTGCACACTCGGAGATCTCTCCTCAGAGGTCCCTCCTCAGAAGCAGCAGAACAAAATCCAAACTTGGCAAAAAAGCCACAGTATACAAAATAATGAGAAGATAAAGAGCTGCATTCATTTTGGCTGGGAGCCGCGTGTTCCCAACCCCTGTCCTACAACTTCATAATCATTTTAAGCATTTATTATCAATGTTATAAGTATAATACACATATACATTTATAATATCTTCATAGAATGTTGGATAGAATATTCACATTAATAATAATGGAAATTAAAAGACAGAGAGTTAAAAGGAAAGCTATGGTTCATGGCGGACAGCCCTGCAGTATTTTTCTGGTTTTAATCCAGGAGTTTAAATCAGATGTGTTCCTCTTTGAGCATGAGAGTTTTGGCATTGGTAATAATTCATTTGAAAACTTTCAACACTAACAAATGATCAACTGCTTCCCAAACTGAGCTATTATCAGGAAAACTATGAAATAATCTCTCATCTTCACTTTCCAGGATCCTTCTCTGGTATTCTTTCTTCATTCTCTTTATTGTGTATCATAGATCTCAGAACTATCTATATAAGAGTATTTTGAAGTGTCTTTCTCTGCTTATTTGTTTCTCACAGCAAACTGTTTTGAAGTCGCACCTAGTAGTGCTCATAATTTAATCTTTATGGGGCTTGCTCCCTGCAATGATCAAGGCATGACGCAATGCTGAAGATTCAACCTGGGCTTCCTGAATGCAAAATATGAGTTTATCCTATTATCCTAAAAATCGAAACTAGGGAAAATACTTTTATTTTCCTCTAAGGTCGTCTCAGGAAACTCAGAGTGCCCTCCCTGGTTATTCTTGGCGGAGCAGGCCAGTGATTCAATGTAAGGACAAGGATCCAGTGTTGCTCTAGTTCTCAAAGGCCTCCAGAGTTTCACTGTGTTGTTGGTTTTGGCAGAGGAGATAGGGTGAGGGTGGGGAAGTGCCAGACAGGTATAGACTGCATGTAAGGCAAGTGCTTTTTAACACCTTTACTTTCTCCAACCCAAAGGAAAAACTCTGCAGCCCATTTCTCTATGATATTTAGGTACTCCTACATACAAGTAAATTTGTCCAGATTTGTTAAAATACAAAACTTATCCTAAATAGCACAGAAAAAGTTCAAAGATTAATAGGATGGTTCTACGATAGGTTGATATTTGAACTTGAGACAATATTTATAAACAAACCAAAAATCATATAAAGCAACAATATTCCCTTAAAATATCTAAAGCAAAAATTTTAACATTTAAACTTGTCTCACAATGACTTCTTTCTTTAAAAATTTTAGCTTGTTTTCAGTTAACTCATTCTTATATTTATTTTCTATGAGTGGTTCTTTTTGGAAAGTTTTTAGGCCTTACCCAATGGTACTTAAGGTTTAGTCCTAACTCTGCACTCACACATCATTCTTGGTGAATTTTAGGGGGACTATGAGATGCTGAGGATTAATCCAGTTACATGCAAAGAAAACCTTACTTTTTTTTTTTTTTTTTTTGGTTTTTGGGCCACACCTGGCGGTGCTCAGGGGTTACTCCTGGCTGTCTGCTCAGAAATAGCTCCTGGCAGGCACGGGGGACCATATGGGACACCGGGATTCGAACCAACCACCTTTGGTCCTGGATCGGCAGCTTGCAAGGCAAACACCACTGTGCTATCTATCCGGGCCCCAGAAAACCTTACTTTTAAAAAGTACTTTTTATGCTGAAAGGTTATCTTAAATTTTAAGATTGACTATAGCTAGACTGGGAATTTATAACATAATGACAATGATGGTCTAATAATAAAATGTATTTTTCAAGAAAGGTTTAAGACAAAGTTGATGTGTATGCATTGTCCTCACTCAATTTTGTGACTTGAGATCACCTGGAAATTATTTTGAATTCTTTCTTACTATTTTTCTTTATAGAATAAATTTAAACAAGGTGCAGAGAAATAGTTCAGGGATAGGGCACGTGCCTTGAATGTGGTCATCCCAGGCTCAAACCCCAGCAATTCCTGAACCCACTTCTAATACTGTAGGTTGCAGCCCTAGAGGCCTCTAGCATAGTCCCAGAAATCCTCTATATAACATTCTTATAACTATATATAGCTATATAACTGCATCTTCAGGCCCTTGTACTGAATCACCATTTATGTTAGCAGAGATTCTTTGGGAAAGCACCATGGTTAAGAGAGGCTTTTTCAATAAAAAAGAATAATTTAACAGCCCAGAGATAACACAGCAGCAGGGAGGACCTGCCTCACAAGTGAAGATAGACAAGGGTAACATGAGAGTCATTTAGATCCCATGGCATAACTTATATTTCATGGTATGACTATTTTTTCCTGGTGTTAAACATAAATGTGGGTCATCATTTTGTTGTAAGTAATTTAGAAGTACCTCACTTGCCCTCGTTGGCTACAGAGGGTTAGCAAGAAATTTCCAGGAGCAGGTAATAATGATGGGGTCACACCAAATGACTATGGGGAAGACCATCAACCACCTCTTCCTGGCCTCAAAAGGAAAAGATAAACGTATTATATTATTATATTATGTTATTATTATATTATATTATTATATATTATAAGACTTTTCTTTTCTTTCACAGTAGTATTTATGGTACATAGTGACAATGAATCAGGGCCATTCCCACTACCAGGGTTGTTCTCCCTCACCCCTTTTCCCAGGATGTGTCCCATATCTCCCCTTTGTCCCCCAGAGTGCTAGTGAAAATGTTCCCCTTTGTGTATAGCTTATTGTAGATAGGGTATCTATTCTGTTGTTGACTTTAGGTTTGATGTTTAAGTCAGATATTTTTTTAATTTCACTCAACGTTCATACGGTTGTTTAGTCCTGGTACCATTTATTTTTATTTTCTCTCTCAATTCATGAGATGATTCAAGTTGTGTGGTTCTGCTGGTAGAAGACAAAGAAAAAAAGAAAAACAAAACAAAACAAACAAAAACAAAAGATAGTAACTACCAAAAAAAATGCACCCAGCAGCAAAAAAAAAAAAAAACCAAGAAAAAACAAAACACAAATAATAACAAGAGTGAAAAAGAATAAAAAAGAGGAAGAAGAAAAAGAGAAAAAAGAGAAAAAAATTAAAAAGGGACAAAATAATGGAGTGCTGGTGTGGCAAGGTTTTGTGCCCCCCTGTTGTCTTTTTTAGTCTTACTTATTTTTGTATTTGGGCACACCCTGGGTGCTCAAAGCATATTCTTTGCTCTGTGCTTAGGGAATATGCCCAGCAATGCCCAAGGGGGCCTTTATGTTGCGGGATTTAATTGAGGTTGGCCATGTGCAAATCAAGTGTCACAATCATTGTCCTATGTTCCAGCTCAAGTTATCATTATTTTAGTGTTGTTTGTTTGTTTGTTTGTTTCCCTTTTGGGCCATACCATGAAGGCCTTTAGGTCTACTGCCATCTCTGTGCTTAGGAGTTGCTCCTGGCAGTGCTCGTGTATAGAAAGTGGGTCTCCCACAATAGTCTATCTGGCCCTAACTATCATTATTTAAAACTATGGAGCAAGGGGCCAGAGATATTGCACAGTGGTCAACCCAGGACTAACCTAGGTTTGATTCCCAGCATTCCTTATGGTCCCCCAAGCCTGCCAGGAGTGATTTCTGAGCACAGAGCCAGGAGTAATCTCTGAGCGCCAGCAGGTATCACTAGGTATGGCCCCCGAACTAAACCAAAACAAAACAAGCAACTGTGGAGTCAGTGAGATAGTACGGGCAAGTAGGGTACTTGCCTTTCACTGGTTCAAACCCTGGCACCCCAGATCACCCACCAACTCCTACCTGAGTACAGATCCAGGAGTAAACACTGAACGCTACTGGGTATAGTCCCAAAACAAAAGCAAACCAATGTCCACACACACAAAAAAGATGTTAAACTGTTCAACTGTTTCAAGTTACAAAATTCTGATTGTTATTTTAAATCTATATATCAAGATGTTAGAAAAAGTAAATATTACTTTTTATATTTTATAATTTTCTGGCTTCAACACATGTTTTATAATAAAATTAATATTTTAATGAAAGCTTTGGGTAGGAAAGTGTCCTCGCAAATGAGATGTCTAACTCCTTAAAGGATGATTTCCAAATATAGAACATGAATGTCTATCTTTCATTACCATATGTGATGCAAAACAAAGGGCATATAGATTCTTCCTAATGCTTCTTAAATTATGTGATGCTCTGATGGGATCATATTCTTTAGAAAATAATTTGAGTATAAGATCCAATTAGTTGTTTTATAGCAGCATTTTTGCCCTGGCTAATGTCCTTAACAAAAGCCATAAATTATCCTCTTAGCTGTTACCAATATGGAGCAAAATAAAAAATAAAAAGCGTTGGTATGAGTCCATTTCCTTCAGCAAATACTGAACAAATTAAGTAGCACCCCCACACCATATTCCTGACATCGCCACAGTTGACTGGATCATCTCGACTAAATATGTCAGAACTGACAAATTCTTGTGCTCTTCCACTGACTTTAACTCCGTGTTTAAGCCCCCTGACATACCCGTCAAAACTCTGTTAATGTGATTTACGGTTAAATTAAACATAAAAACATCGTTAAAAAATGATGAAAGGTTAGGACCTCAAGCTGCAAATGCAGGGAAGGCCGTGCTGTGCTTAGGATTCCCTTAAACCTTGCTCAGTTGGCTCTGCCTGGATGGGGTGACGCAGGGGCCCTCACTCAACCTCACAATGCCCCTCTGAACACAGCAGAACTTGTAGGCTCCCTACATGTGCAAGAACATGCTAAAAAATGGTCTTGGTTTAATTTATTAAGGCTCAGAAAGAGAGTTCCACAGACTGCTTTGCTTGCAAGAAGCTTGAGTTTCATCCCCAGCACTGTCCCAGAATATGTACCAGAATATTCCTGGGAGCAAACCCCAAATACAAAACTAGAGGTAGCTTCTGAGCACTGCAGGGTGTGGTCCCACAATAAAACAATTCACCTCACTACCCCCCAAATAAACAGCATTTATGCCAAAGAGATAATGTGCTGGGTAAGGAACTTGTTTTACACATGCTGATATGAGTTTTATTCCCTGGCAAAATATTTAGACCTGTGGAGTTATTTAGGCAGGAGTGACCCCTGAGCACAGAACCTGGAATAAGCCCTATACATTGCCAAGTGTGGCCCCCAAGCCCCCAAAATTAGAAAAGAAAATAGCTTATGTGTTTGATTCTCACTTGGAATTTAATAAGGTATTTTCCACTTTATTCATCCTTCTTTGATAACCTCTGTCCACATGAGGACACCAAGACTTACTTAATTCAGATGTCTGTTCCATCCTTTTCACCTAATGATCTATGTCCCACAGCTTTTTCCTACTATTTCCCCTCTCTTTTCTCCATGCAAGTCTTTTACAGTGAGAGAACTCTTACAAACTGAGAGAAGGCCCACAAACTGAGTTCTACCATCTGGATGCCTGCTGAGAGTGTCTGCCAGCCTCTGCCAACCCACCTGCTCCATTGCAGTCTTCCCATTTGACTTAGGTTGTCCTTTTCTCTTTGAAGATTTTCCATATTTTTAAGATTGAACTCTCATACCACAATGACTTTTTTAGCCTATGTTAAGATTGTCTCAAACCATCTATCAGTCTTGACCAGATTAAATTCTAGAATTTAGAAGTACAATGAGATTCTTTTGTAGTTTATTACCTCAGACCCTAACGTAACACCTAGCTGATGACAAATTCTTAATATATCAATCATCTATCTATCTATCTATCTATCTATCTATCTATCTATCATCTATCTATCTATCTATCATCTATCTATCTATTTATCTATCATCTATCTATCTATCTATCTGACTGAATGGCAGGAGATCATTTTTATTTGCAGTGCCAACGATCCAATTCAGGACCTTATACATGATGTCATGTGCTCTCCCATTAATTCATTTATATGACCAATGATTTATTTGTACAGGAATGTCAAATTGGCCCTAAGAAATAGTACAGGGTGGGTAAGGCATTTGGCTTGACTATTGAATACCTGTTGATATTCATAGCAGTAGAAATGATTCATGAATACAGAGTAAGCCTTGAGTGCTATCAGGAGAAAAGGAGAAAAAGAAGGAAGGAGGGAGGGAAAAAGAAAGATGGAGGGAGGGAAGGAAGAAAGTAAATAAGGAAGGAAGGAAGGAAGGGAAGAAGAGAGGGAGGGAAGAAGAGATGGAGGGAAGAAGGAAGAGAGAAAGGGAGAAAAGAATGAAGGGAGGGAGAGAGATAATGGAGGGAGTGAGAAAAAATGAAGGGAGGGAGGGAAGGGACAGAGGTAATGGAGGGAGTGAGGAAGAAAGAAAGGGAGGAAGGGAAGGAAGGGTGGGAAAGAGGGAGGAGGGAGTATTCAGTACAATTTTGTACTGAATAATATCAGTGTTTCTCAAAATTTTAGTTATATATAAAGAGTTACTCTAATGTAATTTGTTAAGATCACTCACCCTGCCTGGCATTTTTAGCAAACAAAGATTTGGCACTGAATGTACAATTATTATGAAGTTGAAAACATTTTCCTTTTTCAAATGTCCCTTATCAGTGTTTCCTATGGAGAAATGGACACCTTACTGATAGCACTTAAACCATTCACTATTTTTAAATTTATTGAATATCCACTAAATTCCAGGAGAAGAAGGTTTAATGATGCATGTAATACAGCTTTTGCAAATAAGACAGAGTCTGGTTAAGAAAACCAAAATACAATAGAAAAGTACAATTGGGAAGATTGAAGAGAACAGTGGGTTCCAGTTTGCACAGAAAGTTGCTGAGTGGAGGTGAGAAAATTAAGGTACTTTGTTTTGAGGCGGTAACCCTAAATGGTCTTACTATAGAATTTTCATTAGGTAGACAAAATGGGGGCTGAGACTCAAGCAAAAAAGCAATGACATGCAAGGACTTTCTCAACTGCAGAATATAAAAACATTCATGTGAGAGAGTGGGAGCAGAAGAGAAGAGGAGAGCAGCCAATGCACCACTCTATTCCAAGCTACAGTTGAGTCTGACAATCATCAGATTATTTTGTACACAAGAATCTGTTTGGGAGCTCAATTTCCAAACATATATATATATGGTTTTTGGGTCACACCCGGCGGTGCTCAGGGGTTACTCCTGGCTGTCTGCTCAGAAATAGCTCCTGGCAGGCATGGGGGACCATATGGGACATCGGGATTCGAACCAACCACCTTTGGTCCTGGATCGGCTGCTTGCAAGGCAAATGCCGCTGTGCTATCTCTCGGGCCCCCAAACATATTTTTATGTACAAAATAATTTGCTGATGCAAGACACAACTGTACCTTGAAATAGAGTGGTTTGTTGGCTGTTCTATGATCCTGCTATACCACTCCTAGGGATATACCCTTGGAACATAAAAAATGCAATACAAAAATTCCTTCCTTGCATCTATATTCATTGCAGCACTATTTACAATAGCCTGACTCTGGAAACAACCAAGATGCCCTTCAACAGATGAATGGCTAAAGAAAATGTGGTACATATACACAATGGAATATTATGCAGCAATCAGGAGAGATGAAGTCATGAAATTTTCCTATACATGGATGTACATGGAATCTATTATGCTGAGTGAAATAAGTCAGAGGGAGAGAGATAGACACAGAATAATCTCACTCATCTATGGGTTTTTTAAAAAAATAAAGATATTATTGTAATAAGGCACAGAGATAATAGTTAAGGGCTGGAAGGGCTGGAAGGACCGGCTCACAATTTGAAGCTCACCACAAAGAGTGGTGAACTCTTTTAGGGAAATAACTACTAACTAGCATGACAATAGTAAAGAACGAGAGAAGTAGAATGCCTATCTCGAATAACTAACAACTAGCATGACAATAGTAAAGAACGAGAGAAGTAGAATGCCTATCTCGAATACAGGCAGGGGTGGGGGAGGAGGGGGTCATTGGTGGTGGAAATGTTGCACTGGTGAGGTGTTTGTTCTGTTTTTGACTGAACCCCAACTACAATCATGCTTGTATTAATAGTGCTTAAATAAAGATTTTATTTTTAAAAATCTGTTTGGGTAAAAAGATTTAGGATTAATTGATTATTTTGTGTTTGGTATTTCCCTAAGTAAACTTAGAAAAATATAGATCTTTTTATTAGGTTGTGGTTCTTTTAGTTAGAAATAGGTATTTCTTTAGATCCTTCTCTAAGGCGCAATTAAATTTTGGTCCTTAATTCTCTTGGTCTGGTTCCTGTTCTCTTCCTTACTGACATGCTTCTTCTCCCATGCATGCTTTGTCTGTTTTTCTTTGTTTTTTTTTAACCAAAATTTGCATCCCATAATATTTTTAAGAGGGGTTTGGAAACCTATATTGTTTCTCCTAGATTTGATTATGGAAAGCTGGTTTGAAATATGAATCTCTATCGATCCACACTATGTGTCAGACTAGATCTGTTATAGCTGTCCTGTTGACACTCAGAAAAGCATCTGGGATTTTGAGATCCCAAGAATCTTGGAAGAGACGAGAATAAACCAAATTTTGGAATCCTCCGTTGAGAATATAGCACCTGGATGTTGTTTTTTTTTTATTTTTGTTTTCTGGTTGTTGTTAGCCAGAGTCAGTGCTACTCTAAATAACAGCGATGCTGTTTGATGAAGCTGCCCCTGGAATGCAATAAAGAGCAGGGACACACTCCTTAGAGTGTGCTTCAGAATTAAAAGCTGATGTTTTAAGAGTTCACTGGAGAACACAGGTAGGGAGAGGTGCTTACTTCACAGCTCTTGGTGACACCAAGCAAGTCATTAGTCTGTTCTAGTTAGCTATTTACATCCAGGTGCAACTCCAAGTGTAATACAAAATTTTAAAAACAAGTTATGTTGTACTTGGTCCTGGCTAATTTAAAAAGCATACCCAAATCTATGTACCCCTCTAGTAGTAAAAGTGAAGCTCTACTAAAGATCTCTAAAGACAGAGGACTGATTTAGTCAGCCACAGCTGAGCCTACGTTTCTGCACCATAAAAAGACCTTGGGGTTGGATAATGAGCATGTCCAGAGCCTGTAGTTGTTTCCATGACAGTATGCTTCAGGAGAGAAGAAACCCTGAATCTCTTAGGTTAAGGGAATTCCCTTTCTAATATCCCCAATACTTACTGTGCCTATGGAAACAAACTAAACCTTGCCACAGTAGCCCTCCCCGTTTTTTGTTTCCTGTTTTATTTCATTTCCTCTTTCTTATTATTATTGTTTTATTTGCTTGTTGCTGTTGTGATTTTTGCCGTTGCTGGTTGTTTATTTTTCTGTTTCCAACAGAACCACAGAACCTAAATCATCTTGTTCTGCCTCATAAGGCGCGGGGTGGGGGGGGGGGGGGTCGGGGAGGGAATGGATGATACCAGGAGCAAACAGTCGCTTGAAATTTGAGTGGAAATAAAAATAATCAGACCTAACACCAAACCCAAAGTCAACGACAACAGAATCAAACCTCCAATCTACAACAAGCTATACACTAAGGCAGGGGTCTCAAACTCAATTTACCTGGGGGCCGCAGGA
The DNA here is from genome assembly GCF_024139225.1 of Suncus etruscus. Classification (NCBI taxonomy): domain Eukaryota; kingdom Metazoa; phylum Chordata; class Mammalia; order Eulipotyphla; family Soricidae; genus Suncus; species Suncus etruscus. The sequence goes on from NC_064860.1 coordinate 20,184,785, forward strand.
GGCAAATTCGGGGTGAGGCAGGGCTGCATAAGGGATTTCGCTTACCCAATATTTGTCATAAAAAATCGCATTAGTACAAAAAAAATCGCAAAAAATCGCATTAAACATTTGCATACCCCGAACAGAACTTATCTGGGTATGCGAATGTTTAATGCGATTTTTTCCTTACTAATGCGATTTTTATTGAGATTATTCGGTAAGCGAATAATCATGAATACTGCGATATTTGAAGGCCGGCCATGGGCTACAAAATGTTATAAACAAAAGGCTGCAAACGGCCTGCGAGTTTGAGACCCCTGCACTAAGGGGTCATGTTACACTAGCAGTTCAGGGGACATAGTGAAGAGGTATCAGATGCATGCTGGGAACAGGGTTGGAGGAAGGACAGCACTGGTGGTGAGAATGTCCCTGATTCACTGTCACTATGTACCTTAACTAGAATGTGAAAGACTTGTAATTCACGTTGATCACAAAATAAATTACAAAAAAAAAATCTTTACTGTTAGTAGCTGCAAAATGCTTATGCTTTGTATTTCTGTTTATCTTTGAAGAAGATAAGAGTTTGACTTGTTTGGGACGGAAGAAGGGAAGGAATCTCAGAGTTTAGAGAACCAGGGGCCATTCCTGGTTTCTGCCTACCCAGCCAGTGCCTCCGTGCTAAGTACAAGAATGTGATGCTCCTTCAGCCCTGGACGTTGGGAACCACCAAGATCATCCCAGTGGTACTTGGAGGCTTCCAAGCACACAAAACTTGTGTTGTCATGTGGTGCCAGAGCTTAAACCAGGCTTGAGTGAATACCTGTCCAGGGAGTACAAATACTCTCTCAATCCCCCAAATCTTATCTTTTCTACTTGAAATATATAGTAGAGTGGATTCCATTCTAACCACTGCATGGTTCCAAGCAAAGAGCAGGAAGTAGCCTCCTAGCACCACTGAGAATTGCCTCCATATTTCAGAAAAAAAAAATGAGAGAGATGGAGAGATAGTATAGCAGGAAGGCTCTTGCTTTGCACATAGTAGAACCAGATTCAATCTTTGGTCCCCTGAGTCCTACTAGTTGTGATCTCTAAATAAACAACCAAGACAAAGCCCTGAACACAGCTGAGTGTGATACCAAAAAGCAAAATATAAAATTAAAAAGCTGAAAATACAGTGTTATTAAAGGGTTAAATACTAAAATATTCACTTTTATTAATTTATGTGCAATTACAATTTATATAAGTATGTACATGTAGATTGTTATCATTTTTATATGAAATTAATAGCTGTACTATTGACTTTTTCAGAGAAAGAGGAAATCCAAAAGTATTTTCATTTGGTCAGTTTGGGGAATTTTTTTAATCCCTTTGCTAATTCCTAGGTTTTATAATATAATCATGCTTTATCTATAAACAAGAAATATTCCAAGAATCACTTCTTTCATAGTCTCTTAAAAAAAAAGTTGAAATTTCAATCTTAAATCTCCTTTCATGCCAGAGCATATTTTGCAGAAACTATGAGAAGTAGTAACTCAATTGTTCTGGATATCTCTGGGCAATTTAAATGCCTTTTTCACACACATACACAAAAGAACATGTACATTAAATCATTCATCGCATCAAATGGAACTCCATGTTTTCATAAGCATATTGAATAGTATTTCCAAATAATGGTCAGAACCTATTTTGAAAGTTTTCTTAATTACATGCACTTCTGCTGAACTTTCTTCATTGGAAAGCATCAGATAACATTGAACAAGCTTTTACACAGTAGTGATACCATAAGTTATAAAATACAAATGACAAAAGGAAATCCAAAGAGCATAAGTGTGCAAACATAGAAAATGAACTAATCTTAAAATACAACTTATAATTTTTAAAAGAACTAAAAATTTAGATACCTCTGCATCATTTAGATAGCATAGTTCACTTTCCCAGATACAGTTTGACACTATTAATTCTTGAAATCTAATCTAAGCAAAATTCTATTTTAATTTATTGAAATAGATTATTTTTAGATAGGAAAGTGTAGTGTATACTATATCTGTGTTATGGTTTATATCCTTATTTTCACCAAAATGATAATAAATGTTTATGACATGGAGAAATGTTACATGTGTCTGTACACTTTGGAAACTTTCATGATTTGTAGAAAGTTTTGTTTTTAATTAACATTTATTATACAACATCAAAGTTTTTCTTCTTTATTATGTCAAGGAAGCATATGGAGCCTTGAACCCTTAGATGTTACTGATTTATTTTGATGCTAGTGTGTTTTGCTGCTAGGTAAACATTTCCTGTGACATGAATATGGATAGCTTTGTGTCCTGAAAAAAAAGTCTATTACTATAGGTAACATCTGGTTTTGACTCCTGAAAGATGAGACTTATAAGAAAACACAATTTGCCAAACAAGATACTGTAAGCACTTGGGCCATAACAAAACAAAACAAAACAGAAATCATTACTGTGTTTGATTTTCCTTGGATGTAGCCAACCTGATTGCACTATCATCCTTGTTTTGCTTGCTTTTTTATTTTTTAGTAGTCTTGCTGAAGTTCCCCTAAAAAGTTGTAAACTAAGAATTCTGGCCTTGCAGTCTCTTAACTCTGAACATCCACAAAACAAGCATCGGAAATGCACCGATCTATTCCACCCTAAGTGTACAAATGCTCAGTGCCATCTTTCTCAATCTAAAAAATATCCAATTGGAGGAGAGCCCTGGAATTTTGATGGCAAGTGCAGTAAGTCTTAACACATTTAGAAATGTTTAGCAATACCACTGAAATTATCTACTATTACAAACTAATGTTTAAGAACCAATTAAAAATTTACTTGCATGATGATATGGACAACATATTTTATTTTAGCTTATTTTCTTTTATTTGGCGAGTGAAGAGAGAGTACAGACATTAAGGGACTTGCTTTGCATGTGGCTGATTCCCATTCAATACCCAATACCGTGCAATCCCCTAAAACTATCAGGAAAAACTCCCAGCACAGAGTCAAGAATAGCTCTCAGCATCATTAGGTTTGACCCAAAATATATATCACCTTATTTTATTTTTAGTTTATTTTTTTAGGTATGGAATGCAGGCTTTATCTACCAAGCTATGTGTGATGCCACGGAGCTCTGAGCAATATCCTCAACTCTGTATATCCTTTTTTGTTTGTGGGCCACAGCTGATTGTGCTCAAGATTTACTATTCATGCCTCTGCATGAATAGGAATCACTCCTAGTGCTTTCAGGGAATCATAAAGAGTGCTGGGGATTAAACTTGGGTTGGTTCATACATAAGGCAAGCTCCCAACCTGCTGTACTCTCTGGCCCCTAATTTTTCTTCTTAAGTCCTGAAAGTGAATCATAGAAAATTAAATTCGTTTGACTTTTTCAAAGTGAGTTGGATACTCCCAAATTTAAAGTACTAAATAAAGTTTAAAGCACTAAGTTTACAATACTCCATTTTTTTCTGTAAATGTTTTTATTGAGGTAACATGGTTTACAATAGTGTTAATATTATTGTTTTATATTCACAAGATTAATGCACCAAACCCCCCAACAGAGTATTTAAATCCCTCCCCCGATAACGTAAGATCCCATTTTACTACCAACCTCACTTGATATCACTTGATAGTAAGTTTTCAGTTCTGCAATATCTCAGGGTTTATTTCTACTGGGCATTATCTAATAATGCTTTGCTTTGCTTCTCTATAATCTTCATAAGTGCCAGATTATCTGATCTTTCTCCTCCTGACTTACTTCACTTGATATAACACCCTCCAATTCTAACCAAATTGCAGCAAATGACAGTTTTCTTTTCTTTTCTTTTCTTTTTTTTTTTGGTTCTTTGTTTTTTGTTTTGGAGCTTTTTGGTTTTTGGCCCCAGCAGTCAGGGGCCACTCTTGGCTCTAGCTCAGAAATCGCTCCTGGCAGGCTGGGTGTACCATATGGGATGCCAGGATTATGAGCCACTGTCCTTCTGTATGCAAGGCAAATGCCCTACCTCCATGCTATCTCTCCGGTCCCTAAATGACAAAGTTTCATATTTTCTCATAATTAAATTCACTCAGAAATATAATATTGTAAATATACATCAATATTATGATTAATTTTAAATCATGACTTAAGTTATATAATGGCAATTCCATGTTACATGGACTATCCTTAATCTTTTTTTTAATTTTTATTAATATATTTATTTAAATATCTTGATTAAAAATATGATTGTAGTTGGGTTTCAGTCATGTAAAGAACACCCCTCTTTACCAGTGCAACATTCCCACCACCAATGTCCCAAATCTCCCTCCTCCCCACCCCACCCCACCCCACCTAGACAGGTTTTCCACTTCCCTCATTCATTTACATTGTTATAATAGTTCTCAGTGTAGTTATTTCTCTAACTTCACTCACCACTCTTTGTGGTGAGCTTTATGTTGTGACCTGGAACTTCTAGCCCTCCTCTCTTTGTCTCTGAGGATTATTGAAAAATGTATTTTATTTTTCTTAAAACCCATAGATGAGTGAGAATATTCTGTGTCTATCTCTCTCCCTCTGACATTTCACTCAGCATAATAGATCCATGTACGTCCACGTATAGGAAATTTTCATGACTTTGTCTCTCCTGATGGCTGCATAAAATTCCATTGTTTATATGTACCACAGTTTCTTCAGCCATTCATCTGTTGAAGGGCATCTTGGTTGTTTCCAGAGTCTTGCAATGGTAAATAGTGCTCCAATAAATATAGGTATGAGGAAGGGATTTTTGTATTGCATTTTTGTGTTCCTATGGTAAATCCCTAGGAGTGGTATAGCTGGATCGTATGGGAGCTCAATTTCCAGTTTTTAGAGGAATCTCCATATCACTTTCCATAAAGGTTGGACTAGGCGACATTCTCATCAACAGTGAAAAAGAGTTCCTTTCTCTCCACGTCCCCGCCAGCACTGCTTGTTCTCATTCTTTGTGATGTGTGCCAATCTCTGTGGCATGAGATGGTATCTAATAGTTGTTCTGATTTGCATCTCCCTGATGATTAGTGATGTGGAGCATTTTTTTCATGTGCCTTATGGCCATTTGTATTTCTTCTTTTTCAAAGTGTCTGTCCATTTCTTCTCATTCTTTGATGGGATTAGATGGTTTTTTCTTGTAAAGTTCTGTCAGTTCCTTATATATTTTGTATATTAGCCCCTTATCAGATGGGTATTGGGTGAATAGTTTCTCCCACTCAGTGGGTGGCTCTTCTATCCTGGGCACTATTTCCTTTGAAGTGCAGAAGCTTCTCAGCTTAATATAGTCCCATCTGTTTAACTCTGCTTCCACTTATTTGGAGAGTGCTGTTTCCTCGGACTATCCTTTTTCAAAGAGAATAGCTTCTACTTTAAACTCTTAGATTTTAATACTTCCTAAGCATACTTGATCCAGCAAATCTATTAGGTGATTATTGATATATAAATTCTACTATTAAAACCATATAACCTAACTTATCATATAAAAACTAAATTATTCAATTTGATATTTTTGAAGAGTGCTAACATGTATTGTCAAGAGTGTAGAAAAGAGACACAGCCATCATGATAGTCCTTCAAACACTTACGGATTTCAAACTTCAATAGAAATCATAAATAGCAATTTAATTATAATTTAAAAAGAGAGTGTAATGAAGGCTGGAGGCTGGGAGATGATGGGAGAGGGTAATGTTGATCTGATGACACAAACTTCAGTACAAACTTCATAATTATAAAATGAGTGAGTTTTGGACATCTAATGTACAAAATGGAAACTACATAGTTAACTATATATAATTCATTATACTTTGTTGTATTTGTTAACTGTCATAAGACAATAGATTTTAAGTGTTGACAAATGCATATACAAAAATAGAAACTATGTGAGGTGATGGATGTGTTAATGAATTTCATTGTGTTATTCATTTTGTAATGTATGCATATATCAAACCATCATGTTGTACTTCTTCAAATATGATTTACCTATCAATTATAACTCAATAAAGATGGAAAATGGTAAACAATGAACATGCCTGATAATCACCAGTAGCTAATTATAGTAATCCACAAAATAAGATTTCATGCTACCATATAAAATTACAATCACAAAAACCATTTGGTCTCAAAAAACATGTCTTCTTTATAATAGAAAAAACTATAAACAAATCATAAAATTATAATACTTCTATGATTACAATTATAAAACAATCATACATGCTAAAAAGTGTAGAAAATACATCTAAATGCAGTCAGAGATTACATTAAGGCTGTAATAGTATTTTTTTTTTTTTTGCTCTTGCAGGAGGTAGAGTCACATCTGACAGTTTTCAGGGTCTGCTTTAAGCTCTGTGCTCAGGTGTCATCCTAGTGATGTTAAGGGTACTATTCAGTACTGGAAATAGAACCCAGACCTCCTACGTTGGAAGCAAGTACTCAGTCCACTGAGCTATCTCTCCAGTTCAGTAGTATTTTTTCCTATGATAGAATATTGCAAATTTTATGAGAATAATTAAAATGTAGTATATTATTCAACGATCATTTCCTGTTCTTTTTCTTTAATATATACAGACATCATTGTCAAATTGGTAAGCATTATAGAGCTTATTTATTTCAATGACAGCTAGTGGCAGGGAGAATAATTACACAGGTCTGAAGTAAGTTAGATGGATCTTACTGTCATTATGGAAGCAATTAGATCATAAAACATTTGTCTATAGAGGTTAATGAAGGACAGGCCCTCAAATAAAATACCTCTTTTTTTTAAAAAAAAAAGTCATATGTTACTCTCAGATTTTTTGGGTGGTTGTGGATATTTCTTCCAGCCTCATAGTGCTCAACGTTGTAAACTCCTGACTGTATTCCTAGCAATCATGCTCAGATTTTAGGCAAAAGAGCCACGTGGAACATCACAGGCTTTGGCATCAAGAAGGTCCGGGTCATCATAGTGATTTATCTTCCCTGAATCTGTTTCTTAAGCAGAAATATCTAGGCAAAAAAAGAGAGATTTAAAATTAAAACTGGGCCCAGAGAGACAGCACAGCTGTGTTTGCCTTGCAAGCAGCCGATCCAGGACCTAAGATGGTTGGTTCGAATCCCGGTGTCCCATATGGTCCCCCATGCCTGCCAGGAGCTATTTCTTTTTTTTTTTTTCAAGTTTTGATACTTATTTATATAAAAACAAATTAAAATGTGTGTAATTAGGTATAGAGTAATACATGGGTGCTATCAAATTGCATACTAATTTATAGGCATATTCAACATGCTCCTCTCCAAAATTCTACTCTTGAAGAAACGTATTTTCCAAAGTATTATTTTTATAATTTCTTTTTTTGTTTTTGTTTTGTTTTGTTTTGTTTTGTTTTTTGTTTTTTTTGTTTTTATTTTAATGAATCTTTATGTACTTTTATGTATTTTAGAATGTGTATTTTTTTTCTTTTTAACATAATTTTTATTTTGATCATAGTGGCTTACATATTGTTGACAATAATATTTTAGGTACATATTTACATAAAATCAAAGGGGATTCCCATCACCGGTTTGTCTTCCCTACTCCTCCATTTTTGTCCTACCACCCATATCCTCTTCCCTCACCCCCAGGGCTGCTAGAATATGTGGTCCCCTCTGTACCTATCCTATTACTTCGTAGTCTTACACCTGTTTGGTCCTGATGCCTCCTTTATTTCCCCCTCTAGTTGGGAGGCAGGAGTAGGTAGTTCAAGTTATGTGGTTTTGTTTGAAGAGGAGAAAAGTGATAAACTGGGGTAAAAGTCTAATACGCCGGAAATAAGCAAAATTCTTCTAGAGGCTCTCGTCATCGGTTTGAGAGACGAAGGAGAAAAAGAAGGTGATACACTCCACCCCTACGAAATGAAGTGTCAAATATCTATTAAGAGTTCCAACGAAAACGCTAAGCACCACCAAAACAGAACAAAACCAACAAATAAACAACCCAAAAAACGCCGTGGTCTTGAGATAGGCACCATGGCATAGCACATGAAGAGGGAAAAGAAGGGGCCAGAGAGATAATATGGAGGCAAGGCGTCTGCCTTTCATGCAAGAGGTCATCGGCCCGAATCTTGGTGCCCCACATGGTCCCTCGTGCCCGCCAGGAGCAATCTCTGAGCCCGGAGCCAGGCAAAATCCCCGAGCACTGCCTGGTGCCTCCCAAAAAATCTGAAAAAAAAAAAAAAAAAAAAGAAAAAGAAAAGAAGAAAAAAAAAAGGAGAAAAAAAGATAAGTGGGGGCAATAACTTCAATAACCAACTAAAACAAAGAAATCGACCAAAAATAAATAGGTAAATAAAATAATAATAGTAGTACATGAAGATAAAAAGTAATATATGAAAAATAAACAAGATTTTTTCTGAACAGACAGCCAGGAGTACCCCTGAGCACTGCCGAGTGTGGCCCAAAAACAAAACAAAACAAAACAAAAAAATTAAAACTACCTGACATGCTTCATGGAAAAGCCATTACTTACCTCTAAAAACAAATGAGAAGGTGTATTGGATTCCAGACCACAGGGTGGAACTGTTACAATTTTTATGTAGCATGCAAAGTTATGAGTTGCATTCTACAGAAAGCTTGCCTACCATGAGGAAGAGGCAAAGCCAAGGTTTTCCTCAAAGAACAAATGGGGTTAACTTTTAATCATCAGACAAGTATTCAACATACAAAATTGATTTCCACATGCTAGGATTAGGCTAATAATAATAACCTGGATGCTGTCTAAAGTACAATCATTATATCTGCCTTGGAGTTTCAATTCATGCCTTCTCACAATCAATCTCACAATCAATAGATTCTAACTTTTCCTTGAGCGTTCCAGAGTTAGATAACTGCATATGTAGCCTCAGACCCTCAGACTAGATGGATAGGTACCTCTTTCTTTATATTAGGATTTTCTGTTCAAACTTTAGGACTATATATCTGTCAGATTATAAATTTACCTTTTCATAGTACATGTTAAGTCCATCTTCTTGAGAGAAGATTCTATAGTGCCTTTTGCCTCATTTAGCTATCAAACCATATCTATCGGTATATATATATATATATGTATATGTATATATATATGTATATATGTATATATAATTTGGGTCACATCTAGCAGCGCTCAGGGGTTATTCCTAGCTCTAGGCTCAGAAATCACCATAGCAGGCTCGGGGGACCATATGGGATGCCGGAATTTGAACCAATGTTCTTCTGCATGCAAGGCAAACGCCTTACCACTGTGCTATCTCTCCAGCCACAATCTATCAGTATATTAAAGACATATTTTGGTCTGTTGAATTGTGACATCATCATATATAAAAAGGTAAAGACACTGGAAATTCTTTAAGCAGAGATGAAACCCTGGTAATCCCTATTTCCAACCACTTAATAATATCATTTATCTAAGGCATTAACTTCATTCCATAGTGGATGAAAGAAGTGTGAACCACAAACAAATCAGATGATGGTACTGTTTTCCTGTCAAAGTAACTATAAAGTGTCGACTTCTAATAAACTCTAGGTTCTATAATGTCTCTACTGTCATAAAGGACTCTTTCAAAGACCTCACAATCATTTTTTCTAATTAACTCCTTTGGAGTTAATAACACTTCATCTTAAAATAAAATTGTCATCACAGGACACACAAAATACACACACCTAAAACTACATGCTAACATGTTAACATTAATTTTTATTGGTTTCTTCATGATTTTTCTTTTTAGCATTTGTCCATATTTTAATTTCCAACTAATCTCACTTTCAAACTACGTACTTTTATAATCATTCCCATTCTTCCAAAAATTATGTAAGAAGCGTAAATAATTCAAATATCCCAGGGGACATCATTTCTATAATCCATATAGAGTGGGGGAATGTATATGATCTGCTATTGTCTCAACCTCTTGTGAAATCTATGTGTGGAAGCTTAGTTCTGTTGCTAGTGGCAGAAATAATCATGTTTTGTATTTATGCATTACCTTTCTCTGTGATGATAGCAGGATTTCATGTGTCTTGCATCAATAATCTTAATAATATCTCCATATTGATGGGAATCACTTAGATGGAGAACATAATTTTAACCAGAAACGTCATAGATGAAAAACACATCAAGAAAGATGCTAAATAGTTGATACTAGGTTGGGTACTTAAAAATATCATGGGGTCAGCCTCATTCTTCATCACACTAGCTATATCATTTTCCAGATGTGAATCTTTCTTTCATTCAAGAGAACAATGACTGAAAGCTGAAAATAAAAAAGATTCAGTGACTAAGCAGCAGCATGGAAGCTCAGGGTTTCTGCTTTTTCTTTTTAATTCTATTCCTAATTTGTGAGTTAACCCCAAGAAATCTTTTAACCTTTTGAAGCTTTAATTATTTTACTTACAAAATAGTATTGTGAAAGCATGTTACTCTGCATCCTCTTTCTGGCTTCCAATATTCTCGTTTTTGTAGGGTCCTTTCATTAATTTTTTGTCTATTCAACAATTATACATACAGAGCATCTTCCATGTTTAAAGGTTCTGGCAATGTTTCTGTTGCTTTGAGATGCTTCAGGAAATTAACATCATCTGCAGCTAAAAAATAGAAGCAGGATCACAGAGATGTATAAAATATAGTTGTGTAACAAAGCATACCGTTTATCTCACTGAAGAATGCAAATGCTATATCATATCAAATGAATTCTGAGGATGTGATGCTAGCAGAAAGAGCACTGAACAGGAGTAAAGCTTCATCAGTAGATTCAGTTTTGTCACTTATTAGCTCTTTGTAAAGTGGATGGCATAACAGTAGAACTCAAGGGATTGCAAAAATGAAATACTGTTGGAGAAAGCTTCTTATGATGCTTTTGTTTGTTATGTCAACTCATAGGAATTACTGGAAGTAAGAGAGTTCTTTAAGTCAAGTTGAGCATGACTTTTGGATGATGACTATTTAAATTGAGGGGTTGGAGCAATAATATAAGGGGTAAGGTGCTTGCTATGCAGGAGGCCAACTCAGCATCACATATGGTTCCCTGAGCCCTGCCCTGAGTAGTCCCTGAACATAGCCTGATGTAGCCCAAGCTCTCAACCCCCAGAGAAAATACTTTAACAAACTACAATAAGATAAGATATAGAGAAGACATATTAGGAGAAAACTAGAAAATCAAGGATCAAAAGTGAAAGGAGATGAGGACTTTCATGGGAAATTATGATGCAAGTTTTTCATTTTAGATTTCATATATTAAAATGATGGAATGATTCAGGTGATTGATGCAAGGCCTAAATGAACTGAAGGTTTAATTCAGCATTACTGGAGTGATTCAATAAATTTGAGACCACTATTTTGTCAACTTAAGAAAATTTGTAGAATAGAGAAAAAAATTCTAACCCTGTGCAGAAGTCTTCCAAGTGGTGTGGTATTCAAAAGAATAAAATGAACAAAGTAATGTGAAGTGGGAATATAAAAGAAAAATATTACAGAAATAAAAGACTGAAAAAACAACATTATTCAGGTATGGTTGTGACCAGTTCACTGAAACCAGAAAGCTAGTAGAAGGATCAAAGCAATTGCCTTGCAAATGGCCAACCCTGTTGACACTGTATATGGCCTCCTGAGCACCTTAGGAGTATGCTCTAGGAATCACTGGGTGCTGTCCTCCCCCCAACTCCCCCCAACAACAGCATATCCATTAATCTACATATTTTAATGATTAGCATTCAAGCCATGACTTTATGACTTGGATTCTCCAATGACTCATATCAGTACCATTGGTGCTACACCTGGCCCATGATGAATGGCTGCCCTGCAAAAATATTTTCACATTTTCCTCTAACTCGTATTTTCCATTCCTACTCCTACAAAGCACACTCATTTTTTCCACTCTAAATAATCTAACATAGCTAAAACTCAGGAATAAAATTAGAACTTTAAGTCCTTGAGAACTATGCAATCCTTGCTCAAACAGTATCTACCACATCATTTCTATCATATACATAATTTTAACATTTATTTTCAGTTGTTTCACATATGTTGCATGAGCATATAACATCATTAAAAAATATTATTTCTAAAATTCTGGGTTAATTCAGAACATCAAGATTACCTTATTTACGTTGTTAAAAATATGACTGTTACTTGACTCTCAGATTGAAAAATCATTTCTACTAATGTATGTCATCATAAATTTTGCTATTGGAGTATTGAATTGATAAAAACAATCTATGGTGTCATACAATAAATTAAGCTTTTTAAATATAATTTAGAAACATCAAATATTTGGGGTCAGCAAGGTGGCGCTAGAGGTAAGGTGTCTGCCTTGCAAGTGCTAGCCAAGGAAGGACCGCAGTTCGAACCCCCGGCGTCCCATATGATTCCCCCCAAGCCAGGGACGATTCTGAGTGCTTAGCCAAGAGTAACCGCTGAGTATCAAACGAGTGTGGCCTGAAAAACCAAAAAAAAAAAAAAAAAAAAAAAAGAAAGAAAATCAAATATTTATGGAGGTAGGAAGAAAAGAGATGATTTTGGTGTGTACTCTCATTTTGATTTTCATTTTGACCTAGTTTTTCTTTCTTCCTTGGTAACTGGTTCATCTTTGATCATGAAGAGTGAGTGTTCATTGATCAGAATGCAATTCTTACCTCAAAGATCAGAACAATTTCTGATAATAAGTCTTATGAGTATTTTTAGTACCAACGAATCCATTTATCTACAGTGTGTGGCTGTACATAATCCCCATACACCTTTTCCTTATAAAAAAAATGCTAGAAAAAAAATTATTTTTTAAAAAATGTCATGAGTAAACTTCTACATGCTACAAAAACAAAGTATAATAATGATCACTATGATCCCTATGTTCAATAAATGTGATTTTCTGTAACCGGAGTTCATGGTTCTGATTTTTTTGTTTGTTTGTTTTTTTGGGTTACTCCTGGCAGCACTCAGGGGTTACTCCTGGTTCTACACTCAGAAATTGCTCCTGGCAGGCTCCGGGGACAATATGAGATGTTGGGATTCGAACCACCGTCCCCGTGATTTTTATATAATCAATTTGTAAACAAAAGGAATAACCAATTCTCAAAATTATTCTAACATATATAGTATAAAACCTATGAAAATAAACTTTTTTCTCAGATGCTTGCCATTTTACAGAAACACCAAACTACCAGGAATTTTTCAGCATTTACATTAATATCTCAGACTAATTTTTTCTCATCATAAGCTCTTACTCACTGAATATTGCAAAAGTTCTCAACTAGCTCATTGATGTTTATAAGGCTATTTAAAGATAAAATAACTACCTCAAAAAATACAAAGTGAGTCTGGAGTGATAGCAGAGCATATAAGGTGTCTACCTTGCATACAGCCAACCCTGGTTCGATTCCCAGATTCCCATATGATCTCCTGAGCACAGCTAACAGTGATTCCTGAGTGCAAAGTGAGAAAGTAACCCCTGAGAATCATTGAGTATTGCACAAAAACAAAAACATCAAAAAAGACTCCAAAGAAAATGACACAAACTTTCATCAATAATAGTCATCTAAATGAATGTCTAAATAAGGGTTCAGTAGCAAAATTTCCTTCACAAATTTTATTTTATCTGATCTTCACAGAACCCCTACTCAATTGAGTTATAAAATATTTTTATGATTCTCATTTTCAAGTACGAAAACTAAAATCTTGTCAAATAAATTATTTGCTCAAGTTAATAGAAATATTAGATTAAAAAGACTAGCTTTTTTATCTTTGAAATGTATAATACAAAATATCTGTATGGTACAAAATAAGCACTAAAGAACCTTAATTTTTTTCAGAAAAGAATTTCAACTAAATTCAATACAATATAGGAGATAAATAAGAAGCATGGAACTGGAAAGTGTGAAAAAAGTGTTGCTGGCAAGCCACATGATTACTTACATTGGATATAAAGGGAAATAAAGGGTTAAAAGGAGATTTAAAAAATAAAAATTGGGGGCTAGAGAGATAGCATGGAGGTAAGGCATTTGCCTTTCATGCAGAAGGTAATAGGTTCAAATCCCGGCATTCTATATGGTCCCCCATGCCTGCCAGGAGTGATTTCTGAGTGTGGAGCCAGGAGTAACCCCTGAGCACTGCCGGGTGTGACCCCCCAAAAAAAGTACAAAAAAGGAGAGAAAATTATTAAGCTTAATTAAATCCACAAATAGAACACCATAAGTAAATTTTATCCACCCATATGGTCCTTCTAATTATAATATATTAAAATCTAAACATTAAGACATTCTAGCATATATAAAAGTCAATGTTATTTAATATAAATCAAGACAGACATTCCTTTGGATATTATTTTCTATAATTATCCTAGTTTAAATGTTGATACCATCAAATAAATATTCCTTTATTTGTTAAAAGCATTAAAAAAAATTGTAGGTAGAATGGCTCAAGTCCAATCATTGGTCCTTTTCACTTGTAAAAAAAACTATGGAAAATCTAGAACTCTCATATACTACGACTACTGGTGAACATGTAAAATAATAGGACTCTGTTTAACAGCTTGGCAAGTTCTTTAAAAGCTCAACATTTACTATAATATGATCTTATCATTCCTCTCCTGGGTATTTACCCAAGGAAAAGGAAACTGTAAATGCTTACAGAAACTTATACATGACTGTTCAGTGCAGCAGCTGTATTTGTAATAGAAAAACACTAAGAGCAAGCTGAGTATCTGCCAGAAAGAGAATGGATAAACAAAGTGCATTAAACACTTACCAAATATGATCCAGCAACAAAATAAATGAACATTGGACAAATACTAAACCTAGAACAAATCTCAATAACACTGGAAAAAAAAACCAATATGTGTATATAGAAATATATACATTATTTATACACTTTACACTGTACACTTTCATTTATATAAATACTAGGCAATCCAAATTAATTTGATCTATATTTGCAGAAAACCTACCAATGGTTGCCCAGGAAGGGGGGAAGAGAAGGAACAGATGGGCAGGAATCTATAACTTGTTGAATTTGTAGTGATAACTTCATATGAAAATACAAATGATAGTACTACCAAATATTGTGGCCAGAGTGACAACACAGTAGGGAAGGCATTTGCTTTGCCCGCTGCTGACTCGGGTTCAGTCCCTGGCATCCCATATGGTCCCGAGCCTACAAGGAGTGATTTCTGAGTGCAGAATTGGGAGGAACCCCTGAATGTCACTAGGTGTGGCTCAAAAGCAAAACAAAACAACAACTAAAAAAAAAAACCAATTACCAAATGTACTTTCTTTTTCTAAAAAAAAATAAATAAATGATTTCTTTATTTAAGCACTATGGTGGAGTTGTCTTCCCCTAGGTATATGCTCTACCATTTGACAGACCTCAAATTGTGCTCATTTGTTTGAATTGGTTTGGGGGCCACCCCTGGCGATCCTCAGCACTTACTCCTGGCTCTGTACTCAGGGATCATTCCTGGTGGGCTTATGGAACCATATAGGATGCCAAGGATCAAAACAAAACAAGAAAGGTAAGTACTATACTCAAGTTTTATACTCAGTTCTAAAACTGTTTTTAAAGTTTTTAAAGTGATAGGTAGACCAGTATAGTTTAGCAAGAGTTATAACATTCAAAATAGTACAATATTATTGTACTGATAATTTTTGTTTTTTTTTAATATAATTTTTATTTTGATCATAGTGTCTTACATATTGTTGACAATAACATTTTAGGTACATATTTACATAAAATCAGGGGGGATTCCCATCACCAAATTGTCCTCCCTACCCCTCCGTTTTTGTCCTACCTCCCATTTCCTCTTCCCTCACCCCCAGGGCGGCTAGAATATGTGGTCCCCTCTGTATCCAACCCACTACTTAGTAGTCTTGCACCTGTTTGGTCTTGATGCCTCCCTTATCTCCCCCTCTAACTGTAGGC
Source organism: Suncus etruscus (assembly GCF_024139225.1). Lineage (NCBI taxonomy): Eukaryota > Metazoa > Chordata > Mammalia > Eulipotyphla > Soricidae > Suncus > Suncus etruscus. The sequence goes on from NC_064860.1 coordinate 20,200,656, forward strand.
AGGACTAGCTAGTTCAAGTTGCGTGGTTTTGCCTGAAAAAGAGAAGATAAATAGACTGGGGTAAGAGTCTAATACTCCAAATATGGGTGGAATCCTTCTAGAGGCTCTCATCATCGATTTGGGAGATGAAGGAGAGAAAGAAGGTGAAACACTCCACCAGTACCAAAAAAAAGTGTCAATTATCCAGTGAGGACTCCAGCTATATCGATAAGCACCACAAAAAACAGACGAAAAACAAAGCAAAAAAAAAACAAAAAAAAACAAAAACAAAAACAAAAAACAAACAAACAAACCAAAAACACGCCATGGTCTTGAAATAAGAAACATGGCATAGCACATAACGAAAGAAAAGAAAAGAAGAGAAAAAAATAAGTATAATTGGGGACAACGATTTCAATAATCACACCCAAACAGAGAAATCGACCAAAATAGATAGGTAAATAAAAATAATAATAACAATAATAAATGAAGGTAAAAAATATATGTATATATACATATATATACATATATATAAATATAAATATATATATATATATATATATATATAAAATAACCAAGGTTTTGTGCTTTTTGTATTTCTATTTTTTCCCCTCCTGCCCTGGCACAGTAAATATTGGGGTCATTCGAAAAGGAATTCACTTGGCCTAAGAAGTATGGGGTTTCTCCGTCCTTGGAGTATACTGTCATGGGATCAGCTCTAGACTTTGCTCAGGATCATTTATTCTCCCGGTGGTGTTTTTTTGGTGTGTGGAAGACTACTGCTCTGTCCAGGGTGATACAATCAGAGCTCTGTGTTTAGAGGTCTCAGTATCTGCACAAATCCTGAGATGGGATTTATGATGAAGTCAGTCTTTGTGGTTCTAGAGGTTCTGTTACCTCAGTGTCGTTTTAATCCATCTTCTGTGGTTGGTGACCTTGGTCTTTGCACTGAACCTAGGATGGCACCTAGAATAGCGTCTTTCTTTGTGCTTCCAGAAGCCCCATTCTGTTGCAGTTGTCTCTGTCAGACCTTTGGGACTGGGGATCATGCTTATTGTGCAAGTCATAGTTCAAACCCTAAACTAGGGCTTTTTTATTGGTCCCAAGATGTATGTATACTGTCTGGTCGTGGTTCTAGTAGCCAGTCATCTGTAAGTCACGATCTTGGCTTTTGGACCTACCAAAGGGTGCCGAGTCTTCTGGTTTTGTCTTGTCGTTAGCTGGTAAGGTAGGCTAATCTGCTCTAAGGTCAAGTTGTTCACATTTTCCTCGTTGTCAGGATATCATGTTAGAGCTGGCCCTTGTTGTTGACCCCGCAGTATTAAGGCTGTCCTGGATGGAGTTTGTTTCCTGCAGCTGTTGTGAAGAGCTGTGCCGATTCTCTATGTCTGGGATCCAGGGTTCAAGGCTGGATGAATGGTATCTAATCATCTGAGGTCTAAGTTGATTCCACATGACATATTTTCAAGGTAGGAGATATCCCTGTATTGTAAACAACTATGAGTTCCTATCTCTAGTAGATAAGAGCTCTTTTTTTTTATATGTAAGATTTCCCCTTTATTTAGTGTGTCTTTGCAGGGGGGAATGTACTGATAATTTATGAGTAAAGTTCTGAAAATGAAAAGTTTTCAGACTAGTAAGACTGTACAGTAGATATGACGCTTGCCTTTTATACAGCCAAGCTGTTTTTAATATATATATATGTATCTTTATTTAAGCACCATAATTAAAAGCATGTTCGTAGTTGGGTTTCAGTCATAAACAGAATACCCCCCTTTACCAGTGCAACATTCCCACCTGTCTTATCCTTAGCACCATCTATGGATCCCCTGAGCCCCAGCAGGAGTGATACGTGAGACAGATCTAAGCCCTGAGCATCACTGTGTTGTGTAAAAAAACTAAAACACAAGTAAATTTTCCTTCTATAAATGATACTTGTGTCTTGCACTCATGAAGTCAAATCTGTAGATTTGATTATATTCGGTCAGACAGTGAGTTTGGCTAGGAAGAAACTTCACTCGTTTTAGGTCTTAAATTACTCAGCATCTTTGAAGAACTATCTAGATTCAGAAAACAAATCGCATTATGACCCACTTTACACCTTCAAAGGTACAACTTCTGGACAAATTTAAAAAAAGAGCTTTTAATTACTATATTTATAAATTCATGAAAATTCAGAGAAACCAAGTTAAATGATTTATTCAAGAAACATTATTGTGGTTGGAGCGAAAGCACATCAGTAGGGCATTTGCCTCGCACATGGTGAACGAGCCAGACCTGGTTTTGATCCCCTGTGTTCCATATGATCCCAAGAGCCTGCCAGGAGTGATCTGAACGCAGAGCCAGGTGTAACCTTAGGTGTGGCACAAAAACTAAAAGAAAATAAAAGGTTATTATGAAGACAGACAGATGAGAAAATATAAGCTTATTATACTCAACTTCATATGGAAAAATTTGATCACTATAACCAATTTGTTTCGTTTTATTTTGTTTTGTTTTGTTTTAGGGCTATACCCAGTGATGCTCAGGGCTTACTCCTGGCTTAGCACTCAGGAATTACTCCTGGTGGACTTAGGGAACCATGTCAGGTTCCAGGAATCAACCTGGGCTGGCCACATGCAAGGCAATCACTCTACCCCGGTACTATCTTTCTGGTCCTAAGAGTAAGCAATTGTTTATGTAATAGAGCTCTAATTGGAGACAGGACTTTGGAATCAATATAAATTTGCAAATTCAGCTACTGTCTGCATAAATCTATGCAAATTAACTTAAGCATACTAAGTTTCTATTTCTTCACCTGTACAATTAAGATAACCATACACATCCTTTTATGTTGCTTTAGGCAAATAATTCACTTATGTATAATGTGCAGTGATCAAAATAACCAGCTGTTGTCATGATAAGATAAAGTGTTATTCTGAGATTAAAAAATACTATGGATGACTGGAATCTTTGGGTTTCTTTTCAATTTAGCCAAGAATGGGTACTCATTGTTATAAATAAAAGGTATAATTTGTGTACATATAGATAGGTATTAATCCCCTGTGAAAGCATATGAGAAATCAGAATTTTTTGTCATGTTTTGTATGTTTAACTTTAGAATATTGGCTATACATTTAGAATTTTAGAATTCTAACTATTGGACTCTGATCTTCACAATAGTTCTTGTCTAGTTAAATAACTAAGCTTCTATTATTACTTTTTTTTGGGGGGGGGTCACACCTGGCGGTGCTCAGGGGTTACTTCTGGCTGTCTGCTCAGAAATAGCTCCTGGCAGGCATGGGGGACCATATGGGACACCGGGATTCAAACCAACCACCTGGATCGGCTGCTTGCAAGGCAAACGCTGCTGTGCTATCTCTCTGGGCCCACTTATTTAAATATTATCCAGCAAAGAGTATCAGCAAAAAGAGAGGAAGTAGGATATAAGCCTCCTTTTAGTGATTCTAAAATATCATTCTTGATTAATAAGAAAATAATCAAGTATTTCTGATCAGGAAATATTTACTTGGCAGGAATTAATCTCAATATTATTCAAGGTATCTTTTAAAATCTTATGCACGAATTAAATTTTTAATGACAGTAAAATCTGCCAAAATAATGATAAGGCAAATTATTTAGCTCTTTACAGAGTTCATTTAAGGACAAAGTAAGTTCTTTATCCCAGAGGAAAAATAAAACAGATGTCTAGAGTCATTCACTCAAAATAAATATTATTTATTTTCCTCAATAATTTGTTTTAATAAACTATTTTAGTGACTCACAAGTGAGCTAATATAGTTTATTGTTGGGCACTGAAGAGATATTTTAGAGATTTAGGCATTTTCTTGCAAGGTGCCATTCTTGGTTCAATTGCTGGTACCATATATAATTCCCAAAGCCAAAAAGAAAAATAAATACTGTAAGCCAGAGAGAAAGAGCAAGGGGAAAGGCCCTTACCATTCTTGTGGCTACAAGGGTCATAACCTGCCTAGTTCACACATGATAAACCACATATGATTTTGAAAATCGCTTCCAGGGTCATTCCTGAACACATGAACAGTCCCTGAGCAATACCAAGTGTGCTCCCCCAAAGTAAAAGTACATACTTGATTATTGATAATACTTTAAAAAGAGAAGAACTAGGGTTTGCATGATGGCTCAGTGATAAAAAAAAAAAATTCCTGCCTTCCCAACATGGGGTCATGAGCTGACTCTTTACTACTACATGGCTTAGAGTTTAACTTTCTCAGATCAGTGGTTGCACCAATACTAGCCAAGTCACACTATCATTTCTTTATACATTGTTTTGTCCATCATAAAGTAATTAAATTGAGTGTCTTGTGAGTGTTAAAATATGCTCTTTGGTCTAGGCGGCTAACATAGGGGTTCGGGTGTGTATGAACCTGATCGAAGTTCCATTCCTAGAATTAACCATGTTCCCTTGAGCATCAACAGTGTGGTTCTGCAGAATTTAAGCACTGCTGGGATTGGCCTCAGCATCCCAAAGCCTGAATATCACTGGAAGATCTCCAGCAAATTCAATAGGTAAAGATGTGTGTGTTACTTTTTATAATGGTTTTTCAAAAATAATCCAATAGATGTTAAAACCTTAACAATAGAAACCTGTGGGTGTAAAAGGATAACTCGATAGGGTAATTATAGGACACAGAGGAACCCCAAGTTCAATATCCAGCACTACGTGGTCTCATAAGTACCACCCAGATCTACATCCAAGCTTTGATCATCCCCCCAAAATAAAACACTGTCAGTTGTGGCTGGAAAGATATTATAAAGGTTAAGGCTCTTGCATTACACACGACTGACCTCAGGTCAGTGAAGTTAAGTATAACTGGGCTCCAGGCTCCAAAACAAGGTTCTGGTGAGAAACAGGTCTGGGAGCAAATATTGATGCAGGAAATCATCCACACAGTGAAAAAGTACAAGAAAAGGTTCAGAAAATCCAGCACTCACACCAGGAACCTTACCACACAAGCCTTCTGCTCCTAAGAAGGAAAGCAACTTAGTGAAGAAATACTGAAGAATAAAAGCTTACCTTCCTAGACCCTTGCTTTTATTGACAAGAACCAGGCCACATCCTAGGGTGGGAGAGGAATACCAAGTAGGTAATAATCCAATAATCCCATCACCAGACCACACCCTAGGGTGGAGTAAGAATATTGTTCAGAGTGGGTCCAATAATCCAACAGTTAAAACTCTTGCATGTATTAAACTGACCTCAGTCCAATCTCTAACACCACAAATTGCCAGGGCATGCCTAAGCTTTTAGGGGGGCTCAGCCCACAAGATGTATCCTCAGATTTTCCTGGTGGGTAGAACTAATTTAACCCCCATGGGGTTCCTCAAAAGACCTGCTGTGGATGCCTTTTTCCCCTGCGTGGATGGTTGAGGAATTTCCAAAGAGACGCCTGGCATTACATTTTCAGCCAGTATTTGACTATATCTCCTTTGTATATATCAGGCAAAATAATAGCCTCTATCAAATAATTTGTAATTTGGCTCAGAAATTCCAGCACCAAAGTTTATTTGAGAACCCCTTTTTCTGGATATAGTCAGCCCTAAAAGCAAAGACAATTTTTCTCTCCTTTTCAAATATGTCCTTTACAGCTGCAGTTTCTGGTAATCAAGGGCGTAACCAGAATACAGATTTTGACTTTTGACCCTTTTTTAGAAATAGGGAAGCTCATTCTTGGGGATTTAGTGCCTCCCTTCATTTAACCTCTAAAACAATAGAGTCCAGCCTAGAAAGACCAAGTTTCTAGATATTTCCTATTTTCTCCTAATCCTGATTTTGCATTTAAAGCAAACTTGCTAAGAGTTACCTTGAGCTGTGACCTTCTCTCTTGTAACTTAGCATTTTTATAGTTACACCCATAACTTAGGTATTGTTATTATTACACTAGGCTTTGTGATTGCAATTATTCTTCACCTGTGGCTAATTTTACCCTTATAAATTCCCTTGCTCAAAAAATTAAACTTGGCGCACTCCTGCCAGAAACGTGTTGACCCCACATTCTCTGTGTGGTTTCATTTATTTCATATTTCATATTCGGCCGCTCGTGCTCCTGCTTTCCTATCGTGTAGTGCTATGACTCACAAGAATTGCTGAGATGCAGGACGTCCACGGCAACAAATAGTAGTTCACTGAGCATGGTTAAGAATGACCCCTAGCCAAAAGTCAGAGGTAAGTCCCAGGCATTGCTGGGTGTGACCAAACCTTATCTCACAAAAAGAAAAAAAAAATATATAAACTTTTAATCAGAAGTAAGTCAATCAAAAATCAATTTAATAGGCTATGAGGCAGCTAAGTGAGTTGCATAGGTAGAGGTTCTAAGATTTGACAAAGATTACACTAATAATCACAAGAATGAAAGAGAAAGAAAAGATCATTGCTTCTAAACCTGAGGCATGTTTCAAATCCATGTAACCATAGTTGAGTTTTGTATATCACACACAATGCACTGGGTCTTGCCCCAATACTCAAAGGGTAAAAAAAACCAAATGTAGTGCCATGGGTCCTTAATGCCCCAACTGTGCAACCCTCTCCTCCTAATATAATTGCTTATTCTCAAGGTGAGTCAGCATCCTAGAATTTATGTTCAAATACAATTTGGAGTTCTTAAAAACATTATCTCCTAACTTACACATTTTGCATTTGCATGAGACACCAGGGAATATGAAATGATGCACTAATTGAAACATGACTTAATAAGCAGTCCATGAAACCAGGAGAGCCCCTGAACTATGATCCTAGCCTGCATACCACTTGCTGTGTGTCTTTCGTCTAATAGAATAAGACACCAGAATTTGAGTTTCTCCATTTGTTGAATAAAATAAGCAGTAAAGAAACCAGTCACTGAAGAATCAAATAAATTTAAATAGTAAATCTTTGCCACTAGTAAAGATGAATTACTTTTGTATTCACATTTGCTAAAAGTGAGGCTTATAACATATAAAGGAGCATTAAAATAGAAAAGTCTATCAAAATCTTCTGGGTGTAACTTGGTAATTGCTAATAGGATTCTCAAACTTAGCTTGTGAATGATTTACTGAGTTGAGTAATATGCTAATTGGTCATTCATAAAATTATAATAACATTAACAAAATATGTATATTTTGAGATATAAAAAAATCTTCAAATGGATTACTGAGAGAAAAAATATCAAGGTACATTGCAAAGTATACAGTATTTGCTGTACTTTTCTAAAATGAGCCAAAAAGAAATTAATTCTGATCTAGTAACATGGTGATATGTTTTCTTGAGAGCTTAAGACCATAAATGTATCAACTTAAATTCTGGTTCATTTTATTTGGTAAATAAGTGATTATCTGGGCTATGGTTGCCATCTCTGGAATAACATTAAGGCATTTCAAAAATAACATATTATATCAATATTAATTATTAATATTGATATTAATCAATAATAATAACTAATATTGATACAGCAATATATTAATAATCAACAATAGAGTAACAATAAATTAATGTATTGTTATGTTGTGATAATTAATATTTTAATTAATATAAAGATATTATAAAGTCTTAAAGAGTTCTGAGATTATAGGTCCGTTGGATACTGACCCATTACAGAAAGGATCAAGGAAATGGCGTGATAACCACTTACTGAAATAATATGTAGAAATATTGAGTTTCAAATATTGTTTCAAAGGAATCAATATCCAAAATACAAAGACACGCCACACTCAAAGAAATTATTTGCTCATCAGTCATCACATAAAGGATTAATATTTAAGATCTTCAAAGAACTTGCAAAATTTTACAAGAAAAAATCCAACCCAACACCATAAAATATGGGGAGAAGATATGAACAGAAACTTCATCAAAGAAGACATCCAAATGGCCAAAAGATATACTTGTAAAATAAAAATATGCTATGTATTACTAATCATCAGGAAAATGCAAATTAAAGCAACCATGAATCATCATCTTACACTACAGATCCTGGCAAACATCAAAAAGAACAACAGTGTTGGAGTGAATGTAGGGAAAAAGGGACCCTCATTCACTACTGGTGGGAATGTCAACTGGTCCAACTTTTGTTGAAAACAATATGGACATTCAATGTTAATATCGACCTAAAAGAATATTGTGAAAGATATGTAAGCCACTTTGGTCAAAAAAAAATAGAAATTGAGCTCCCATATGTCCCAACAATTCCACTCCTGGAAATATACCCCCAAACCAAAACTCACAATGCAGTAAAAACATCTGGACTCCTATGCTCATTGCAGCATTACAGCCCAAATCTACAAACAACCTAGGTACACAAGCACCATTTAAAGGTCAGAGCAATTAGCACAATCATAGGGCTTTTGCCTTGCACAAGGCCAACCAGGGACATATGGTCCCCCGAGTTTGCTAGGAGCAATTTCTGAGCTCAGAGTCACCGGAAGTGGCACAAAAACCAAAACCAAAACAAACAAACAAACAAAAATAACAACCTATTCTAGGGAAAGTTGTTCAGTTGGTAGGGCATTTACCCACCAGATGTGGCCCCCAAACAAAAACTAAAACAAACGAACAAACAAAAACAACCTATTCTAGGGAAAGTAATTCAGTTGGTAGGGCATTTACCTTGCATGTAACTGACCCAGGTTTAATCCCCAGCATCCCATTTGGTCTCCTGAATCTCATTAAGAGTGATTCCTGATTTCAGAACCAAGAGTAATCCTTGAGCATTATTGGATATAGCCCCCAAATAAAACAAAATAAAAAACAATTACACTCTACAAGACCCATAGAGATAATACAGTGTGATAAAACATTTGCCTTGAACATAGCTGACCCAGATTCTATCCCTAACATGCCATACAGTCCCTGAATGAACAACCAGGAGTAAACTCTGAGCCTAGCCAGGTGTGGCCCCAAAATAAAAACAAAACAACTATTTTACATATACACAATGGGATACTACTCGATTGTAATAAAAAAATTAAGTCATTTAATATGCTGCTATTTGGATGTATCTAGAGAGTATTAGGCTGAGTGAAGTTAGTCAGAAGGAGGGAAACAGACATAGAACGATCTTACTCATATGCAGACCATAAAGAAACATAGTAGGGGATGAACAAATGCCAAAAGCAATAGAAAGGAGCAGGTGAACTGGTCTTCCATAGGAAGCATGTAACTAGAGTAGACATAGGAGGGAAAAGTCAGGAAAGGAAATTCTAAGGCAATAGTGAAGGGAAAAGTGTCTGTCATGGAAATAAACTGGGGCAGGAGCAAAACTGGCAATGCTGGTGGAGGGAAGTAGACACAAGTGAAGGAATTGGTACTGTAACACCACATGACTGAAACTTAATCATGAATAACTTTTATATAATTCACAAAGATTCATTCAAACAAAGAATTTCAAAACAGAAAGAAATATTATTGAAGTATTCAAAATGTGCTTTATCATTAACATCAGGCCAAGGTCAAGCTAAGCAGCATAAATACCCACTTGCTTGACCATGAGGTTATGAATTTGAATCCCAGGGCTGCTCTCATGCCTCTAGCAGAGTCCCAGAAGCCCTCTTGTTTAGAGCCCTTATCTTTTAAACAGACGCCATGATCCCTAATACATTGCAGTCATATATGGGCAAGCATTTTGATTCAAGTGTGCAACCCCCAACAATAACAGTTGTAATAAATAAAGATATATTGAATAAATAAAAATATATTGTCAGGAATTCTACTAAAAATGTCTTCTCTGGGAGATGCCTTAAAGACCTGGATCATGTACTTTGCATTCAAGAAATCAGGATATTTTCCACACGCACAGTCTCAATTGGTTCACTGGAAGCAAATCTCAAGCATCATGTTGGAAGTAGTCCCCAAGCACCACACAGAACAGGACACCAAAGTCTAAACAAACCAGCTAATGTAAAATAGTGTCTAATGCCAACAATTCATCCTTCAAGGCAAATCACCAACACAAATGCCTATTTTCCTCTTCAGACAAGAATCTGCAGATCAACCCTGTTCATGCCTTTTTCCTACGATTGATGTACAACAGGGTAATATGTCTTATAGCCACCATGATGTTAACTCCACAATGGTTAAGACATTCTGGGGAAATTTTTTATGGCCAACTGCTTAAACACAAAGTCAGGAGTTAGGGATCCATTCAGTTGGGATTTGAAGAGAAAAATAATTGATGGGCTGCTGTTTAGGAATCAGGATACTTAAAAGAAACCCAGACAGCTGGGTGCTGCAGCCCATGGACCAGCCATGCATGACTGTACCTCTCATCTCTGCAGGTGGAGACAGGAGGCAGCCAGCACGTGGGGTGTTTTTTCATGAAGGTGTGTTTTTTCCATGAGAGAGTGGCCTTTAGCTTTGGACATTAGTGGAGACACCAGGAGCCAGTAGCTATCACAAAGGCAGAGCCACCAGGAAATAACAGAAAGGCCTGGTTCAAGATAGTGCACGCAAGAAAGGGAGAGAGATGATGCCAGAAGCACTGAGAGCCCTAGGCTAAGAGCTCGGTACTGGGTATAATGATTGCCCCAAGGTGAGTGCATCAAAGTCACCAATGGTGACATCTCATTATGTCCTGACAGGACCAACTGACACAAGCTAAAAATAACTCGAATTAAAAAAAATGTTTTAGAAACCATTTCCCTTGGTCTCTCCTACCTCTAAGTGGTGGGTGACTCTGGATGGGTCAGCTTTGGCGTTTCACAGCTGCTAGTCTTCAAAGAACTTAGTGTTACTTCACCACTAGTCTAAATAGTTTGAAGATGCCAGCAGTTAACTACTTCAAAATAAAAATCCTACATGGTGTGTCTTTATCTACATGCTGCCTCTGCAGAGCCAATGGGCTGCAAGGCTAAAACGGCAAATGCCATCAGAGTACATTTGGAAGCTGCTGGATTGTTCCAGCTCATACCCAAGTACTTTGGTCTCTCCACTGGGAAGGCAAAAGCTTCTTTCTAGCTTCTCCCTAGAAGACAATGTGAGGAAAGTAACTAAGAAGCCTGTTGTTTTCCAAACAGCACCTTTGTCTGGTCTTCTTCCTCCTGGAACACTATTTTCCCTGCTGGTTTCCGGGAAAGTATTTCTCCACCTCTCAGGATATAGACAACAAACAGCTCAGGAACTGGGGTCAGTCTATATGTTGGCTGGCAGGTTCTGAGAATTTCTGAGAATGAAATAGGAAGAAATTGCGCTTCAATGGAGAGTTAAAAGAAATAGTTTGTCCAAACATTAAACATTAAACAATGGTGATTCAATCACCATTGCCCATCAAGTAATCCCTTTGGGAAATTAAACCCAAGCTGAAATTTGGGGTTGGAAATCGCTGACCGCAGAATTCTACGAAACATGCTATTCCTGTAAGAACAGGATTTTGTTTTTGTTTTTGGTCACACCCAACAGAGCTCAAGGCTTACTTTTGGAAGGGCCTGAGGAACAATATCATTGCACTAGGCTCCAACCCCAAGAACAGGATTTTCAAGTGAAATGCTAATTGCTTGGAGTGTGTCTTTATGCCTATTTGTTATTTATTCAGAAAATACAATTCAAACTGTCCTCTTAAAAGAAAATATGCAGCACTTGGGGCTGGAGTGATAGTATAGCAGTAGGGAATTTGCTTTGCACGCAGCTGATCCACGACAGACCTTGGTTGGAATTCCGGCATCCCATATGGACCTCCTTGCCTGTCTGAAGCCATTTCTGAGCACAGAGTCAGAAGTAACCCCTGAGCATGGCCGGGTATGGCCTGAAAACCAAAAGAAAAAGAAAAGAAAAGAAAATATGCAGCACTAAATTGGATAAAAAAGATGAACTGGATTAGAGTGATAGTACAGAGGGCAGGGCAGTTGTCTTGCATGCAGCAGATCCAGGTTCAATCCCTGGCATCCTATAGGGTCCTCTGAGCCTGCCAGGAGTGATTCCTGAGCACAAAGTCAGGAGTAACCCCTGATCACTACTGGGTGGCCAAAAAAAAAAAAAACAAGCAAACGTAAAAAGATGTCCTTTTCATAGTAGACACTTCTCTACTTTTAACTGCTATTAGAGTCCGTGGAAGCCCACCACCTCAAATAAAGACTCCAAATTCAGCAGGAATGCAAACAACAATGCAGGTTTATTAATGCGAGCTAGCTAGGGCTTCTGAACAAAGACCAGAGAGCCCTGATCAAGGAAAAGGGGGAACTTTTATAGTTCAGAAAGAGGAGTAGGAGGGGTACAGCATCTGGTACAGAAGTTTTCCAATGCCTCATAGTAGTGGGCCACTCACCTTGTTGAAGGTCTTGTAGTGGTCAGAACCTCCTGTCCTTAAAGGCATCCTATGTACACTCAATGACGGTTGCATTTCCAGGGTGGGGAGGGAGGTTATGGGATTTAATCTTTGTTTAAAACAGCAAGGATAGGTTCTGCTTTTAACATGCATAGCAAAAGCACATAACAAAAGCAGTTTGTTATACTCTGTTTTCCCAAGCTTATCCTTCTTAGGCTTCACACTCACCCGTTTTGGGTTTATACTGAGGAATCTTCTTCAGGTACTACTTGATGACATAGGTAACAATTTTATTCAGGGCCCAGGGGTGGTTATTAAGAGAGCCTTTTCAGCTAGAAGTGGAAAAGTACACTTTACTATGATTTGGGCTTGTCTTCATGGACTTAGGGGGAGAATCTTCATCTATACAACTGCATTCGCCATTCTTTGGAGCAAGCTTCCTACCATGGATTTCCTACCACGGATTTGCATGGAACCCCTTCATTAAAAGTGGTGCAAACCACAATGTCAAAAAAGGAGAGGAGAGGGGAGGAGGGCGGGCCGTTCTAGTACTGGTTTATGTTGAGACAGTCAGTGGAAATTTTTTCTCCTTGTTTTCATATTGATAGTACTGTATGCATATATTCTATATATCCGTAATATCCATCTTGTATTGGGACCTTGATACTGCCCTACAAAGCTCATTTCTAATATTTTACTGCCTCAGTCCCAACCCTTACTTCCCCCCATCTTCCCATGTAGGTACAGCTAATGACATGAAGCTCACCACATAGTGATAAGTGCAGTTAGAGAAATAAGTACACTGAAAACTATCATAACAATGTGAATGAATGAGGGAAGTAGAAAGCCTATCTCCAGTACAGGGGTGGGTGGGGTGGGGTGGGGAGTAGATAGATCTGGGAAATTGGTGGTGGGAATCCTGCACTGGTGAAGGGGGGTGTTCTTTACATGACTGTAATCATACAACTATAATTATATTTGTAATCACGGTGTTTAAATAAAGATAATTAAAAAAAGAGAAAAAGGAGGGGAGAAAGAGAGTAAGAAAAATAGAGAAGTAAAAGAGAAAAGGTAAATGAGAGAGGCAAGAGGGGGAGGAGGAGAAAGAGGAAAACTGTTGACATTGTTGATGGGAAATGCTCTCTGGTGAAGACTGTTGTACATTGTATGACTGTAACACACTAAAGAATAACTTATCCTATAAAAAAACTGTAGTATGAGCAACCTTGAAACCATGGTGTTTAAATAAAAAAATAAAAATAAAAAGATGAACTAGAGGGGCTAGAGTGTTGGTGCAATGGTAAGACATTTGCCTTGCATGCATCTGACCTAGGACAGACCAAGGTTCAATCTCCTGGCATCCCATATAGTCCCCCAAACCAGGAGCAATTTTGGAGCTCATAGCCAGAAGTAACACCTGAGCATCACCGGGTGTGGCCCCCCCACCCCTCAAAAAAGAACTAGAAGCAAGTTTCTCTAAACTTAAACTCTACTGGGATAATTCAGACACACAGCAAGAATACTTTGAGAGAATATGTGAGTTTGGGCATTTTTTATGGCTTTTTTAGGGAAACATATCCAGTTTGGGAAGCTACTCCTGGCACCCTTGCTTAATAATTTTCCCCCAGCAGTGCTCAGGGGTGCTAGGGATCAAACATAGGACTCCTGCAATTCCTCTCTCTCTCTCTCTCTCTCTCTCTCTCTCTCTCTCTCTCTCTCTCTCTCTCTCTCTCTCTCGCTCTCTCTCTCTCTCACTCTCACTCTCTCCTTTATCCATTTATCTATCAAATGATCATTCTATCTTTCTATATGACTTTTCTCTTTTCCTTTTTTTCTTCTTTTTTTTTTTTCTTTTAGAAGGGACTGGAGCAATAGCACAGAAGCAAGGTGTTTGCCTTGCACTCAGCCAACACAGGATGGACCCTGGTTCGAATCCTAGCATCCCATATGGTCCCTGAGCCTTCCATGATTGACTTCTGAGTACAGAGTCAGGAGAAACTCCTGAGCACTGCCGGGTGTGACCCAAAACCAATAATAATAATAATAATAATAATAATAATAATAATAATAATAATAATAATAATAATAAAGAAAAGAGAAAGGTAAAGAAAAGAAGAGAAAAGGAAAGGGAATGGAAAGAAAGGAAAAGAAGTCTAATCAAATGATTACTTGCCCTATCCATATGCTTGAAGAATTTGGCAATTTGCATAAGACTTTGGGCCCAGAGCAAATTATCAGAGCAGGTTTGTTTTCTATAAAGCCATAGTGCTCAGAGAAGGACCAGATTCATTTTTGTGCTCACCTTACTTATCTGGGCATTTCTTTAATTTCTACTACCTGTGTCCCTTTACTATTTTGTCTCCACAATAATAATAATTGAGAATGCTAATACCTCTTAGAAAAATCAATATCCTGTCATTGAGCTCTTGCAGAAATCCAGTCACAGGCCTGCCAGGTGAATCATTACAGCAATGTGATGAGAGCAGCTGCAAACCTTTCCAATGGACATCCGCTGAGCAGCAAAAGGGCAAAATGTGGCCTTCAGATGAAACTGAATAAAAAGTCAAAATTAATTTAACCTATATTTTATTGATGATTCAATGAATTAATAATCAAGAATGTTTGCATGGGCAAGATTTTTAAACTGTAGAATAGTCTTTGATTGAATTGAATTAATATTTCCCTTTGTAAGATGTTAGAAAGATAGGCACAATAGAACATCTTGGAATGAAATCCCTGAATCTGTCTGTGTGGTTTGTTACATACTAGGCAGATGTATGATATAGATTGGCGGTGGTGGGCAGGACCAAGTTCTAGCCTACTCCCTTACATGAGCTATTACCCATCCACAAATCAATATTGCTTTAAGATAATTTTCTCTTGGTAAAATTATATTAAAAATATGGGATGCAGAGATAGTACAAGTGATAAAACATTTGCTTTTCACACAATGTTCCCTGTTTAATCCATGACACTGCGTATGGTCTCCTGAACACTACCAGCAGAGATCTTTGAGCTCAGAGCCAGAAGTAAGGCAAGGACCTTAGCCCCTCATTTTCTTTTTTTTTTTTCTTTTTTTTTTTTATTTTTATTTAAACACCTTGATTACATACATGATTGTGTTTGGGTTTCAGTCATGTAAAGAACACCCCCCATCACCAGTGCAACATTCCCATCACCAATGTCCCAAGTTTCCCTCCTCCCCACCCAACCCCCGCCTGTACTCTAAACAGGTTCTCCATTTCCCTCATACATTCTCATTATTAGGACAGTTCAAAATGTAGTTATTTCTCTAACTAAACTCATCACTATTTGTGGTGAGCTTCCTGAGGTGAGCTGGAACTTCCAGCTCTTTTCTCTTTTGTGTCTGAAAATTATTATTGCAAGAATGTCTTTCATTTTCTTAAAACCCATAGATGAGTGACTCTCTCTGACTTATTTCACTCAGCATAATAGATTCTGTGTACATCCATGTATAGGAAAATTTCATAACTTCATCTCTCCTGACAGCTGCATAATAATCCATTGTGTATAAAAATACAATACAAAAACCCCTTCATTACACCTATATTCATTGCAGCACTATTTACCATAGCAAGACTATGGAAACAACCCAGATGCCCTTCAACAGACGAATGGCTAAAGCCCCTCATTTTCTATCTTGCTGATAGGGCCATATAACCTGGAGCCTGCTTAGAACCATGTTATCTTTTGCTGCCTTTCCCTGATTCTTATCCATCAGGATTTAATGGTAGTAGTCCTGGTTTCTCTATTTGTACATCTAGATCTTTTTTCTCCATTACAGACACCATCTTTTTCATCTGGACCCTTAGAATCACCTCTAACTGGAGTTGTCCACACCCACCCATTGCCTTTCCATACAACTCTCCATGCAAACTCCACAAAAATCCTATCAAAGTAAGGTGTATGCCCAGTTCTTCTTTCTTTGTTTTGCTTTGTTTTGTTTTGTTTGGGGGTCACACCCAGCAGCGCTCAGGGGCTACTCCTGGCTCTATGCTCAGAAATTGCTCCTGGCAGGCTCAGGAGACCATATGGGATGCTGGGATTTGAACCACCGACCTTCTGCATGCAAAGCAAATGCCTTACCTCCATGCTAGTTCTCTGGCTCCATCAGTTACTCTTCTTTTTAGAACCAAATACCTGGCCCCTTTCAGTGTCAAAACCAAGACTTTACAGGCTTCCAAGTTCTTCCAGCAAATTCTCCCCATCTGCCAACTTCTGTACTTTTCCCTTGCTCTCTTCCAGTTCCTCCACTACTTGGAGATTCTCTGAATGGCCTATTTGGCTGAGAAGGGCACCCCAAAAGGAGTTCCCAGGATTCAATACATTGCTTGGGAGATGCCCCTTACCAGTGCACCAAGTGTCTAAGACCCTGTTTGACTTGTAAATGTTTGATGTCTTGCCAATCTCCCCCTACAGTGTGAGATTCATCAAATCAGATTGCTTTGTCTGACGTTTTCAATGCTTTTTATTCAATTGGTTCTCAAACTGTAGTAGAAACAATCTTTAACTATTATTCTCCAGGGCCAGAGAGAATATAGGTGGTTGGGCAATTAATATGCCTTAGGTGAGTGCAAGCGGCCAACCTAATTTCTACACCTGGGTCCACATGTGATCTCTTGAACACTACTAGGTGTGATCTCTGAATGCAGAACAAAGACTATTCCCTAAATATTGCCAGATATGACCTCCCCCCAAAAAAACACAGAACAATTAAAAAGATAAAAACAAGCAAGAAACTTTTCTTTCTCCATGTGATAATACCTTCAACAGAACTTAAATGTAATATATCAAGATATTATAAACAGTTATAGCTTTGAATAAATTGGTATTTGTTAAGCTGTGAGAAGGAGGACAGATGCTGGTAGGGCATTTGCCATGCAAGTGGCCGACCCAAGTTCAATCCCTAGTATTCCATATGGTCCCCCAAGGCTGTCAGGAGTGATTTCTGAGTGCAGAGCCAGGAGTAGCTCCTGAGCACTTCTGGGTGTGACCTAGAAAACAAACAAGCAAACAAAAAGTCATAAGAAGGTTCTGAAATGTTCACAGTAGAACCAAAGCTTATGCCAGTTTAAAAAAACGCAAAAGGGCTAGAGACATAGACCACAACTGGATCCTTTGCCTCAAATATGTAATCCCCAGCTTCTTAAAATGTAATAGAGAAAAACAATAAACACAGTATGTATTGTATATTATTGTACTTTACTAAATACTATAAAGATTTTACGTTATATTTGAAACAAGTCTAAGCCATTTGATAATATTTGATATTGTTTCACATATTGCATAGCATAGATATTATTGAATGTCCACTTAATAGACTATGTAGAAAATATGCTTTGAAAGGGGGCCGGGTAGGTGGCGCTGGAGGTAAGGTGTCTGCCTTGCAAGCGCTAGCCAAGGAAGGACCGCGGTTCGATCCCCCGGCGTCCCATATGGTCCCCCCAAGCCAGGGGCGATTTCTGAGCACATAGCCAGGAGTAACCCCTGAGCGTCAAACGGGTGTGGCCCAAAAACCAAAAAAAAAAAAAAAAAGAAAAAGAAAATATGCTTTGAATGCTCAGTCAAATGTAGTGTGTAGTAGGTTTGGGGGGGACTTGGTTGAGGTTTGGGCACACATCAGAGAGTGCTATGGAGCTATTTCTGGGCCTGCTACTCAAGATACCATGTTGTTCCAAGGATCAAACCTGAGAGAAAGAGAAAAAGAGTTTGGACAGTTCTGTACTGTGCTCAGGGCTTCCTCCTGGTTGTGTTCAAAGATCACTCCTGCTGGTGGTCTGAGATCGTAAGTGGTGAGGATGGAGCTGGGATCAGCGGTATGCCAGGCAAGATCCTTGGCCCTTCCACTACCTATGTAGTTCAACATTTTAAAATACAAGTCAATTAAGTAAAAATAAATTTCCCCCTGGTAAACCTCTATTATCCACAAAAAACACAGATGTGAGACTGATCTAAGACATTGTTTAATCTGGCTGATTTTAACATATTTATGTTGGTTTTTTTGTTTTTTTTTTTGTTTTTTGAGTTTTTTTTTTGTTTTTGGGCCACACCCGGCGAGGCCCAGGGGTCACTCCTGGCTGTCTGCTCAGAAATAGCTCCTGGCAGGCACAGGGAACCATATGGGACACCGAGATTCGAACCAACCACCTTAGGTCCTGGATCAGCTGCTTGCAAGCAAATGCCGCTGTGCTATCTCTCCGGGCCCATTTATGTTGTTTTTATAACATCTTGTACAATAAAGAAATTTATTTAACCAAGGATTGAGAAAACATTCATTTCTATAATAAAAATTTTAAGGGGAAACATTATATTTAAATAGGCAAAAACTGTGGTTTTCAAAAACTTATTAGAAAGTTTAAGTATTTTGAGATCTATTAATAATAAAGAAACTAAATATATTATAATGATAATACATAATTTTGAATTAAGTCAAGAAAATAACATTCAAATGGGTGAAGTTTCCCACTCTTGTTGGGATGCCAGAAACGTTTATCAAATACCTATAATCTATCAAAGAAATCCTGGGGCTAAAGAGATAGCACAGCAAAAGGATGTTTGCCTTGCAAGCAGCTGATCCAGGATTGACCATGGTTCGAATTCTGGCATCCCATATGGAAGGAACGAAGGAATGAAGGAAGGAAGGAAAAGAGGGAGGGAGGAAGGGAGGGAGGGAGAAAGAAAGGAGAGAGAGAAAGAAAGAAAGAAAGAAAGAAAGAAAGAAAGAAAGAAGGAAGGAAGGAAGGAAGGAAGGAAGGAAGGAAGGAAGGAAGGAAGGAAGGAAGGAAGGAAGGAAGGAAGGAAGGAAGAAAGGAAAGAAAGAAAGAAAGGAAAGAAAGAAAGAAAGGAAGGAAAGAGAGAAAGAAAGAAAGAAAGAAAGAAAGAAAGAAAGAAAGAAAGAAAGAAAGAAAGAAAGAAAGAAAGAAAGAAAGAAAGAAAGAAAGAAAGAAAGAAAGAAAGAAAGAAAGAAAAAGAAAGAAAGAAAGAAAGAAAGAAGAAAAAGAAAGAAAAAGAGAGGAAAGAAACCTTATAAGTGTTTTACTGGCAACTTTAGAACAAGCTTGTTCAAAATTGAGCATGTATAAATGAGAGCAAATAATTCATCTTTCGAGCTTTCAGACATTTTCCTTTCTAAACTTTCTTTTTTGTTTTGATTTGTTTTGTTTTGTTTTGTTTTGGGGCCACATCCAGTGGTGCTCGGGGTCTACTCCTGGCTCTGCACTCAGAAATCTCTCCTGGCTGGCTCAGGGGACCATATAGGATGCCAGGGATCAAACCCAGGCCTGTCCCGAGTCTTTCATGTGCAAGCTAATGCCCTACTGCTCTGCTATCACTCTGGCTCTCCTTTCTAAACTTTCTTATGAAAATAAAAACTTGACAGAAAAAAGAAACTTCTTATCAATAACAGATTCTTTTACCCTGTGTCTCAATATAACTTGGAAAATGGATGAAAACTAGTTAAACCCTAGTTCATTTATATTATCTTGCTTGATTTATTTTTTTATATTTTGCTGTTCTACTTAATTTCCTACTAATAAAGTTGGATTTTTGAGAACATTAAGTTATTTGATAAACAGGAAGTTTCTCCTTTGTCACTTGAGAGGATAAATGTGTTCTCAGATTTAATTTTTTATATAGACTTTCTTATAAGACCCAAACATACATTCCAGTGACTTTTATTCAAACTCACTATTTCTGAATTGCAAAATGTTGTCTTTGTCCTAAAACCATGACAGACAACTCAATCTGCATTCATATTGCCTACTGGTTTGTGGTATTTCAATAATAAAACAGCAGGATTGAAGGTTCATGATGAGAAATGTGACTAATTACCTGGTAGATGATAGATGGTTGTAACGCGGCAGTGCCAGTCACTGAAAACAAAACACTTCCAGATATCAATCAGCTTCCTGACAAATCCAATTTCCCTCACATTCAGTGGACAATAAATGGGAAATTTACCTCTACCCCGACATAGCACTGAGTATTAACTTTGAAATATGCATCATGATATTTTAATAAAGTACATATTTTAAGTAAATTAGTATTAAAGACCTGACATATTCATATTTCAATCTTGCTGCTTTTAAATAGATAGTGGAAATAATTAACATGGTAAATCTGTATTGTATTTCATTGAGGAGGGCAAAGTGTACTTAATAGTAGTTTTTCTATTTTATTTCTGCATTTACATTTAACTCAAATTATTCACAACAACTCTAATAGCTGTGTTCAATCTCTTCATTTTTTTTTTTTAATTTTGTGGTAAATGAGTTCGAGGTACATTCTACGTGAGATTCGAAAGGCAGAATGCCCAATTAACACTGCCACGTACCAGCATGTGGGCAGAGTTAAAGCAAAGAGGGATTGAAGCATGGAAATTGAATGCAGGGCCAGGGAAACACCTCTTTCTTCCTTATAAGGATTGATTGCATTGTCAACATTTGCAATTTATGGTTAACCTTAATGAGTTGTAGCCTTCAATCTGTTATTCTATGACAAAAACAAGAAAACTGAAGGGGGGCTGTAGAAATTGAGAAAGGAAGAGAGATTATTTGCTTCTAATTTGTTGAAGAAAAAGAAATTGTAAGGGGGAAAATAGAGAAGTTTTAGGTCTAAAGCCTGCGACCAAGACTTTTTAATTGTCACTGGAAACGTTACTGGAGGCAAAGTTCTGGTGAAGAAGAGTTTAGCAATGACTATCCAAATTCTAATGCTTAGAAATAGCCACCAACTTCAGGGGTATCTCCAGTAATTCTTTTCAGGGGTCTCTGAATTGTCACTCTACTATCATCTTTGATTTAAAAATACTTTAATATTTTACCTGAAATAAGAGTCCCTCCATAGGGTTCAAGAAAAGGATGCATTCCCACAGGATAGAACGCAATGCAGCCCAATTGAGTCTTTAAAAATAAGACCAATGGGGCCCGGAGAGATAGCACAGCGGCGTTTGCCTTGGAAGCAGCCGATCCAGGACCTAAGGTGGTTGGTTCAAATCCCGGTGTCCCATATGGTCCCTCGTGCCTGCCAGGAGCTATTTCTGAGCAGACAGCCAGGAGTAACCCCTGAGCACCGCCGGGTGTGACCCAAAAAACAATAAATAAATAAATAAATAAATAAATAAATAAATAAATAAATAAATAAGACCAATGGGCAAAAGAGCAAGCAGAGGGGTTAAGGAGCTTTTCTTGCAGGTGTCCAACCCTGGCTTGAGTTCCCTTGTACCCCAATGCTCTACCAGGGGTCATTCTTGAATGAAAAGTCAGTAATAGCCCGTTAGCGTCACTCATGGGTGTGGAAGAGGGAAAAGAAAAGAGACTGTTTCTACACACTGTTTTTGGATTAATATCCAAATAGACTTATTTTGTATACTGTTTAGGATTAATATCCAAAGATACTTTCAAGTGAAAGTAAGTTAGATATACTTGAGTTTTTGTTTTGTTGTTATTGTTAGGCAACACCTAGCAGCACTTAGGGCTTACTCCTAGCTCTGCACTCAAGGATCATTCCTGCTAGATTTGGGGAACCATATGGGATGCCAGCAATTGAAATCAGATCTGTCACATGCAAAGTAAGTGCCTTACCTACTGTCCACTCACTCTGACCCCAATATCTGAAGTTTTGAGAGGTATCTAAAATAATAATCAATGCAAATATGTTTGGCTATAAATAGAAAATGTAGGGACCTGGAGGAACAGTTTAGAGACTTAGAATACCTGTCCTGCAAACCTAAAAACATACAATCTTGAGTTCCAGAATATTACATATGCCACACATGGCTCTGATAATTCAGCTGGTTGAGCTCATAATGTGTACTATGTGTTATCGCTGCCTGGCACCGTCAAACATAAATAAATGGATAAATAGATAAGTAGACCAAAAATTATATAGAAGGCTACAAAAGAAAAGTTGAACTCTTTCTACCTTCATGAATTAGGGCTTAGAGACAAAGAAAGGGGGATACATGATGTCCACTATTTGTTTTTTTGTTTTGGTTTTGGTTTTGGTTTTTGGGTCACACCTGGCAGCGCTCAGGGATTACTCCTGGCTCTATGCTCAGAAATCACTCCTGGCAGACTCGGAGAACCATATGGGATGTTATCTCTCCAGCCCCAATGTCCACTATTTGGGGAATTTTGATACTCATTATTTTCTCTTCATTTTAATAAATGAAGAAATAAGAAAGAGAACAAATGAAAGAACGCAAAATAAAATAAAGAAAATCCAACTATAAATAAAGTTTTAAATCACAATTGGTTTAAATAAAAAAATTAAATAATAGAAAAAAGGGAAAGAAAGAAAACTCAAAATGTGTCTAACTGCAAAGTATATTATTCCTCTTTACTTCTTTCACAGATGAAAGCCTAGTGAAGGGTTCCAAGTTGCCTCAACTCAGCATCTTTCTAACTAAACTATGAGAAGAGAAATAAAAGACATGGCCTGGGCTGATCCTAATGAGCTGGACATGAACATGGCTTTCCCCTAAGGCAGACTGCTTACCAGTGACCTACTCTATGACTAAGAATTATGATGGAGTGTTTGAAGACTGCAGTATCTAATTCAAGCCACTGGGGAGAATAAAAGGTCACACTAGCAGTGGTGCACATCCAGCCTGTATGCTACCTACCCTGCCCAATAAAAAAAGGAAATGTCGGGCCCGGAGAGATAGCACAGCAGCGTTTGCCTTGCAAGCAGCCGATCCAGGACCAAAAGGTGGTTGGTTCGAATCCCGATGTCCCATATGGTCCCCCGTGCCTGCCAGGAGCTATTTCTGAGCAGACAGCCAAGAGTAACCCCTGAGCACCGCCGGGTGTGCCCCCCCCCAAGAAAAAGAAAACGTCTATAAAAATTCAAATAGTAAGATATACTTTAGTTGGGGGCCGGGCGGTGGCGCTGAAGGTAAGGTGCCTGCCTTGCCTGCGCTAGCCTTGGACGGACCGAGGTTCAATCCCCCGGTGTCCCATATGGTCCCCCAAGCCAGGAGCAACTTCTGAGCACATAGCCAGGAGTAACCCCTGAGCGTTACCAGGTGTGGCCCAAAAACCCAAAAAAAAAAAAGATATACTTTAGCAATTCATCTTTTTGTTATTATTAATATCTTTATTGAAACACCTTGATTACAAATATGATTGTAGTTGGGTTTCAGTCACTTAGCAATTCATCTAATAGAACAGTACTCTCAAAAAGATGGAGAAGTAGTTCCCTTCTTTCTACACACACGCAGCATGCTTTTTCCTTTCAAGTTCTCTTCGCAAAATCAAAATTAGACACTTTCAAATATCAGATAAATATATGCATAATAATCAGAAATGACCAAATGCATAGTTAGATGTGACTTAACAAAAATTAAAAAACAAAAACAAAAACACTGGGGCCAGAGTAATAGCACAGTTGGTAGGGCTTTTGCCTTGCATGCAGCCAACCTGGCATCACATATGGTTCAAAAAGCCTGCCAGTATTAATTTCTGATTGCAGAGTCAGGAATAACACTTGAGTGCTATAAGGTGTGGCCTAAAAAGAACTATTGAAAAAAAGGGATAAGAGATGAACAGAGGGTGCTGGTAGGGTGTTTGCCTTCTATGCAGAATGATGGTGGTTCAAATCCTGGTATCCCATATATTCCCCCGAGCCTGCCAGGAGCGATTTCTGAGCGTCAAGTCAGGAGGAACCCCTGAGCGCTGCCAGGTGTAACCCAACCCTCTCCCCCAAAAAATCGATGAACAGAAACTGTCTCAAAGAAGACATACAATAACCAACAGGTATATGAAAAAGTGGTTTTAATCCTTATCATCAGGGAAATGCAAATAAAAACAACAATGAGAAGTTACCTCACAATAGTGAGACTGGCGCATATGATAAAGAAAAACAACAACAAAAGAAACAGTGTTGGTAAGGATGTAGGGAAAAAGAAACTCTCATCCAACGTTATTAGGAATGTATACTGGTTTGATCTTTATTGGAAAACAATGTGAGTACTTCTCAAAACGCTAAGAATTGAACTTCCAAATAACCCAATGTAAGGAACCTCTCTTTAAAAACCCTATGTTAACCCTATGTTTACCTGGATGGTCAGATCCACCCACACCTGGGAGGGGTCTGCAGTTTGGGATAAAAAATATAAAAGGTAAAAAAAAAAAAAGAATATACATATATACATATATATGGTGTTTCCTGGGGGAGGGAGGTGGCAAGGAAGCATGAAAAGCAGCTGAAAGGGAGACAGGTAGAGAGGCAGAGCAAGTCAGAAAAGAAGTGAGAAGTGGCTGCTTGGAAAAGGCTTAGCATAGAAGTCATATGAAGAAATACACATGGCAATTAGGGCTATGAAATAAAGCTGGCTGACTCCAAAGAAACTTTAACTGACTGCCAGTAAAATTATTTCACCACAGGGCTGGAGAGATAGCATGGAGGTAAGGCGTTTGCCTTTCATGCAGAAGGTCATCGGTTCGAATCCCAGCATCCCATATGGTCCCCCGTGCCTGCCAGGAGCAATTTCTGAGAATGGAACCAGGAGTAACCCCTGAGCACTGCCGGGTGTGACCCAAAAAAAAAATTATTTCACCATTACTACCCTTCTCCAGACCTGCCAGCAGAAGGGGTAAGGCACTGTGCCGAGAAAGGCCTCACCTCAACACTAGGACTTTATACTCTGTATTTTATACTAAAACTACCCAGAAATTCATCTTCTTTGCACATAACCCATGAACCCAAGACCCTATGTTCATGTGTCCCCATGTTCACTTTACCACTATTCACAATGCTCAAAAGTTGGAAATAACACATGTGTCTTAAAACAGATGACTGGATAAAAAACAGGTATGTATACATAATGAATAATGACTTTATTCTAAGAAAAGATAAAATTGTGAGATTTGCTGTCATGTGGATTGAACTAAAGTGTATTATGCTGAATGGAGTCAGATAGGTGAGGGACAGATACAGAATGATATCTTATGTGTGTTATAAAGAGACATAGTAAGAAAAAACAGAATTTGAGAATTAGGCACAGTGAAGTAGTAGAAATTGAATGATTGTGGGAGAGGGGTTGGAACAGTAATTGTAAAGAAACACTATGAAAGATGGTGCTGAATTAGAATATTGTATCCATAAAGCCCTATTAGTAACACCATACTGCAAGTTATACTTATTTATTTATATTTGTTTGTTTGTTTTGAGAATTTTTGGTCACACCCGGTGGCTCTTAGAGGTTACCTCTGACTCTGTGCTCAGAAATCGCTCCTGGCAGACTCAGGGAACCAAATGGGATGTGGGGGTTGAACCTAGGTCAGCTGCATGCAAAGCAAATGCCCTACTGGCTGTGCTCTGCAACCTTGACTGGAAACTTCTACCATCAAAAAGCATGAGCACATTAAATACAAAGTAGGGATGTTAAGTATAGAAAACTCTTTTGTCTCAAAAATATAAAACCCAGGGCTGGAGAGATAGCATGGAGGTAGGGCGTTTGCCTTTCATGCAGAAGGATGATGGTTCGAATTTCTGCAGCTCATGTGATCTCCCGAGCCCCTACCAGGAGCAATTTCTGAGCATAGAATCAGGAGTAACCCCTGGCATTGTCGGGTATGACCCCAAAACCAACCAAACAAACAAATTCAAATAGAGTTGTAACCTTGGATAATGAAGTGGAGGAAGAAGAAATAAATGAATACCAAAAGGAAAAAAGAAAGAGGCAAAATCTTATTTGCTTCCTTTCTATAGAAGAGAGAACCCACAATTAAGCAGTACTAAATACTGCTCAGTATTCCTAACACTACTGGCACTGGGTACTGCTCAGTACTAAATACTGCTCAGTACTCCTGGTACTACTACTCAGTACTCTGGCTCTTCGCTCAGCTGGTGCTCCTGGCAATGCTCAAAGGACCATGTAGTGGTAGAGCTAAAATCAGGCTTCTAGTATCCAAAACATGCCCTAGGCTCACTGAGCATTCTTTCCAGCCATGCTTCCAAGTTGTCCCCAGGGCCAATCTAGACATAAAATGTAGGTATAGCAAAACTATGGAAACTTGTATTAACAACTAGAATTTTTTAATTCTAGAAAATAATTTCTCTTGTACCACCTTATTTATAATTAGATACATATATCATTTCAAAATAAAAGGGTAAATTATGAAAACCAAAATTAATTAAAAGGCTGAAGGACTAGTACAACAGGTAAGGCATGCATGAGATGGACCTGGGTTCAGTTTCCCAGCACCAAATATGGCCAACCCAATTCCTCCAGGCGTGACCCCTGAGTGAAGAGCCAGGAATAAGCTCTGAGAGCAATCAGATATGGCAAAAAAGAGAGCAACAGAGATAGAGAAAAACCAAAATTCATTACAAAATTACATTAAATAAGAAAGTAAAAATTAAGGTTAGGGAGACAGTATAGGGTAAAGTTTCTTGCTTTGCATACAACCCACCCATGTATAAACCTTGAAACAGCTTATCCCCAAAGTACCTAATGGAGGAATTCCAATCACACATTGAGGAGAAGCTCAGAAGAAACATCATGTGTGGCCTAAATTGTCCCCCCTTGGATAAAAAAACAAAACAAAACAAAACAAAAAACAATCACAGGCTCTATGAGTATATAAAGCAATTAGCACTCACTTTTCTGGTGAGAACTTATAATGGTATATATTTAAACTCGTACATACCGCATCAATCAACAATTCTACTCATGTTTATTTACCAAAAGGAAATGAAAACACTTCCAACAAAAATAAAAGTCCATTGCAGTTGTATTCATAACAGCCCCAAATTGGAAATCACTCAAATACCCGGCAAAATGGATACAAAGAAACGTATTATAGTATATTCATAAATTGAATGCTGTGCAGCAATGGAGAGGATAAAAATTACTGATAGAAGTGACATCATATTCTGTGACAATGAACCCACAGCACAGCAGGTAGGGTTCTTGCCTTGCACACAGTACTCTATATGGTCCCTCATTTCTCTACCCAGCCCTGATGTGTGTAATCCCTAACCAGAGTCAAGGGTAATCCCCGAGGAACACTGAGTGTGGTCCCCCAAATAAAATAATAAAATTCTATCTCTTGATACTTTAATTTCAATATTTATTTAATGTTTAAATATTCAAATATAAGAGGAGTAGTGGTGCTAGAGGGCCCCAAAGGCCACACCCAGGGCCCGGAGAAATAGCACAGCGGTGTTTGCCTTGCAAGCAGCCGATCCAGGCAGGACCAAAGGTGGTTGGTTCGAATCCCGGTGTCCCATATGGCCCCCGGTGCTTGCCAGGAGCTATTTCTGAGCAGACAGCCAGGAGTAACCCCTGGGCACCGCCAGGTCTGGCCCACATGGTATCAGGAATTGGATTCAGGTTCTCCTATTTTTTTTGGTTTTTGGGTCACACCCGGCCATGCTCAGGGGTTACTTCTGGCTCTATGCTCAGAAATTGCTCCTAGCAGGCTCGGGGGACCATATAGGATACTGGGATTCGAACTACCGTCCTTGTGAACGCAAGGCAAACGCCTTAGCTCCATGCTATCTCTCCAGCCCCTTTATTTATTTATTTATTTATTTATTTATTTATTTATTTATTTATTTATTTATTTATTTATTTATTTATTTATTTTGGAGGTTCTCCTATCTGTTATTGGATACTCTGGTACTTCCCACCTTCTCTCTGTGAAAAAGGAAGGGAGGGACGGAGAGAGGGAGGGAGGGAGGGAGGGAGGGAGGGAGGGAGGGAGGGAGGAAGGAAGGAAGGAAGGAAGGAAGGAAGGAAGGAAGGAAGGAAGGAAGGAAGGAAGGAAGGAAGGAAGGAAGGAAGGAAGGAAGGAAGGAAGTCACACAGCCACAGGATATAGAACCCTCCGCTTTCATCAAATATGTTCAAAACAGCCAGAAAATGTGATTTAACAATTGTTACAAAAACAGGAAATGGAGAGAACAATTTGTAATTGAAAACATTTAGATCATTAGCTACCAGTTGTTTTTAAGTTTCAGAGAAGCTGCCAGGACCACACACTCATCCCTCCCACCCCATCCCAGACCAGAAGCTGCAGACAGCTTCCCCTGCACAAATTTGCCGGGGCCTGCCAAAGGTTGATACAGAAGCTTTTCTCGGAACCAGCCTTCCTTGCCAACATTTCCAAGCTGGAACATGTCATGGCACAACTCAGATTTCCAGTTTCTCTTGTGGAGGATACATGTGAGCGTATGAGGACTAAGGAAGAGACAGACATAACAAGTGTGTGACGATACTTGGCTGGTGCTGAGCTCTTCGTACTGCCCCTGGCCTCCTGCACTCCTAAGCCCCTCTAGAGTCTTGATTTTTCGACCTTTCTGCTGGATCAAGCCCTCTTAGAGGAAGCATAAAAGTGAAGTTGGCTGAAGCCATGAAGCTTTGACACCACTGAAAACAGAAACCAGGCAACCAAGGCACAGACATTTCTGAAGATTGCTGAGGACATAGTGTTACCTCTCTATTGTTTTGGTTTTCTTTTCAGCAATGCCAGGGATGGAGCACAAGCCATCACTCAATCACTGAGTCACAGCTACAGCCCAATATTACAGCCTGCTTTGTGATTGTTTTGTTGTTGTTTTTGAGGGACCACTTTCAGAGGTGATGCCAAACTCAGTGCTTGAGATGTGCTACTCAGGAGGATCTATCCTTGCCTTCCTACATGCAAAGGATGTATTTCAGCCTATTGACCTAACACCAAAGACTCATCACTCTTTATTTTATTATTACTTTTTATTTTGGTATTAGGACTCTCAGTGGTGCTGGGCGCTACTGCCTGCTCTGATTCGGGGTTACTCGCAGAATATCTTAGACAAAGTTTGGGATGAGAATAGATCCAGGATCAGCCATATGCCCAGCAAGCACATTCATGTATCTATCTCTCCAGTTTTGCTGCTACTTGTTTTTGTGTTTGTTTTGGGTCACATCAGGTGATGCTCAGGACTTACTCCTGGTATTCAGGAATTACTCCTGGCAGCCTCTGGGGACCATACGGGATGCCAGGGGTGGAACCTGGGTCAGTGACATTCAAGACAAGGATCTTACTCACTGTATTATGTACTAACTCTTCATTCCCACCCCACCCCCCACTACTACTCTTGAACTAAGTCCATGAAGTCAATTCTACTCAAAAACTTTCTCTTTGAATTTTGTTTTCTTTCAGTTCATTTTCTGTTTTCCAAAGTAGCCTCAACCATAGCAATCGGGCTGCCAAAAATGCTCTCGCTGAAAAGATCAAAGTTGATCTCCACTTGGCAAAATTCATAGATAAAAGCCCTAGTGACGGATGTCCACCCTTATTCTTTACATGTACAAGCCTCAACGGGTGTGTGAATGTGAGAAAATCTCTGATAATTACAAGACACATAAACAGCTGTACAATGTGGGAGGCTGCAGAGAGATAGCTCCTGACTTCCTAAAGAAGAGTTTATGACTAAACTCTCAAGCTAAAAAAATCCAATTTGTGAGAATAGAGAAAATACAATTAGAAAGCAAAGAATGGCAGCCAAATAAGTAAAAATAAATATACAAATATGGGGTCTGGTGAGATAATGCAGTGGATAGTGTACTTGCCTTGCACATGGCTCACCTGGTTTGATCCCCAGAACCCATTAACCAATCAGTAGTAATTCCTGAGTACAGAGCCAGGACTAATCTCTATATATAACCAGGGATGGTCCACAAAATAAATAAATATATATTAATTAATTAATTTCACTCCTTAGTACTCTTTACACAAGGGAGAGCTTTAAGTGAAAGTATAAGCAATGTATAGGGATTTACATATTAGAGAGAGGACAAGAAAATATTATTGACAAAACAATCATGCCCTAAAATTATATGTTTTGGGGGCCAGAGAGATAGCACAGCTGTAGGGCATTTGCCTTGCATGCCACTGACCCAGGAGGGACCCAGTTCAATTCCCAGCATCTCATATGGTCTCCCAGCCTACCAGGGATGATTTCTCAGTGCAGAAACCAGGTTGACCCCTGAGTGCCAGTGGGTGTTGCCCAAAAACCAACCAATCTATCGATAAAGCTTTAAAAAAAATAAAATTAAATTAATGTTTTTGTTGTGGGTTTTTTATTTTTGTTTGTTTTTTGGATGATTCTAAGGGGTTACTCCTGACTCTACACTCAGGAATTACTTCTGGCAATCTTGGAGGACCATAGAGAATACCAGGGATCAAACCCAAGTCAGCAGTGTGCAAAGCAAACACCATATTAGTTGTACTCTCACTCAAGCCCCCTGAAATTTTATCTCTTGTGAAACAAGAGTGAGTTTTCAGCTTAAAGTCCTGGTCCTGACTCAAGGAAGGAATTAATCAGGCCCAGTGAGTGGGGCTTTGATCTTGTAGGTTTCCAATATGCATTCCCACTGCAGCCACATGAACATTTATTCTTGTTTCCACTGAGAAAATTCAAGACATCTTGACAACTACTCCATCTTTGAATTTCCAATGAACATTTCATCTATACAAGTTGTTTTCAATGGGGTTGATTTTAATTATTGGCCCTAAAACATAGATGTCACAGCCAATGAAGAGATCCCATTTTTATTTTTAGTGGTTATTTATAGATTAAAAAAATCATTATATGAAATTATCTGGGACCAGTGAGTAGGGCACTTGCCTTGCACTCAGCTGACTGAATTTCATCCCAGCACCTAATATGGTCCTCTGGACTCCACTAGGAGTAAGTCCTGAGCCCAACTAAGTGTGGCCCCAATTCCAAATCGAAACAACAGAAATTACCGTATTTTGCATAAGTACATGAATACAATAAAGTTTCGTTGTTTTGGTCATCCTCAGTACACTAGGACTGCAAAATCTCATTTCCTATGGCTTCCTTTAGCCCCACTCTAAAAATACTTTCAACTCCACCCTCACAAACCCTGACCCTTATGTCAAATAGTCGACACTTCTGTGTTAGTGAATCAAATGACCCCATTCCCTGATCCCTGTATTTGTCTGACTTGGCTGGCCATCAGTGATGGTCATCTTTTTTTTTTTTTTTTTGAAAATGCTTTCAACCATAGGCTTTCTGGACAGTACTAGAAGCTGGAATTCTCTTCTTCCTCATTTGCTGCCTCAGTTTCCCTCAACTAGTTCTCTGTGGTCTTGAATAACTGTAAATTTGTAGTCTTGGAATGTCCAAGTCTAGGACCTTCCTCCAACTTTTATCTTCTTTTCTTGGTTCTATATTCAGTCTACATGTCTTAAATGCCAACACAATGCTGTAACTGAAAGTGACACTGCCCAACCTCACTTCAAATGAATGCCTAAGACACTTTTCACCATGCTTCCTGAAAGGAGTTTCTGCTTTCCCTGATACCCTCTTCCCACAGACATCTTCCTCAAACTTCCTCCTTTTGTTTTTGGGTCAAACCCAGCGGCACGCAGGAGATACTCCTGGCTCTTCACTCAGAAATAGCTCCTAACAGGCTCAGGAGACCACATGGGATGTCAGGAATCAAACCCGGGTCCATCTGGCAAGTGGAAGGCAAATGCCTTACCCCTGTGCTATCGCTCTGGCCACCAAACTTTCTCTTTACCATCTTCCTTCGCCCAGTTCATGAAAGGCTTTCCATCCAAGGGCTGCGAAGCAAACACATACTGTTAGTTTTTAATTTCTCTAATCTCTAATATTTAATACCCAAATAATCCTTGACAGGCACACCTTCTGAATCCATTCATAATCTTGACGATTCGCGACTTTTTATTTATCCAAGTCCTCATAATTTCTTGCGGAATCATAACAAGAGCAACAAAAGACCTAACAACATATGACAACTGCCAGTCTCCTCTGACTTGTGTCAACGCCACCAAATTGTTCAGCTAAATACTTACTTTTCTAGGCCTTGTGATGTCTTTTATCTCAGAGAGCAAAAGCCGAAAACGTCCCAAAAGCCCTAAATGAGGGTAGTTATGGGGATAAACAACTCCCCCCACCCCACCCACGACACATTGGCAACTTGTTGATTCTACAAAGAAGCTTCTGATCACCACCAGGGGTCATTCCTGAGCACAGAGCCAGGACTAGATTAAGCAGTCTCCAAAAAAAAAAAAAAAAAAATGGTGGATAGAAAAAAATTAAAAGAGAACCCTAAATTCTTAGTCATCACTCACCCAACTTCTTACCCAGCCTTGTGTCTATAGACACTCCGACGTCTACCCCTCTGCTCCATCCTCCAGCCTCCAGCCTGAAGGGCCCTGGGCTTGCTTTGAGCAAGCACAGCCTTTTTCTTTTCACACTGCCTGGATTGTCCTTTCTCTAAGTAAGCTGGATTCAGCTGTCTCTTCAAGTTGAACTCCTCTCTGACCACCTGAACAATTTCCGATTAAGCCTCAGGATTTATTTTTCCATGGTATGTACAACCTTCCCCAGGTACCCTATAATGCTTATTTTGCTTCATGCTTGTCTGCCTCCCTGGAAGGAAAACTCTGGGAGTTCACAGGTTTCTGTCTATTTTGTTCAATGCTAGCTTCCCAGTACATTCAATAAATATTTGTTAAATGGAAAAATAAACTCGTAGTATAATCTATTTTCTGTGGCATATGTATATATACATATATATCTTCAAATCTAGTATAACTCTAAGGAAAGTAGGGAGGTGAACAGGAGCATGACTGGGAGTGAGGTTCAAAATACTAACATAATGTCACTCTACCTTAACTGGTATTTCAAGTATATAGTGTGTTATCATCATTATTCATTATATTTTTGGGTCTATTGACAATAGCATAGCAAATTGGGGCCAGGGAAATAACACAGTGCGGGCCGGGCAGTGGCGCTAGAGGTAAGGTGCCTGCCTTGCCTGCGCTAGCCTTAGATGGACCACAGTTCGATCCCCCGGTGTCCCATATGGTCCCCCAAGTCAGGAGCGACTTCTGAGCGCAAGCCAGCAGTAACCCCTGAGCGTCACCGGTTGTGGCTAAAAAAAAAAAAAAAAAAAAAAAAAGAAAAGAAAAGAAATAACACAGTGAATAAGGGAGTAGACCCAGGTTCATTTTCCTGCAACACCTTTGGTCTCCCAGCACCATCAGGAATGATCCTAAGTACAGTCAAAAGTAAGCCCTGAGCACCCTGAGCACTGCCATATGTGGTGCTATACAAAATATAAAAATAGACAATAGACAAAATATAAAGAGCAAAAACTATTTAGATCTCTATTTTCCTTCTGTTACAGCTGATTGGACAGGAATTTACATCCAATTCAAGTTCAGTATGCCAGACACTTTCTCCTAGAAGTTTGGAATTGGATCATTCAGAGACAAAACCAATCAGATAAAGGAGAAACAGACCTATTGTCAGAGGGAGGTTGAGACAAACATTCATCAATGCCATTTGTAAAATTAACATTTTTGATGAACAGAGACTATGAACTTGGCAAGAAAGCTTATGTAAAACAGCAAAACAAGAAGTTAGATGAGGCCTATATGTAGAGACCATGATGCATATGGCATCGTACTTTCCAGCGTTATTGGTGTGTGGAAGCTATCACCAGTCTGTTCTCTTTGCTATTAACACTTTTTCATGGGAATTGCTTTAAAGAGTATTATATTGAGCCAAAGCAATAGTACAATGGTAGTCTCTTCCTTGCACTAGGCTCATTAAGGTTCTATCTCAAGCATCAAACATGGTCTCTTAAGCCTCACTTGGAGTGCTACCTTAAACCTGATCACAGCTGGGTAAGTTTCCTAAAATAACTATTTAAATTTCTGCAATTTCCCCAGAGTAAAAACTAAACAACATGGAGCCAGAGAGATACACAGCGGTAGGGCATTTGCCTTGCAAGCAGCTGACTCAGGACCAATGGTGGTTCAAATCCGGGCATCCCATACGGTCTCCCATGCCTGCCAGGAGCGATTTCTGAGCAGAGAGCCAGGAGTAACCCCTGGGCATCGCCAGGTGTGGCCCCAAAACAAAAACAAAGCAAAAAAAAAAAAAAACCTAAATAGCAACACACATTTGGAGGTAAAAAGTTATAAAGTAAAGTAAAAATGTTTCTGCTAAACCCACTTATGTTAAGAAGTTGGGTCTCAGGGCTTACTCCTGACTATTCTCTGGGGTCACTTTTGGCTCTCATTCAGGGCATCATATGTGGTGCCTAGGATAAACCCAGGATCCATTTTGTGTAAGGTCAGCCCCTTCCAATCTCTCTGAACTGAAACCCACTCATTTTTATTCTGTTTTGTTGTTTTTGTTTTTTGTTCACATTCAGCAGTGTTCACATATCCCTGATTCAAAGATCACTCTTGGCAGTGCTTGGGGGACCAAATGCAGTGCTGGTGATTGAATTCCAGTCAGCTGTGTGCAAGTCAATCACCTAACCCACTGTATTATCTGGCCAGCCCTGAATTCACTATTTTATTTTATTTATATTATATTATTTTATTTTGGGGTTGGCATACCTGGCGGTGCTCAGGAATTACTCCTAGCTCTCTGCACAGAAATAACTTCTGACAGGCTCCAGGGACCAAATGGGATCCCAGGGATAGAATCCGGATCAGTCCCAGATAGTTTCATGCAGTGCAAACGCCCTACCACTGTGCGATCACTCTGGCCCCAGAATTCACTTATTTAAAACTGAGGGAATAATAAGGTTAAAGCTAAGGCTGATTTGTGGTATTGTAGATTTGTTTTAATTTGTATTAATTCACCTACCTTCATTATTTCATTGTAAATTGAATTGCTATTAAATCTATTCCTTATTCAATAAAAAGCACTCTAATTCTACCACACAAACCACTGATGAGAAGTGGCATGTAATTTGCTACTACTCAAAAGTACCTAAACTTACAAATCGTTTCTCTTTACTTTAATCAATGGTGGTTGTTTCTCTTATTCCCAAAGCATTTCTCAGTGGAAGAGCAAGTTGAGGGGTTCTGGGAGATTTGCAGGAATCACATTATCTTCAGCCTATCTGACTTTGTCCCAATCCCTAAATGGAAATAGACTAACTAACCAAGTGTGTGATACAAACATGAGCTTCCTTCTGCCATCTTAATCAAAAATTCACTCTCTAGCCCCTGATCTAAGACACACAAAATACACACAAACACACACGCACACACAATCTCCCACTGCTCCACTCAGTGATAGCTCATTCATTATTGTCAGATACTAGTTTCTGTTTGTCTGTCATTCCTGCTCGAACTTGATTCTCTCGGGGCTAGAATCCAAGGTGACTCTCTTAATCATCTTCTTTTCCTAGCCTCTTATCAAAGGCCCTGAACAGGGACTCAGCAAACTTGTGGGAAGAGGAATAATTGAATAAACTAGTTCCCACCTGAGGGCCTTTCCATTCCGGCTTTCTTCAACCAGAACTTCCTACCCAACTTGTTCTTGTTTTTCTCATAACTAGTTTTTTTTTTTAATCATTCACATCATTGCTGGTAACAGTGGTCCCTCCACTGTAAGCTTTCTTGAGTTTATCGGACTCAAGTTTATCAGAATCTCCAGAATTTAGGCAAACATCTGGCAATTAGAAGGCATTCAATAGATTTTTGTGAGATAAACAAGAGTCAAAAGTTTGTTGTTATTATTATTGTTGCCAAAACCTGCAGAGCTCAGGGGGCTATTCCTGGCTCTCTGTTCAAGAGTGACCTCGGGCAGTGTTCCAGGAGATAATAAATGTGCCAGGATGGGGCCGGGAAGGTGGTGTTAGAGGTAAGGTGTCTGCCTTGCAAGCGCTAGTGTAAGACGGACAGCGGTTCGATCCCCCGGCGTCCCATATGGTCCCCCAAAGCCACGGGCGATTTCTGAGCGCATAGCCAAGAGTAACCCCTGAGCGTCACGGGGTGTGGCCCAAAAACCAAAAAAAAATTTAATTAATTAATTAAATAAATGTGCCAGGATTCTCTGGCATAAACAATCTTTTATTTGGTGGGAGAAGGGAGATTTAGGGCCATAACAAGTGATGCTCAGGGCTTAACTCCTGCCTCTGTGCTCGGGGATCACATAGTATTGCTCAAAGAACTAGAGATGACGGTATAGAAATGGGGTCAGCCACAT
Source organism: Suncus etruscus (assembly GCF_024139225.1). Classification (NCBI taxonomy): domain Eukaryota; kingdom Metazoa; phylum Chordata; class Mammalia; order Eulipotyphla; family Soricidae; genus Suncus; species Suncus etruscus. The sequence continues at coordinate 20,236,904 of NC_064860.1, forward strand.
GCAAGGCAATCAAATTCTCACCCATTTCAGGGCTATTTCTCTAACCATGATCAAAAATGCGCTTTCAAAATTTAGGCCTACAGTTGGTATCATTTGTAATTAAATACAAATGATCAACTCAATCATTATATGAGCAAGTGATACTTTTTGTTTGTGTGCTTGTTTGGTTTTGGGTCACACCCAGTAGTGCTCAGGGGTTACCTCCTGGCTCTGTGCTCAGAAATCATCTCTGGCAGGCTCAGGGGACCATATGGGATGCCGGGATTCAAACCACTGTCCATTTTGAGTCAACTGTGTGCAAGGCAAACGCCCTTCTGTTGTGCTATCTCTCTGGTCCCAGGTAATACATTTTACAATTATAACTGTATGCATAACATAAACCAAAAGATTGCTAAAATTTACACCTCATGTATATTTGGATATCTGATCGGAGGCAAGTGGCTTTTTTTTAATAGGTAAATGGTTCAATTTTAACCAACCTCACCTATTAGTTGTCATGAAATAAATTCTCTCATCTTTCCTACTAGCAACTGAAATGAAAATTACAAAGCAGGCCTTGCTATAATTGTATCCCTATCCACTGGATGTGAATAGACCCAATAAAAATGGACAAAACAGGGGCTGGAGAGATAGCATGGACGTAAGGCGTTTGCCTTTCATGCAGGAGGTCATCGGTTCAAATCCCAGCGTTCCATATGGTCCCCCGTGCCTGCCAGGAGCAATTTCTGAGCATGGAGCCAGGAGTAACCCCTGAGCACTGCCGGGTGTGACCCAAAAACCACAAAAAAAAAAAAATGGACAAAACATGCAGTCTCCTTACCAGGTCAGAGTGATAGTAAAGAGGGTAGGGCTTGCAGGTGGCCCACCAGGGTTCAATCTACAACATCACATATGATTGCCCCTAACACAACCAGGAGTAATCAATCCCTGAGTTCAGAGCCAGGACCACTGAGTATGACCCTTAAACAAAACAAAACAAAACAAAACAAAAATGAGTACATGGGGAGGTCAGACAAAGTAAGGTGTTTACCTTGTATGTGAATAACTAGGGTTTGATCATGAGCACCCCCACATGGTCCCTGAGCATCACCAGAGGAGATTCCTGATTGCAGAGCCAGGAGCAAGCTCTGTGTATCTTTGGTTATAAATGGTGCGGTTATAAATGGTATATTGCATTCTGCCTGTTTCCTGGTAATAGAAGTGTGTGTTCATCTTGTGTGGGCTTCTCTTAAGCACAAAATACATTCTTCATTTCTGTTTATGATGTTCAGGAAGCAAGTGGTAAAATACCCTCAAATAAACTGTGAGTTTATAAACAGAGTATGTGTTCAGTAGCACATTGCCTTCATCAGGTACTTTTAAACTTTCTAAATAATTCTTGAGCACAGAAGAGACAGTAGAGCAGGTAATGCTCTTGCCTCTCAAACAGCCAATTCTGTGTTTGATCACCAGCAACTCATACAAGACCCCCAAGCCTACCAGGAGTAATTTGTGAGCACAGAGCTAGGAATAAACTCTGAGCACAGCTAAGGTGACCCAAAAAATGAAACAAACAGCAACTGTTGGGGCCAAAGTGACAGTACATTGGGTAGAACACTTGCCTGGTACATGCCCAACCTAGGTGTGATTCCCAATATCCCGTATGTCCTCCAGCCCACCTGGAGTGATTCCTGAGTACAGATCCCAGAATAACCCCTGAGTACCACCCGGTGTGGTCCAAAAACAAAACAAAAATTAGAAGTAGTATTATCATGCTCCTAGCTGAGCTGTAATGTTAGATAAAGATGAAGAATTGTAGCAAAGGGAACAGTAGCAACTTTCCACCCAATGTGTCCAATACCCTCACCGTCTTTTGCTAAGACACTGTGTTATTGTTCCTTGTTTTGTTTTTCTAAATTTCTACAGAAGTTTTGACCTGGAAAGTTGGGGTATCAGGCAGGTTAAAATGACAAGAGGAACCCAGGAAGAGCTTCCAGAAGACATGCCTTGATCTCCTGAATTAGGGAGAACTCAAATTCATCCCTGATGCCACCCTACACAGTTTTTTCCTTAGAGCAGTGTTTGTTGATATGGTTCCCCAGAGTCAGTCACATATTAGATGCCCAGTGCATGTATTGCAATCAAATCTGTATGGCCTTACATAGCGGTAGCAGCAACAACAACAAAAAAAGATGAAGAGACCAAATATATAAATAACAATATTATTTATTTTTTCTCTGTTTCATTTTTGCATCACATCCTGCAATGCTCAGGGATTTTTCTTAATTTTCCATCCAGGGATTACTCCTGATGGGCTTAGGGGAGCATATGATTATTCAGAAAACTATTGCTATGACTCTCAAATAACAATTTTTGAAATGGAATTGCTACCATAGAAGTAGAAGTACAAAGCAAAATAGGGTCTCCAAAAAATTCATATCCAAACAATCAGTCTTGTGAGTCTTGGATAACAAATTTGTGGTTTCTCCACACTGTAGAATAATATGCAGCAGTAAGTAAAGATATCTGTTCATACAGTACTTTTTCTTTTCTTACAGTATCATACAGTATCTTTCTGAGACCAGAAAGATATTACAGAGGGTAGAGTGCTTGCCTTGTATTTGCTGACTCAGATTAAATCTTTGGCACCCCATATGTCCCCTGAGTCCCATCAGGAGTGATCCCTGAGTGCAGAGCCAGGAATAAGTCCTGAACACTTCTGGGTACAGTTCCCCCCCAAAAAAAATAGAAAGAAAAGATGTACCCATGAAATTGAGACAGTACTGGAAATATCAAAGGATGGCAAGGCAACAAGACTGGCACACATCACAAAGAAAAAGAACAATCAGTGCTGGTGGGGATGTGGAGAGAAAGGAACTCTCGGGCCCGGAGAGATAGCACAGCTGCGTTTGCCTTGCAAGCAGCCGATCCAGGACCAAAGGTGGTTGGTTCGAATCCCGGTGTCCCGTATGGTCCCCCGTGCCTGCCAGGAGCTATTTCTGAGCAGACAGCCAGGAGTCACCCCTGAGCTCCGCCGGGTGTGGCCCAAAAACCAAAAACCAAAACAAAAAAAAAAAAAAAAAGAAAGGAACTCTCATTCACTGCTGGTGGGAATGCCATCTAGTCCAGCCCTTATGAAAAACAATATGGAGATTCCTCAAAAAACTGGAAATTGAGCTCCCATATTATCAAGCTATACCACTTCTAGGGATATACCCTAGAAACACACACACACACACACACACACACACACACACACACACAAAAGCAATACAAAAATCCCTTCCTCACACCTATATTCATCAAAGCACTATTTACTATAGCCAGATTCTGGAAAAAAAAACAAGATGCCCTCCAACAGATGAATGGCTAAAGAAACTGTGGTACATATACACAATGGAATATTATGCAGTTGTCAGGAGACATGAAGTCATGACATTTTCCTATACATGGGAGGACATGTAAACTATTATGCTGAGTAAATAAGTCAGAGGGAGAGAGAGATATGGTATAATATCACTTATCTATGGGCTTTAAAAAAATAAAATAAACCAAAATAAATAAATAGGGGCCGGTGAGGTGGCGCTAGTGGTAAAGTGTCTGCCTTGCAAGTACTAGCCAAGGAAGGACCATGGTTCGATCCCCCAGTGTCCCATATGGTCCCCCCAAGCCAGGGGCAATTTCTGAGCACTTAGCCAGGAGTAAGCCCTGAGCTTCAAATGGTGTGGCCTGAAAAACCAAAAAAATAAATAAATAAATAAATAAAATAAAATAAAAAAGAAAAGAAAAGAAAAAGAATAAATATAATATAAATATAAATAAATATATAAAAATAAATAAAATAAATAAATATTATTGTAATAAAACCCAGAGATGAGGGCTGGAAGGACCAGCTCATGATATGAAGCTCACCACAAAGAGTGGTGAGTGCACTTAGAGAAATAACTACACAAACAACCACCATGACAATGTTAATGAGTGAGAGAAGCAAAATGCCTAACTCAAATACAGGCAGGGTATGGAGGAGGAGAGAGATAGAGGGCATTGGTGGTGTGAATGTTGCAATGGTAAGGGTGTGTGTTTTTTTTTTACGATTGAAACCCAATTACAATCATGTTTGTAATCACGGTGTTTAATAAAAATATATATATAAAAAAGGATGCCAAGCCCTTGGGCTAGATTACAGAACTAACAGTGATAAGGAAGGAGTAGAGTGAGGCAGAGGGTGGAGGAAGGAATGAGGCTTCAGACAGAAAGCAATATAAGTGTACTGGTCAAGGGTCTTGAAAAAGTTGATGGTTTAGAGATGATGTAATTATATACACTAAAATAATAAGCCTCAACACTGGTATAAGCATGAGACCAAACTATAAGTTAAAAATATGGTTTAGTATTGTTTTGGTTTGCAGCCACATCCAGCTGTGCTCACTGCTTATTCCTGGCTCTGCACTCAGTTATCATTCCTGGCAATGCTTAAGGGATAAGATGGGAGAACATATATGTATATATATGATATGTGAGATGTATATCATATGTGATATGTGCTATCAGGCTTGGGCTGGCCACATGTAAGCAAATGCCCTATCCAATGTACTATATAACTCTGGCTATATACTTAATGAGTTTTCTCAGTCAAAGAAGTAGTCCAGGGATTCAGCAATTGCCTTGCATTCAATTCACTGGATTCTCTGGCACTGTAATTGGTCCCCAAATTACCCTCAGGAATGATTCCTGAGCATAGAGTTTGGAGCACCACTGAAAATGACTGCCCCTCTCAAAAAAAAAAAGAATATATATATATATATATGTTGTGGGGCCGGTGAGGTGGTGCTAGACTAGAGGTAAGGTGTCTGCCTTGCAAGCGCTAGTCAAGGAAGGACCGTGGTTCGATCCCCCGGCATCCCATATGGTCCTCCCCAAGCCAGGGGCAATTTCTGAGCCCTTAGCCAGGAGTAACCCCTGAGCATCAAATGGGTGTGCCCCCCCCCAAAAAAAATATATATATATGTTTGGAAAGAATATCAGGTAAGGAGTCAGAGAACCTCGAATTAAGGGTGATGCTGGTGGCAGGTTTGGACTTGGAACATTGAATGTAACAACTTGGAAAATCAGTGTCAAAATATTTTTAAAATACCCAGGGGACAGTTACCAACTGTAGAACCAACACAGTTCCCCAAAACAGCACCAGGAATAAAACACCCTCCGGGGAGAGCCAGTACTTCTCTGGCACCAACTTGCTCCACCGTGATATGACATCCTAACGACACCAACAACTTGATCTAGGAGCAGGTTGCCTTTCCTTATCATCTAATAGTAAGATGAAATCAGAAGGGCTGGAGAGATAGCATGGAGGTAGAGTGTTTGCCTTGCATGTAGAAGGATGGTGGTTTGAATTCCAGCATTCCATATGGTTCCCCGTGCCTGCCAGGGGTGATTTCTGAGCATAGAGCCAGGAGTAACCCTGCCAGGTATGACCCAAAAACCAAAAAAAAAAAAGTTGAAATCAGAAGATACTCTGTCCTTGGATCTGTGCAAAACCAAGATCACTAACTGTTGGTGTACCTATCTGAGACCCTGGATTTAGGTGTAGTTACCTAAAACCCACCCATTTCTGGGAGGGGTCTTGGGAACCAGATATTAGGTGTATCCTTACCTGCAAAACCCTGCCCATTCCTGGGAGGGGTCTTGGAATAGGTAGATAAACCTTGAAGCCAGGGAATTAAGGGGCTCTGTCCTGCTGTGCTTGCGGGCTTTAGGTTCTTTGCTTCTTTTGGTCTTTGACCAGGATGGAGGCCAAAGGAAGATGGCTGAATTATAAGATGCAGGCTAAGAATGGCCGAATGCTTGAAAGGTTATGAGATAGGCCACACACCTGTGGTGATTAGGGCATGAATAAAGATGATGCTTCCTAATGCCTGCCTGTGAGTCAGTCTTGATTACGCCGATCACCTGGGCCTGGCACCCGCCAGCTGGATGGGGTTGCGGAGCCATGTGGCCTGGGATGGCAGAGAGAAATCCATCGCCATCCACCGCCATCCAGACCAATCGTTAATTATTTGATTCTACAACTAACTACAGGAGACTGAATTTGACTACCACGACTGAGCAGAACTTTTTCTAGGACCAAAAAGAAAGACCCTAGCCTAGGCTTTAGCTTAGGTCTTGTGCAAAAACCAAGATCTCTAATTCCAGAGGTCTGACTTTGACAACTGCAACTGAGCAGAACTTCTGGAACCATAAGGAGAGACTCTAATTTAGGCTCCATCCTAGGATCTGTGCAAAACCTAAGATCACTGATTAATGAAGAATGATTACAATAACCATGACAGAGCAGAACTTCTTGATTCATAAAGGAAGACTCTATCCTAGATTTCCTCCTATGACCTGTGCAAATACCAGAATCTCTAATTACAGAAGATGGATTTTGACAGCCATACTGATCAGAACGTTTTCTGGCACCATAGAAAGACCTTGGAGTTTAACAATGAGCATGTCCGGAACCTGTAGTTGTTCCCATACTTCAAGGGTGGAGAAACCCTGTATCTTCTAGGCCAAGGAAATTCCCTTTTTAATTTTCCCAACACTTACTCCCTTCCTTTTATTTTCTCTTAGTGTTGTTGTTTTATTGCTTTTATTGCTTTTTGTTGTTGTTGCTATTGTGTTTTATGTCATTGCTTGTTTTGGTTTGTTATTTTTTTCTTTTTCTTTCTTCTTTTAAATCTATTTTATAACTTTTAGACAGGCTCTTTCCAGCTTTCATTTTCCCCAAAGAACTACAGAACTTGAATCATCTTGTTCAGCCTCAAATATTGAGGGGAAAAATGTAGATGGTACCAGGAACAAACAATCATCTGAACATTGATTGAAAATAAGAAATGATTAGACCTAAACACCAAATTCAAAGTCAACAACAGAATCAAGATAACCTAATCTATAACAAGCTATACAAAAAGAGAACCTATTACACTAGCAGTTTAGGGGGCAAAAAGGGTGGTATGTGATGCATGCTGGGAACAGGGGTGGAGAGAGGACAATATGAGTGGTGGAAATGGCCCTAATTCACTTTTACTATGTACCTTAAATATAACTGTGAAAGACTTATAATTCACATTGGTCATAATAAAAATTATTTTAAAAAATACCCTGGGGTATTTACGGTGGTACAGGATACTACCTTTCACACAGCTGAATCAGATTTAATACCTGGCACATCACTTAGCTCCTGGAGATATGCCAGAAGTGATCCCGAAGAACAAATCCAGGAGTAACCCTTCAGAACACAACTGGGTGTGATCCAAGAATAAACTAAGGCAAAGTCTGGGAGACAGGTTAAAAAGCTTTTCTTGCAAGCATCCATCCCCACTTTGATCCCCTTCTCCAACCCAGCAACAAATAATTACTGAATGTGCCCCCAATTAATTATATTAATTAAGATTATTTTTATAGGGGCTGGAGCTACAGTACAGCAGATAGGGCATTTGCCTTGCGTGTGACTGACCAAGATTTGAACCTAAGCATCCCAAATGATCCCTTGAATCTGGCCAGGAGTTATTTCTGAGAACAGAGCTCAGAAAGAAAGAAACAAACAAACAATTACATTAATACAGAAATGGTGGGATTATGTTTTAATTAAAAAATAACAAACTTTAGGGCGAGAGTAATAGAATAGTGGGTAAGGCATTTGCTTTGCATACAGCAGACCTAAGATGGACCCATTTTTAATCTCCAGCATCCCATATGGTCCCCTGTTTCTACCAGGAGTGATTTCTGAGTGCAGAGCCAGGAGTAACCCCTGAGCGTCCTGGGTATGGCTCAAAAATAAAAACAAATAAAACTTTTTTTTTGTTAAAATGTAGATTCTGCACACACCACAATTAACAAGAACAAAAAACAACAAGAAAAAAATAACAAACTTTAGGGCGAGAGTAATAGCATAGTGGGTAAGGCATTTGCTTTGCATACAGCAGACCTAAGGTGGACCCATTTTTAATCTCCAGCATCCCATATGGTCCCCTGTTTCTACCAGGAGTGATTTCTGAGTGCAGAGCCAGGAGTAACCCCTGAGCGTCCTGGGTATGGCTCAAAAATAAAAACAAATAAAACTTTTTATTTTTTGTTAAAATGTAGATTCTGCACACACCACAAATAACAAGAACAGTAAGTACTGGCAAGGATGTGCAAAGAAAGGCACTTCCATTCACTGCTGGTGGGAATGCCATCTTGTCAAACATTTATGGAAAACAATATGGAGATTCCTAAAAACTAGAAAATCAGCTCCCGTGTTATTGAGCTATACCACTCCTAGGAATACAAGAATGCGAAACAAAAATTCCTTCTCCACATCTATATTCATCACAGCACTATTTACAATAGCCAGACTCTGGAAACAAACTAGACACTCTTCAACAGATGAATGGCTAAAGAAATAGTGGTACATATACACAATGGAATATTATGCAGCCATCAGGAGAGATGAAGTCATGAAATTTTCCTATACATGAATGGACATGGAAACTATTATGCTGAGTAAAATAAGTTAGAAGGAGAGAGATAGACAAAGATTAGTCTCACTCATATATGGGTTTTAAGAAAATTTAAGGACGTTATTGTAATATGCCCAGAATGAGGGCTGGACAGACTGGCTCACAATATGAAGCTCACCTCAGGAGGAGTGAGTACAGTTAGAACACCAATAACAACCATGACAGTGTTAATGAGTTAGAGAAATAGAATACAGGCAGAGGGTAAGAGAGGAGGGAGATGGGGTACATTGGTGGTGGGAATGTTGCACTGGTAAAGAACAGTGTTCTTTTTGTGACTGAAATCCAACTACAGTCATGTTTCTCGATGTGGTGTTTAAATAAAGATATTTAAAAAAATAAAATGTAGATTCTTTATTAACATCTTACCCCCAAGCATTGTTTCAAAAGACCTGAAGGCATACACATTTTGATACAAATCTCCCATTTTATTTTACCGAAGCAGCAAACAGAATTTCCCTGATTGACTACAAAGTTAGCCTATGCAAGGTGAGTGGAAGACTGAGTTTAGGAAAGATTGATATCAGCAACAGCAGACAAAATGCGGTGAAAAGAAAAGCAAAGCACTGATCTCTGAGCTTTCAGAATAAACCAAAATCCAACAACAGCAGGAAAGATAACTAGAACACCCTTCAAATCCTATTCCCATGATATGGACTCTGGCTGACTGGTAACTGAAAGACCATTTGAGATCATGGAATAAAACCTGGAGTGATCAGCATGTAAAAGAAAAATAAAAGAGAATTTGAATCTGGTTATGACAAGTTGGAAGAGAACTTGCTACCATGAAGGGTGCATTTATATACCCATCCCAAGATACTTTTCCAGCTCTAATTAGAAAATAGAACAAACGATAGAAACCAGCTCAGAAAATTCACATCTGAAAAGTGTGATTCAGTCTCATATTTCATAATGAGTCACAGGTAAGGAAGTGAATATCTTTTTTACTTTGAGCATAAAATAGCCCAGAACAGCTATCGCAATAAGGTGCTTCCTTTCTATTTCATCAATTCTGTTCTTCTCTTTCGGAAGCATGGCCCCTCTAATCAAGCTCAGGGCATAGAGAGACAGCAGTAATTCCCAAGCACCTCTTAGTGTACCCAAAACAAAACAAAACAAAAGAGAAGAAGCAAAGCAAGAAAAAAAGGGGAGAAAGGCAAAGAAGGAAGCAAAAAAGGCTAGAAGAACGGAAGAGAAGGAGCAAGGGAGGAAGGAGGAAGAAGGGAAGAAAGATAAAAAAAATAACCCTGCAAAAATTTAAAAAACTAGATATTTTCTGGAGAGAGAAACAAAGCTTTTTGATTTTTTTTTGTTTTTGGGTCACACCTGGCAGCGCTCAGGGGTTACTCCTGGCTCTATGCTTAGAAATCACTCCTGGCAGGCTCAGGAGACCTTATGGGATGCCGGGATTCGAACCAATGACCTTCTGCATGAAAGGCAAACACCTTACCTCTATGCTATCTCTCTGGCCCCAGAAACAAAGCTTTAAATCCAAATTTTAGGAGTCCAACAGGACACTTGACAGGACTGTGGTATGGCAATTATCTAACTTTTTAATCTATGTAGATAAGAATTTTTCTCATATGCTGAAAGAGTTCTATCATGACCAGTACACAAAACTAACAAGTAGATTGTAGCAACCAGATCTTTCTTGGAACATCTGAACTACTAGGTGGCAAACATTTAAGTAACTGCAAGTTTATCTCATTAAGCAACAAGTATGTTTGTGGTGTATTATGAATTGATTTTGAACTTTTAGCATTAGCAGGGGAAATATTCACATTTCTTTCAACCAAGGACAATATGCATGCTAAAATTACAATTAAAAGATGTTTGTATGTGCTCTGCCATGTTTTTTAACTCAAGACCATGGCTTTTTTTGTGATGCCTATCATTATCACTGGAGTGCTCACTGGATATTTGACACTTCTTTTTGTACTATTGGGGTGTTTCACCTTCTTTTTCTCCTTCGTCTCTCAAACCGACGATGAGAGCCTCTAGAAGGATTCCGCCCATTTTCAGCGTATTAGACTTTTATCCCAGTTTATTACTTTTCTTTTCTTCAAATAAAACCACACAACTTGAACTATCTAGTCCTGCCTCCCAGTTAGAGGGGAAAATAAGGGAGGCACCAAGACCAAGACTACTAAGTAGTAAGCTAGGTACAGAGGGGACCACATATTCTCACAGCCCCGTGGTGAGGGAGGAGAATATGGGAGGTAGGACGAACACGGAGGTGTAGGAAGGACAAATCGGTGATGGGAACCCCCCCTGATATTATGTGAATATGTACCTATAATATTATTGTCAACAATATGTAAGCCACTACGATCAAAATAAAAATTATATTAATAAAAAGATGTTTGTTGGGGACTAGAGTTATAGTACACAGCAGATAGGGCATTTGCTTTGTACATGGATGACCAGGGTTTGATCCCCAGTATCTCTTAGGGTCCCCCAAATCTGCCAGGATTAATTTCTGAATGCAGAACCAGGGGTAACCCCTCAGCACAGTCAAATGTGGCCCCCAAACAAAAGCAAACAAAATAAAAATCTTCCAAGATTAAAAAAGATGTTTGATAACTGGTGTAAGAAGATAGATAGATAGATAGATAGATAGATAGATAGATAGATAGATAGATAGATAGATAGATAGATAGATAATAGATAGATAGATAGATAGATAGATAGATATGTTGATCGTCCAAGATGAAAAAATTTAACACCTGCCTTCCCACCACCAGCAGCCACAATTTCTGACTTTTAAAATTTAAATATTTTGGGTTTTTTTTGCTCTTATATGTTTAAATAATAACCAAGCACCATTTTCCAGCAATAAAAATCTTTTTTTTGGGGGGGGGGTCACACCCGGCCGCACTCAGGGGCTACTCCTGGCTCTATGCTCAGAAATCACTCCTGGCAGGCTCAAGAGCAATATGGAATGCCGGGATTCAAACCACTGACCTTCTGTATACAAGGCAAACGCCTTTCCTCCATGCTATCTCTCCTGCCCCAATAAAAATCTTAGTTCTTCTTAGATACCCTCTCCAAAAGTATTTGAAGCAAATTTCAGACATCATATGATTTCTTCCATAAGTTTTTTGGTACAGACCTCTAAAAGATAAAAATATTTTTTAAATAATCAGATATATGTCCTTATGTAATTTAACGTGACAATAAACCATTACATTTGAATCGTAGTGTATAGATTCACATTTTATATGATTAACATTTTATTAATACTTGGGGATTGCTTTGTGTGGCAAGAAGCTGAAAATGTGGTTTTGTGAAAATTTTCATGAGCAATGATTTTTCTTTTTTTTTTTTTTTTTTTTTTGTGGTTTTTGGGTCACACCCGGCAGTGCTCAGGGGTTACTCCTGGCTCCATGCTCAGAAATTGCTCCTGGCAGGCACGGGGGACCATATGGGACGCTGGGATTCGAACCGATGACCTCTTGCATGAAAGGCAAACGCCTTACCTCCATGCTATCTCTCCAGCCCCGATTTTTCTATACTAAGTAAAAGTTTCTCTGATACTCTTAATAAAGAAATCACATTGTCACATTTTCCCAAACTCTGAAGCATTTTGAGTGAATTATTCTGATTCCATTATGACTACTGGACCCTGCGTATTGTAAGATTTTTCCACTTGAAGCCTCATCCTTCATTGATTATGATAATAATTAACTGAATTATTCTTTTCCACTTGAGAACCACAAAGATCTTTGATTCCAGTCATTAATAAAGGCTCTGGTATTAGAAGCAAAACTATTAAAAGGATCCAGAACAACAGTTAGAAAGCTCAAGCCAGCTGTGTCTGGGAAAATGCATAAGTTGCCTGGGAAAAGGCCACTCTGTTTTGTAGCAAGCATTAGCTGCACATTAATTAATAACAAGTATTTATATATTAAATTAGTATGATGTCTAAAGTATGTTTCAAAATAATCCTGGATGGAAACAGTAGATGTTAAAGATAAAGCTGAATCAATCGATACTAAAATGGGAGGAAAATGTTTGTTATATTGCTCTATTTTTGTGTATTTTGAAATAGAAGCTAATAAAAAAAACCTTTTCAAAAGGACACGAGTCATCTGCAAATGTCAAAAGCCTCCAAACACACTGTAATCTCTCCTGCCTGAATCCACGGCACTGAAAATGCTAGTAAGTCTTAATCAGACTTGTTTGGATTGTACCACTTTTCAAGGGACAGTAATTCTAAGGAACAGCAACAATGGAAAAAATAAGAATCTGTTTATGAACAATCCAGTCATTTCTTTTTCTTTGATTAGTCACAGGTTAGGCCAATTTAGAGCTTCTCAAGAATTTGAATCCAATCATTTTGGGGAACACAAATTATTTCCTGGTCTCATTGAGTAACTAACAACTCCTATAAGAAGGACATAAAGTTTCCTTAGATAAAAAGAGCCAGAAAATTAAAACAGCATTGAGGGCAGAAGAGAAAAAAAAATAGGACTTAATATTTTAGCACAGGTCAAAAAGTCATTAAAAATAGCCAGTATGCATCAGTTCTAAGGCAAACATTTTTTTAACTAAACAAATGCATCATTTAAAAAATAAATAAATAAAAAGAGGAAGACTTTTAGTGACCAGGAAATCTGTATTTAGATTTTTTTAAGGGAAGAAGAAAGTCTGTATGATTCAGCACCATGTGAGTGTCCTGTTAAATCAGCAAAGCTTTTTTTTTTTATTTTCAAAAATTAAAATTTTTTCAGAATTCTTTGTAATGCTACCTAATGGAGAGACGAAACCAGAAACACTACACACCACCCGGACTTCGACTTAGGACCTTTACAGAAACCAGGATCTATAACTACAGAAACCTGACAGCAACAACTGTGATGATGAAGAGCTGTTTCTGGGACCACAGAGAATGACTAAGGGGTTGTACAACATAGTATGCATGGAGCTGGTCTTATGCCAAAATACTTAGGGGTAAGGTCTCCTTGTTTTTAGGCTTTTCCTTCCAATTTCTTTTCTTCCAATTTCCAATGTAAGCTTTTCCTTCCAATTTCTTCCATATTTTGCTGTGCCTATGCAAACAGCAACAACTGCCAGAAACACACATCATTTTTAATGTATCTCTTATCTTTAAAAAATAGGGTTCTAAAACTTCTGCTATTGTATTAATGACTTTATTGGTGATATAACAATTTTCACAAATATAACTGCTGCTAATGAGCTCCCTTTTTCCAATTCCTTTTTTTTAGACTCTCTAATTTCTTTTAATTTTTAATAACTTTGCTTTCTGTCATCCTGAAACAAATGTCTTATGATCAGTTATGTCAACTATGTGATACATTTTCTTTAAATAAATAAATGAATAAATGTATTAAAATAATTAAAATGTTCTGAACTTGATCAAGGTTTACTCTTCCCACTGCAGTCATAATAATGTGCCTCTTGGTTGCTCAGAGCTTCTGAACAAGACCCAAGGCCCTGTACTCACTGAGCTTAAACCTAGCCAAAGATGCTTAGGAAGGGTGATGATGGATGGGCAACCTGGCAAAACTGCCCCCCAAAGACAAAAGTCTGCTGGGGATTTTGAAAGCCAATTCACCACACCATCACTGCCACCACACCCAGAAATGTCTTTTGAAATTCTCCTAAAGCCTTAGCATCCAAAGTCAGAGATGGGAAAGGAGAGGGAGGAGGTGAGGGCAAGGGAGAGGAGGCAAGGAGAACCTGGAAGAGAGTGAAAAGTTAGTGACCTTCTGTTATTCAAATGTTCTTTGCTGATCTTCTAAATCATTCTGTGACAGTTGAGAGATACTAAATCAAAAGGTTAATCATTTCCCACTTGAATTCAGTGACTGATTCTCTTATGACCAAGTTTATCAGATTTTATCCTTGCATAGGCTTGAATGGTATTTTGTCTCTCCTATTGCACTTTTTTTTTTTTTGAATTGCCATGTATTGTCATATAGGCTCTGTAATGGTGACCCAAAGGGCATGCTTCACTTAATGTTTGGGCTAATTAATTAGTTAATAGGTACAATCAGCATATAGGTAAGAAGCAACAGCTGCAGAACCCAGGAGTGAAATAATACACTCAATATTATTATTATCAGCTTTTTACACTGATCCAAGCAAGAACAGAGGGAGAAGTGGCTTTTTCTCATACTGTGTTGCTCTACACAGAGTAATTTGTACAGCCATCCTCCATTTGTACACAAAGCAAATATTCTACCTCTGTTTCCTTATACACAGAGCAAACATTCTATCTTTGCTCACATCTGATGAGAACTTAGAGTTTTACCTCCTAGATGCATTCCCTACATAACTGAATGAGGCACATTCTAAGCACCCTCAATTCCTGGTTGATGAAAAACAGTCTTTAAAACCCACACAAACAAAACCCTGGAAATACATTCTATTTCTTTCTCAAACTCAGAAATAGAGAATGATAGGTTCCCTCTCCTCGCTTGTTTATTACAATATCTGTTTTCCAAATCAAGATTCTGAGGGGGAAAAAAAATCATGTGATTTGACCATGGAAAATGCCAGCAGACAGGGGCACTTACGTCTGTCGGTTCAGCACACTTCTCAGATGGAGTTTTTATTTTTCTTCCACAAATAAAACTATATTTAAAAGCCTTTTTTAATTCATAGGCAAATTTGCTGTTTTGCTAATTACATTAAAAAATAGTTAGTGAGCATCTCATTCAACAACTGAATTTCCTAAGTGAAATGCTGAGAGCTAGGGAGATCAACTTACTTCACAGGCAGGCCAGCAAGTGAAAACAGGATAGAGGCAGCATCCAAAAATCACATCACCTCCTGGAATATTGTCTACACTGTGCAAACCACTCAATTGAAGACCCACAATCACATAATGATTGACCTTATAATTCTCCACTTCAACTCAATTAAATCTTAAATCTGCATTTTTTTAGGAACTATAGTAATATTAGCTGACTTTTA
The DNA here is from genome assembly GCF_024139225.1 of Suncus etruscus. Taxonomy (NCBI): domain Eukaryota; kingdom Metazoa; phylum Chordata; class Mammalia; order Eulipotyphla; family Soricidae; genus Suncus; species Suncus etruscus. Next base: position 20,252,365 of record NC_064860.1, read on the forward strand.
AAATCTAATGACTGTCCTGGGGTAGTTACATACATAAGTTGATATATTCTCATATCCATAAATTTTAGGCCTCTCTCTCAAAAACAAGCAGAGTCTTCTGCAAAGATATATGGAAGTAAAAAAGAAGTAGTGAGTGAGGTAGAAACAGCATAGAAGCTGTTTGCTCCCTACTGACTACCATCTTCAACTCCAATTTTTTTAAATTAGAGTTAACATGCATTTTTTAAAATTCAAATAAAATATAGTTGTGATTTATCATAATTTAGGTAATAATTATTCAAAGAAAAAAGAAATACTTTGGACCTTGGTGTAGATTTATTTTTATTCACACTATATTATGTTGCTTTCCATTTCTCATGTTGTGTTCAGATACTCTTGTAATACATCTAATCCACTTTCTGGAAATTTTTACTATTGCCTATTTGTGGCATTTGATATACTTATTAAAAATTATACTTTACAAGGATTTTCATTTATATTTTGAAATCAAGCTCGTTATGAAGCACTGCTTGCACACTTCTGGGGAATATAGTTGTCAAATATTGTCTGTGTGATTGTAAGCCAGTAATTTCAAAATAAAACATCAAAATTCAAAATCAGCAGCTGTCTACAGGGCCCAATAAGTTGCCACAAAACCCAAATTTCAATGTGTTATTTTTCTGTTATTGAAACACTAGGCAAATTACTTACCTTTTAAAGTACTTTTCAGAATATTTCTGCCTCCTCTAGATATAGCTAGAGAGGCTTTTTATTCTGGTCCTGTAAAAACTGTAAAGTCTATTTTACATTCAAATGTATGAAAATCATTTTACACCTTTGAAAGCTTCAACAAACTGGCTATAGGGACTAATATATGTGTGTTACTTTTATACGCAGGGTCTTCGAAATGGACAAACCAATGAGTGGATTTCAAGAAAATCAGATAGTATTTGAGCTGCTTGAATATATCTTATTGTTCCTACATACTAAAGTCGCCATAATTGAAGTGGATATTTAGCTTGATGATAATTTTATTTTGTTTTTCTGCCAGAAAATCACTTCTCGTCACCTGTGGAGTTCCATCAAATGCTTAGTTGTTTGTTTGTTCTTCTCTTTGCTGGAAGAGAACTTCTTTCTAATATTCCGTTGCTGATTAGATAGTGACCCTCAGGGAGAATTTTGAAAATGTGGTGGAGCCCAAACCAAGAACTGGTGCGAATTTGTGGACAGCATCTCTGCTGAAATTTGTCTTGGAAGCCAGATGGTATAAACATAATTCCTTTCTAAACAAAAGGAGGGAAAGGAAAGCTGCTTTTTGCTGTCACAAAGGGAAGATTTGGCTCCTGAGCGCGAGTGGCCCTGTTCATTTATCTTGGTACAACCGGTAAGTGGAGCCCCACTTCATCTACCCACTTTACTCTCAGCAACGATAATCATATCGGATCTCGGGCCAAGCATCCCCCCGCCCATGTCAAGGTAAAGAAACAAATGCTAGATCCAGCTTTGCGAAGCGATGCCCACCGCCCCAAGGCACCCTATCAACCCCCAAGCTGGAGGAAATGATGAAGATGAAGTTCAAATCGCAGCGATGCGCTTCCCCCAGGAACAACACACTGGCGCCTCCGCCAAGAACCCCACCAAGCAGCTACAAAGTGAGGCGCAGACGAACGGGGCATAGCCTGGGGAGGAACTGAGAAGTTCAGGGCTGTGCTTTGCAGAAACCCAAACACTGTTCTCCTTGCATTGTATTTTTCTTCTCTTTTCCCTAACTCCAGGCAGAGACGCGCCTGCATCTCGCCTGCATCTCTTTTCTTCGCCACATTTCATGCCTAGTAATTAATGGTGCCCGCGCCAGGGGCCTTGTGGCCGGTGCTAGGGTTTGGTCACCAGGAGCCCGTGACGTCAGCTAGCGCAGGTCAGATTTGGGTGTCCCCACCCCAAGTGGCCTGCAAGTGGGCTGCGGGGAGGGGAAAGATGGGACCCCACCAGAAGCCCGGTCACAAAGTCCTGGAGAGCTTCAGGACGAAGCTTGGCAGCTGCAGGGGACAATCTGGCCACCCCCCACGCTCATATTTGCAAGCGCGTCTTGGGGCCGCACCTGGAGCTAAGAGAGGGTGGAGATACTGTAGAAAGAGGGGGGTGGGCTCGAGGTGGGTCTGCGCGCGACCCCATGCTCCTTGCTTTCCTTCTCCAGGGTCAAGCCCTAGATTGTGGCAAAAAGAAAAAATGTGGGTCCTGAAAAGAGGGACACCGAGGCCACACCGACTTGTTACAAACTTGAGAGTTCGGGGCTTCCAGGTTCCAGGGCCTTCTGTGCCATGCTTGCAACCTAAGTTGAGGGGATGCTGAGGGCTGGGATCCTCGGGGAGGAGGAGCTGGACCAGACTTGGCGGTGGCCTCTGTCCCTTCCCAGCCTCTGTCCCTGCCCCCCCCCCTCAGGCCCCTCAAGCCCTGGGCAGGCGTTGAGGTTCCAAATTCCAGACAGGTGTGTTCTTTCCGAGAGGGGCCACAGTCTTTGCCACTCTACACCCCCAGCCACACACATTTGTCCTTGTCCCAGGATAGGGTGTGAGGTGGGGAGGGGGGCGACAGCTCTGCAGAACTCAGGCTGGGACGAATCTCTGACTCTGGCAGCTCAGCTGGGTTTCTTCCAGGCCCGCTCTGGGGGCTAGGCTCTCCCTGGAAACATAATTTCCAAGCGATCCAACTCCTCTTTATTTTTTATTTTTTTGTTTCTCCCAATGCTAGAGGGTGTTTTTCCTCCTTTGTCTCCACGCTCAGCGGATGCTCTTGCACCGTGGATGTGAGATTGTACACTACTTCATGAAGGTTCTGTCTAGAAGACACAGTGATGCTCAGGAAGAGAGACTGAAACCCAGCAAAAAAAAAAACAAAAAAAACAAAACAAAAAACAGCACACCGGGTGTTCGAACACAGTGTCACTTGCGATCTTGTCCCCAGGAATATGACCATGGTGTGTCTTCAAGCAGCCCTCTCCCTGTCTTCCAACACCTTCATCCGAGAACCCCTCCCCTCCTTGTCCATGGAGGACTCTGGGATGGGGGTGAGAGACGGGAGTGGAGTGGGTGGTTGTTTCACCGAGTTGGAGCATCTACCTAAATCAAATAGCACCCTCTCCCAGATCTAGGCTCTGTGTCCCCCCCCCCACCTCCCACATATACCCCGCAACAGCCACCAAGGTGTACTCCAGTTCTCAGGAGCGAAGCAGCAGAGCTGGGGGTGGAGGGCCTCTGGTGCACACAGGCCAGACCGCCCTGCACCTCTGGGCTCTAAGCTAACAAATCAAATTCAATCAAGACACAACTTTTAAATGGCTTTAAAGACCGGTTGTAAGTCTCCGGACAGCCTGTGCCCCACTGGCTGGCGCATTTACGGCCTCACTCAGCTACCTCCAGGGAACAAAACAGAAATCACCCCCATCTCCTCTTTCCTACTCCACCCCTGTCCTCCAAAATGCTCTAACTGTGGACCTTCCTTCCTTCACAGTTTTGTCTGCTGCCAGGATTTAGCACAACCGAATTCATTTTTTTTTTTTAAGAGTTGCATCAACCGGGAGAGGTTTCAGTAATTCGTCAAAGCCGGTTTGAGGTGTTTTTACGGGGTTGTCTGTTAGTTTGTGCAGAAGCAAAGAAAGTGCCTTTCCCCCCAGGCTCCCCTGGGAGCGGAGGGTCGGCCCTCCGGGCACCTGAATTTAAAAGCCTCGGGACTCTCAAAAGACCATTTCCTCGCACACTCGATTTGTGCGAAATCTGGCTTGGGAGTGTGGGTTTACACGCCCAGCTCGGATGTCTAATGTCTAATGTATCAAATGCTCGTTAACCAACGGCCGGCTGCGTGGCCGTGTCAGCCAAAGGTCAGCCCCAGCGACAGGGCAGCGAGGTTCAAAGCGCCCCATCCTGCGCCCGGCTGCCCCCTCCCCCAAGTCCATCACCCACTTCCAGCAAGGCCTCGCCCTGCTTGTCCTCACTTGAGAGACACCCAAACGAGGGGTCCTCTCTGGCCACCTCCCTAATAGTAAGTTCATCCTTCACCTCCAATGGGGAGGAGGAGCAGAGTTTAGAGGTGCAAAGGCAATCGCTAAAATGTCCTTTAGAAGCATGCATCTTGGAGCCGCAGGGACGCTCCCAGTTTCACTTAAAATAGTCATCATGGTGCTGGTGATTATAATAATAACGACAATAATAACTTCGCGGCATTTAAACGGAAACCCGAGAGAAGTTTGGAGGAAACCATCGGGGTTTGTAACAGCCCAGGAAAAGGACCCATTAACCCTCAGCCCCTCAATATTCACGCACATGCATTTTTGGAGAATCGCAGCAGCGTGTTTGCAAAAGATAGCTTTGGGGCCCATAGGGACAAAGAGCCCAGGAGCTCTAGGTAGGCTGGACTCTCTCTCTCTCTCTCTCCACCTCCTTGGGGGGGAAGCTTCGCAGCACTCCCAGCACGTCGGGGTCCCAAGACACCCAGCCGGATTCTGCCCAAATGGCCGGCACGCGCGCAACCATTGCCGGGGTCCACCGGGAAGGTGGCCAGGAGGGCTGGGAAGGACTTACCGGGTGTGGGGTCTATAGTTCGGGCAAGGTTGGCAGCAGAGTCCTCCAGGAGGCGAGGAGTTTGGATAGGGACTTCGGGGTAGCGGGGAGGGAGAGGAAAACGCCTGTCGGGTGTAAATGGGGGGGGTCCTTGTGCCCGCGCCCCGGCCCGTGCCCTTATCGCCGCCTCCGCAGACGACTCGGCCTAGTCGGCCAAGGCCACCCGGAGCCTGGGCCCACCGCGACTCTTTCTAGCAAGCGCCTCCAAGCTCCGGGGCTCTGGCGCCGACCCCGGAGGCTCCGGGGGGCGGGGAAGGGGCGTCCCCCACTGCCTGACCCGGGACGGGAAGCAGCAACCGCGCCTGGCCCTCGGGCTGGTGGACCCCGGCCGCGCATCCCCCCCGCCCCTCCCTTTCCCCCAGCCCCTCGCCAAATGAAAAGGGTTCTGAAGGGCCTGGCCTGGCCCTTTGGTGGGGGGGCCCTAAGGCGTCCACGCTGGCTGGACATTGCCCGGTCCTCAAGAACCGCTTCATCTCCAGCAGGAGCCACTGAGCGTCGGGGGTCGCTCTCCACCCTGGGAGGCCTGCCCTAGAGGACCCAACTCGTTAATAGCGGGGCGGAGGGGGGGAAGCTTTGGGGTAGCCCTGGTGGAGGAGATTGGGGGAGGGAGCTAGAGATTTTGCACCAAACCCAGACACCCTCGAATCCGGCCTGCTGGGCCCGGCAAGGCCACACTCTTGGGTCTCTGAGCCCCAAGTCTCCGAGGCTGGTATAGGGCGAGGCCCTGAGTTAGCTGCACGACCAAGGTGACTGCGATCCATTCCTGATGTCCCAGCTGGAGGGGAGACACCCGCCCTGAGATGGACTGTAGGTGACAGCTAGAAAGGCGCCTAACCCTGGCTCTACCTGTTCCGCTGAAGGCAAACGCCTGGCAAGGCTTGCAAACTATCCGCAGCCATTATCTAATACTACGGGGAACATCGCATTGTCAAATGCACCCGAAGTCTAACTCCCTGGACCAGGGCCCGAATATTCCCCACCCATTCATTCCCTGTCCTCATTTTATACCAGAGCCGGCCACTCCACCAGCTTCCACGCACTCTGGAAAGACCTATGCTTTGGCCACCAAGTGCAGATCCTTGAGAAGGTCGCCAAAAGCCAGAGCTGAGAGTCTCCCCAAACCTTACACTTCTGCCCTCCGCCATCCCGGGGTGTCTAGAAGCGTTGGCATCTGCACTGGACAGTTCCCATCTGTCTGGGAGACCTGCGAGGTCGGATCCTTGTAGAAGGGACAGAACAGGGAGGCAGGGGCCAAAGCTAAGAGGGGTTGGAGAGAGGAAGTAGACAGGCACGTCCAAACTTGGACAAAGAAAGGACACGGGTTTTCAATGGCCCCCACACCCCCAGAGCCCCTTCACACCCACACCTCCAGATCTGGCTGGGTCCCTTCTAGGGATGAGGTGTCTGAGCGTTGCAAACGCCTCCGAAGAGCGCATTGATGGCTCTGAGTCCAGGGCGCTAAGCTTGGGAAGGAACGATGAATTCTCCTTCCCCTTGGGCACGGCTCTTGGGGTTTCCTGAAACCCGAGTCCTTGCAAAGCGGACTGTAGGAAAAGAGGGGCCAGGGGGTGCTCGGAGCTCGGTGGCCGCAGGTGGCCCGGGTCCTGCTTTGTAAAGTCCCTTAAACCAGCGGCGTTTGGAAACACACACGTGCAGCTTCTTCGCGCCGCCGCCTGCAGCCGGGCCCGGGGCGCGCACAGGCCCGAGGCCTCCGCTCGGTGGCCTCGGCCTCCCGCGGGGGCGGGGGCCGCCTCATGAATATTCATCATCACGTGGAGCCGGCCCCGGGCCGCGCCTGCGCACTCACCGCGCTGCCCGGGTCCCCGCTGCTGGCGGCCACTTGCAAAGCGCGCGACCCGGGCTACAGAGTGATGCGGGCAATGGGGGTGGGCCGGGCCGCCGACCTAGGGACCTTTGGTGGAGGTGTCTTGGGGGCGGGAAATTTGCTCTTCCCTAACCCACTCCCCCCCTAGACTTTCGATTCTCAATTTGCAGAAAATCCTCTGCAAAAGGACCAAAAATATCTCTTCTACGCACCACCCCACCTGCTCCTCCACTCTCTAGCTTGCTGTGAACCTTCCCTTCATAACTTTCAGTTTTCTTTGCCAGTGACTGGGAGTTTCCTAACTAGATTGATTTTTTTTTTTTTTTTTAGTAAAATAAGAATGAGGATGTGACTTGATAAAATCCCATTTCACTTGCTGATGTTTTCAGTGGTTCGTGGGAATAGTTACACTAACGACAGATGCAAAAAAAATATCAAATGGTTTTGAAGTTTGCTAAGATAGCTTGCCTTAAAACGTCGTGGGGAAGATTTTTAGATTTTTTTACTTCCAGAAATGTATATCCATGCTTAACGGTAGCTTGTTGTATATGTTAGAGATGAGAAATCACTGTGTGGATTCTCCCGCCTGTAACTTACGGAGATGCCCCGCAGCCATCAGGGCAGCCAAAAATATTGTGCGCAGTTGACAGACAGTTGTAAGTCCCTGGCATCTTCACTGCCAACACAATATCATTTCCATTACCAGATAGGTAAATCCGCGTTCTTATTCTTGGAAGAAGAAAAAAAAAATCACCTGCAGTAGAGCATTAATTTGGAAAACTTCACGTCGTTCTAAGCTGCTCGCTCTAGGGTGGAAACAAACGTTAGGAACCAACGACAGAATTCAGCTTGAAGTAAAAATAGCCCGTGGTTTGGTCTGATCGTGTTTCCTCTTGCCTGGGGAGAGACTGACGTGAACCAGCTTTGCAAAGCTTAATGGAGAGCATTGCCCCTGTTTTGGGCATAGTGTGCCATTAAATTTGCTATGAACTTTGAGGAAAAGGCTCAGATGTATCATGTGGTAAGAAGTTATTAACATTTATTCTTATTTCTTTGCCCCCATCTAGTGATTTTTTTAAAAAAAAATGATTGCTGTAAAGTTTCTCCATCAAGTAAGTCTTTCTATACTGTGACTGAGTACATATCACTGAAGGTGGTACACTTCTAAAAAGGAGAGAGACCATGGGTAATTTGAATTTTTACTGGCTTAAGTGGCATGCACGGGATGAATTCATTGTTCCCCTATTTTCACGAATTCTGACATCAGAGGGTGATACCAAGGGTGACCATTACTATAAAAATAACCCCTTTTGCCTTAATCTGGATAGCCATCATTCTAAAATTTCTAAGATTCCTAGATGCTAGGAGGAGAATCTTTACCATGTGCCTAGATAGGAGGTAAGTTTGTAATTAATATTTTGATTTGCTTGGTTCACCAATAATCAAAAGTACACACATTCAATGCCTTCATTTTGAATTGGTCAGATCACATGCATCGAGTCCCCAGGACAACTTAAACTGAAGGTGTTCTATAAGGAGCAGTACCTTCACCAAATGCTTCCTGGAAAGCCATATGATCAGGTACCAGTTCCTGAGAACACCAATTCAGAATGTCCAAGGCAACGTCAAACTGCCTGGTGGTCTTAAAAAAGGAAACATCCAGAAGATTTGGGGGCTGGGCAAGGCATTGTTGAGGTAGGGAGTACTTCTGTAGACAGCCTTTCCAAAGTTCTGAGAAAACTTCACAATCAACAAATAAAAACATTTAAATGCCAGGTCCATCAGTAAAGAAGGTTAGTGCTATTTTTATTGTCAGCTAAAAACCCCCAAAATGATAAGCATATGAGGCAACTGAAAGGTTACATCTTTCTTTTGGAGGTGGTTTGCTTTTTTAAAGGTTAACTTGAATGCTTGACTTTAAAAAATCAAAATCATCAGCTGCAAATGCTTAAAGCAGCTGGGGGTAGCTTTTGAAGAAGAAAACAAAAGAGCTGAAATGTTTGAAAATTACTTTGCCCCCACATAAAGAGTGCTTGTATATTTATATGCTTATTCTATGAATGTACACACCCGCATACCACAACTCATTTTTCAAATATGATTGTTTGTACTCTGACATATTTTGTTGACACAATACAACTTTTTTTTAATAACTTGTTAGCTGTGCTAGTTAGTCATTTAGTGTCTCAAGAATACAATGCAATGAAAATATGAACCAGGACAGCTCTCTGCCTAAATCAAAATCCAAAGCTACACACAGAACCAGCCATTTGCAGCATCTTCAGCTCTGCTAAATAGGGTCTAACAATATATTTCGCTGTTCACATTCATGTATTTCAAAACTTAATAACCCATGAAGAAAAGTATGAAGAATACATCTCAAGAAGCAGACATTAAAGGTACCAGCAAAATAATAGACTACATTTAAGTTTGAAGCATTTTTTAGGCGACCTACATCATTAATGACATTTTCTTTGTGGTGGGTGTTGGAGAAGAGAATGCATGAGGAGACTTGATGTTACTGTTGTATAATATAAAAAAAAAATTCCCTTTCCTGTGAGTGTCATAAACACTCCTAATATTCTTTGAATGTGTGTTTTAATAGTTGGCCTCCAACATATAAGGATATATTTAAAATCTGGAGTAAACGTGCTCCTTAAACTACTCCAATTAAGTCATATATCATAATGTGACATTTATTATCAGATTATTATAAGTTTATTTTAAGGCACCAGATACAAATATATAATGAGACATTCCTATTTCCAAATTTGAAGTACTTTCCTTTCTTAAGGAATGGTCGAAAGGAAAAATACACTGAGACATTTACAGAGATAGTGTTCCTATGGACATTATTATCATCCCCAGACATGCTCCCTGACATTCTGATCTCTAAAGGCAAAGAGGAGGGTTATTAATTGAAGAGTTTCTCTTTCCTAGAGAGATGAGTTCTAGGAGAGATTCCTCTTCTGTTTTGCTACGTTGGGATTCTGATGCCCAAGTCACTTCAAATGATTTATCAAACATCCAAAGCCAATTTGGGCCCAATTTTGAGTCTCATCAATCTTTGGATCATTCCCTATTTAGTTGTTCCCCTTCCTCAAATCTCATTAAGCCTTGCAAGGTGGCGCTCTTTTAAGAAAAGGTTGATATTTGCTTCTATTATAACAGTAAGTTGTTTTATTTTTTTTTCAAAGTTAAACACTACCCTCTCTAGTTTGTCCTAAAGAAAATACAGCCCATCCTCTCCTCTGTCAAGAAAACTTTGTGTACTGAAAGTGACAAATACAAATCAGAAGAGACAAAGGACAGGTCAACAAAGAAAATTTTAAAAAAGAAATTTTATGTTTTCATTTTTGCATGGACCAAGTGTATATTCTGAAGCATTGCTGTCACTTTAAGATCTGTACAAGTACCTTAAGGTTTTGTTTTTTATTTTTAAGTTTTTCTATTTTTGAAGGCTTTTCCTCTTGCTTCTCTCTCCTTCGAGTCAGGAAAACCCTGAGTGTAATAAAACAGCAGCTCTTAGGTTCTCGTGGCTCCCAGTAAGGTCAGTTTCTGTTTCCAGCACATCCTCTTCCCCACCCTTGCAGCCACAGCCAAGACCTGATTGTGATCTCTTCCTACACTGTCTGCTTAATGGGGCGATCATGCAGGCTACAACCAGAGACAAAGAAGCTTCTAGTTCCTACCAGCACAGCGAACTTCCGAGGGAGCAGCATAGCTTGCAAATCTATCAAACTAAACTGCAAGAAAGACAATCTGATTTAGAGAAAAGGCGTTCTGCCACAGTCATTAAGCACAAGTAATTTAGATTTTTTTTGTATTGTCTCCTCATTTACAAATTTACTGTATCAACGCCAGCCAATGGAACGAATTTCTTAAGTAAATGAGAAATAAATAAAAGAGATAGAAAGATAATCAAATTACATAAAATAATCCTCTTCCCTAGATGTATTTTTGAGAACGCTAATAAGTGGCAAAATTATGAAAATAATAACATATCATAGGAAGTAATTAATTTAAATTAGCATCACTTTTGATGAGACATAAGTAAAAATACTTTATGGACATTTACTTTTGTACAAAGAAGGAAGGCCTGGAAAAGCATGCTTCAACGTTCTGAAAATTAGTTATGGCCCTAAATGGTTTCATTGCAGGCAGCTATTTAAAATATGATATTGTAAATCTGCAAGTCAATTTCAACAAGGGGGGATTTAATTTGGGGGCAACGGAACCTTCCACTGCAAGTTCATTTGCGACACTACAGAAAGCCAGCCCCTGAGCTTCAGACAATTCGACCACATTAATATTGATGTCGCCTATGAAATCTATTTCTGTTATTTTTATGGTTGTTATTCTACGTCTGCAAAGGTCATTTAAATTATACTGCGGCCGAAAATTTGTTTCATAAATTTTTATATAAATACTAATTACACCCTCTCGGAAAGCCAGCAGGATAGCATTCATTTATCACGTTTATATGACCTGGAATGACAGAAAGAGAAGGCAAGGGAGGCTGGAGAGCTTTGCCTGAGACCTACTAAAGCTGGCAGAAGAGACAACAACACGTTGTTGGGGGGTGGGGTGGGAGGGGTAGTGACGAAGAAATTCCTACTACAATCGCTGAGATTTAAGAATCTTTAATAAGGTACGAAAGGTTACCAAACAGTTCTGGAAACTAATGTGTACAGACGAGTTCTAGCCATAAATATTGAATAGCTGTAACATGGATAAACCGGCTCTTTACATGCGGATAAATATGGAAGCTAGGAACTATATACAGTATGTGGTTGTATCTTTTGCCAAAAGCAATGGACAGATATAGTTTATATCTTTTTTTTAATATCACTTTACATAAACAAATGAAACAGTTTGACACGCAAATCCAGGCTCGTAACTATACGAAATTCTTGACAGGACGTGAAACAACATTTTACTGCACTAAAGTACTTAGACTTTGGGACGAGATGTTTTGCACTTTATACAAAAAAAAGCACATTAATACCAATCAAAGTCTGTTAGGTCGACGTGGAGACTGTGATCGTACAAAGTAATTCACATTTTGGTACACATTTACTAGAACATTCTTGCCATTCAGTACAAACAGTTGGCTTTCGGCAGCCCGTCCCCTCCCCCTCCCCCCCTGACCCGGCCCCTCCCCCCCCCCCAAATGCAAAGACCAGGACGCCACAACCCGCCCGCTCCAACCAAGATATAACTATTTACAGAATCCAACAGTACAGCTGTAAGCTAATAATTCTGTATTTACAAGAATGCAAAGCCCACCGGAAAAAAAATCAGAAGGGTTCAGTGGAGCCAAGGAAAGCCCCCAAGAGCCAGTTTTGCAGCCGCTAGAAAACTGGCTCTTGGGGGGTGGGCGTTCTGGGGTCCTAGGACAGCCAATTCTTCGTCCCCGCCCAACCCTATCTCTTAGCTAACCAAGTCTTTGCAAGAGAAAAAAAATTAAAAAAGAAAGAAAGCAAAGTAAAGGAGCAAAAATATGGAAGGGTTTGATGTTGCATCTCACTCGATCCCAGGTCTCTTAGACAGGTTTTAAATGAAAAAATAAAAATAAAAATAAAAACAACAAAACAACAGAAGAGGCTGGAGGTTGTAGGGGTCAGGGGGGTGCTGCTTGGATTCCCAGGGTGTTTTTCAATACGATTCTGCATACGTGTGTACGTTCAGTCTCTTAAATAGGGTCGGTTCGGAGTTGGGGTTCTGAGTTTACACGTACCATTCGTTAAAATTGGAAGAGAGCGCGCCGTGGCTGGCCGAATGATGCACCGCGGAGGAGGAGGGCGACAGGGAGCTGGTGGTCGGGTTGTCTGTGGAAGGAGACACGATGGTGGGCGGCGTGGACGACTCGTAACCAGAGCTGGCGGCCGGAGAAGGCTGTGAGCCCTGTGAGGACGATTCGTGGACCTGCGGGAAGAAAGCGACGTTTGGACCGCTATCATCGCGCCCGAAGCCGGATTCCCCTTTGCATTCCAGGCCCGCTGGAACTAACTAAGCCTGCGCCCCCCGAGGCTTTCGGAAGAGCAGAGACTGATATCAGCCCGGGTTCCTCGGTCCCAAGCCGGCCTGGATCCCCCTCGCTGGCCGCCGCATCTCGCAGGTTCGGGCGCTGCCCCAAGCCCGTGCGCTGCTGCCCCAGGCGCCTGGTTTGCAGCTCAAGCCGCTTGCAAGCCGGGCCCGGGCTGATAGATGCGGGGCGGCGGCTAATGCACCCGCTCCGCACTTTACCGGCTTTTACACCGTTCCCCGCCGCCCCTTAGGGCTGCCCTAAGGGCTCTGCCCCGCCGTGGGAAGATGCGGCCTGGCCCCAGCCTCTGCCGGCTCCTCCAGCCACCACCCGCCGGCGCAGGCCCTTAAGCGCGGCGGGCTCCGGGCTCCAGGCTCTCGGGCGGCCGGCGAGCGCGCGCCGCGGCGATTACCTTCATGTGCTTGCGCAGCGAGCTGGGATGTGTGTAGGACTTGTCACACATCTTGCAGAGATACGGCTTGTCGCTCGTGTGCACGTGCATATGCTTCTTACGGTCGCTGCTGTTGGCAAAGCGTCGGTCGCAGCCTTCGAACTCGCACTTGAAGGGTTTCTCCCCTGGTGCGAAAGGCGAGAGAGAAAAGTGTGAGGCCTGATGAGAACAAATCCTGAGGCCTATATATATATATTTTTTTTTTCTAGGCTCACACATGAAAACATATTTCTTCTTCTTCTTTTTTTTTTTTTTAACCAAGTCACTTCAGAGTCCTAGCACTTTGCAAGTTCCAAAACCCGGATCTCCAAAAAGCTTATTATATAGCTGCAGTGGAATTTTAACTCTCTGGACTATTTTAACTCCTAATCCAATTAGATCCAGATTTTATTATTGTCGTATTATCATCATTATTAGGGGTGGCCTTTTTTTTTTTTTTTTTGAACCCAGAGGGGCTCAGCGAGCCAGGTTGCTGGTTTTTCTGCCTGAGGCTATCCAGAAAACATGGGGTTACTACTCCCCAGCTCTGGGTTTCTAATTTTCACATTCCAGGCTGATTCTCCCGCTGCTATGGCCCCCCCTCTCCTTCCCCACCCCCTCCCCGACGCTCTGCACCCCCCTAGTGGCCTCCCCCACCTCACCTCACACCCCTACACACGTTTGCATCTTTAGATCAGCCAAGCGGGGACCCAAAGCGTCGGTGCCACTAGTTCTTGCCCGACTCTCTGGGAAGCTCCAAGTTTCAAAATTACGACTCAGAAAGGACCGGGCAAAGCAGAACAGAGAAGCAGCGGAGATTCATTCCCCTGAGAGACCTGGAAAGGCCTCGGGCCAACCGGGACAGAGAACTTTTCTTTAAACTGTTCCCCAACCAGTTTCTGTGGGTTTTGGTGCTTTTTGTTTTTTTATTTGTTTTAATGCCAGCGCTGTGGCATGCGGGCTTTATTTACACTCACTTCTGACGAATCTGATGGGCAAAAAAGAACTCACACTTGGACTGACTGACTTTTCCCCAGTACCCCCAACCTACTCACCAATACATCCTTGCTAAAATGTGGGTCTTGAAAAATATGCAAGCATCGAAAGCGTCTCCAGGCCCCATTTCCTGACTTCCACTGACCCTCCACTCAACGTTTGAATTATTATTTCTTTTTCCTTTTTCTTGGCCCTTACTCTGTTCAGCTCCAACCAGCTCAACTCTTTTCCATTTTAGAGGCCTCTCTGACTGCATCGAGAGAGCCGCTTAGATTTGCCTGCGTGCAGCCGGAGAGACCAGCGCCGGCACAGTCGCCCAGCTCTCTCTCTCCAGACTTCGCGCGCGCGTTTAGGGCTCTGCAAAGCCGGGTTGGTCTCCCAGCTGTCCGGGCCTTCTATTCCCCACCATCTCGTCTAAAAACCAACAACCCTAGCTCCTTCTCATCCTAACCCCTCTCGTTTTAACGCCTAAATTTTAAGCCTTCTACCAAAACAGAACAAACAAACGAGCAAACAAACAAACAAACAAACAAAAAAACCAGGGCACACTTTGGCTGCCTGCCGGGGGCTGCCATCTGACACCTAGACCCAACCGAGGCCCGGGTCTACGCGCCTGGGGGGCGTCTGTCTGCCTTGGCATCTCGGGTCCCAGGCCCAGCCGAGTGGAAGGAAGCTTGAGGGGGCCGGCAGGAGGCCCGAGCAACCCCAGAAGAGCTCTCTCCGTACCTGTGTGCGTCCGTTTGTGGATCTTCAAGTTCTCGGAGCGCGCGAAGACCTTGCCGCAGCCGGGAAACGGGCAGGGGAAGGGCTTCTCGCCCGTGTGCACGCGGATGTGGTTGACCAGTTTGTATTTGGCTTTGAAGGGCTTGCCCTCGCGCGGACACTCCTCCCAGAAGCAGATGTGATTGCTCTGCTCGGGGCCGCCGACGTGCTCCACGGTGACGTGCGTGACCAGCTCGTGCATGGTGCTGAAAGTTTTGTTGCACGACTTCTTGGGGTTGGCCAGCTGCTCGGGCTCGATCCACTTGCAGATGAGCTCCTGCTTGATGGGCTGGCGCATGTAACGGAAGAAGGCGCCGGCGCCGTGGTGCGCGGCCATGTTCACGTTCATGGGCCCGTAGCCGTGCAGCTGGGGCGCGGCGTAGTGCTCGGAGCGCGGGCTCGTCACCTGGCCGTACTGCTCGGGCCGCGGGTACATGTCCCCCGAGAAGCCGAGCCTCATCTGCCCGTTGACCACATTGGGCGACGCGTGGCCCGCCGCCTGCTCGTGCAGGCCGGGGAAGAGGAGGTGGCCCGCCGCGTCCGTGTGGCCGTGCGGGCCCCCGAAGCCCCCGGCCGAGGCGGCGAACAGGCTGTGTTGCGCGCTGGCGGCCGCCGCCGCGTCGCCGAAGCCCCGGTTGCGGAACAGAAAGTCCCGCGTGGAGTTGAAGGCGGCGCTCGAGTAGGAGCCGACGTGGCCCGGGTGGTGGTGGTGGCCCAGGGCCGCGGCCGCCGCGTAGCCGGGCGCCTGCGACGTGAAGGCCGTCTGGCCGGCCGAGGCCAGCTCGTGCGAGCTGGGGTTCAGCTTGAAGGCGCCCATGCCGTCGGCGAACGGGTTGATGCCCAGGCCCACGTCGCGCTCGGCCACGTCGCCCGCCGAGTGGTGGCGGGACGCGCCGAAGGTGGTCACGCCGATCGCTGGGTACTGGGGGCCGGCGTCCAGGAGCATCTTGGCCGCGCGGGGCGAGCCCCGGCCTCCCGCGGCCCCCCCCACCCTCGCCCGCCGCGGAGGGAAAGCCGGGAGGAGGAGGAGGAGGAGGAGGCACAAGAGGAGGAGGAGGAGGAAGACAAGAAGGAGGAGGAGGAGGAGGGCCGGGAGGCGGAGGAAGAGGAGGAAGAAGAAGCAAGGCCGGGGAGGGAGTCGGGGAGGGAGGGAGAGAGGGGGAGCCGACCCACCTCGCGAAGTCCGAGCCCCCGGGGCGCCCGCCTGGCCGAGCCTGGGGAAGCCGGACGGACGGACGGCCCGCGCGGGCTGCGAGCTGCGAGCGAGCTCAAGAAGGAGCGAGCTGGACGACGAGCGGACGGACGAGAGAAGGAGCGAGCGAGCGAGCGAGCGAGCGAGCAAGGCGGGCGCCGGGAAGGAGCCCGCCGCCGTGCAAGACCCCGCCGGCCCCGGCTCGGCTCGGCTCGGCTCGCACTTGCTCGCCCGCCGCTCAGCTCAGACTCTGCCGAGAGCGCCCCGCGTCAAAGCAGCCCAGGAAAAGGCGTGCAGCATCTCAGCCCCCCAAAAAACTTCCTCCCGGATTGTAGCATAGAGGAAATGGGAGCCAGCCAGCCAGAGCCACGACTGCTCTCTCTCTCTCTCCTCTCTCTCTCTCTTGCTCTCTCTCTCTCTCTCTTTCTCTCTGCTCGTCTCTTGCCGTCCGCCCCTCCTCACTTCTTTCTCCACCACCCCCTCGCCTTTTCTTTTCTTTCTCTCTCTATCTCTCTCCCTCTCTCTCCTTTCTCTCTCTCTCTCTCTCTCTCTCTCTCTCTCTCTCTCTCTCTCTCTCTCTCTCTCTCAGCCTTGCCTCCTCGCTCCTTCACTCTCCTTTTTTTCCCCCTCTCTTTTTTTTCCTAAAAAAAAAAAAAAAAGGTGGGGGAGGAAAAAAAAAAAAGAAAGAAAGAAAATGCCAAAGAAAAGGCGCAAATCATGCACAATATTGTCTTTTGCGGTTTATCTTCCTGGGGAGAAACTTTCACCTCCTCAGCCGGGCGGTGAGCGCGAGACTGATAGCAGCAATCATTCCTGCAGATAAATGAATTGAAAGGACGACACCGGACCCCCCCCTTGATGAATGGGAGCCGGGGGAGGCGTCACGTGCCGCCGATGCGGCCGCTCATTGGCACAGTCGCTGCCCCCCCTTTCCGCAGCCGCCGCGCCAGCCGAGGGCGCGCCTAGGCGCCGCGCGCCGTTCATTGGCCCGCCCGCCTCATCAATCCCAGGTATTGTAAAGCGCTTGACATCCCTTTTGACGAGCAGGACTGCCAAGAGTAGCAACTTTTTTTTTCTTTTTCTTTTTCTTTTTTTTGGATAGCTAAATTGTTTCCCCTCTTCTCACGGAAGAGACAATTTTCTTTGGGACTTTCTATCACTCTCTCTTTTTCCCTTCTTTCCATCCTGTGCATCCAGACCTCTTTCCTTCTTGGCCCTGTCTCCTCTCTCTCTCTTTCTGCCTTGGGCTCACCGTCGGCAACGTTCTCGACTCTCCCCAGCTTTTTTTTTTTTTTTTTAAGCAGGAGTTTTGGATGCGTCTCTCGATCTGGTTCTTTATCAGACCTGCTCTGAACGGAGCGATTAGCGACTTCAGGGGCGGGGATAGGGTTGGTCAAGGCTTGGCTAAGGCACTTCCAGAATGTCCCGATTCAGCAACTTTCTTTTCTCTCCCCCCCCCCCCTCTCCTCTCCATCCCAGCCTCTCTTCCAGGGCAGCAAAGAAGGCTTTTGTTATTTGCTCCTTTTGAAGTTTGCTTTCCTCTGGCCTCGTCAACCCCCCCCCACCCCGTTTATAATTTAAGATCTCGGGAGCACACCGGCTCCACAATCTGTTTTGCGAGAATTGTGATTTCTCGAGAAAACAGGCTGCCTCCATGTTTTCACTTTTAATAAGTCCAGCAGGCTTCCCCCTCCCCCCCCAGCAAAATAAATAAATAAATAAACAAATAAATAAATAAGTGCAGGTGCCAGAGAGCCCTTTCCTCATTATTGAGGTTTGGACTTTGAGGGTCAAACTGGAGACACTGTCTTTTTTATTCTCTCTCACTCTCACTCTCTCTCTTCTTCTCCCTCTCCTGTTATTCTCTTCTCTCCCCTTTCCCTCCATTCCCCTGCCTGTCCCCTCAACTCCCCCCCTTCCACCCCTGTTCCCACACCAGACCCCTTTCATTCAGGTAAAAGTGTAAATTTCCCAACGAGCCATTGTTCTTCAGAACTGCTCAAAGCTCCCTGCATACTTTTTTGGTATTTAAATCCCCGAGAGATAGGACCAATGTAAATTTTGTGACATTCAAACCTTTTCAGTCACCCTTGTCACAGTTATTGAAATCCCGCAACTCGCCACACCAGGACGGTGGAAAAAGCGGGCGCGGTCTTTGTTGCCGACCAGGCTTTTGATCGCCAGAGAAAATTTACTTACCTTCAGATGAGTGAGCAGAAAAAGAAATAACACTCCCTTTGATTTAGTTAGGAAAATGCAGACATTTGGATTCAGTGCAAACATACAACACTCGCTTGTTTTCGCGATGCGGCCCTCGATTAACCTGTCTTTGCCCAGCGCAAAGTCTATTCAACAACTGTGCGTAGTTGCTTTTTGTCCCATCCACAAAGAGCCATTGACCATATATTAAAATGATTGTTGAAAGGTAGAGAAGTATGGCACTTAAAAGCAGGGGGGAAAATCCTTGTGACTCAATCAATTAAGGCGAGCAACATTTATGCATTCCAAAAAATGCATGTGGATGGATGTGGCTAGGAGGGTTGCAATGAGAGATGAAGGTTGTATTTCTCCGCAGCTCTGTTTTAAAGCCAGCCAGCACTGAGGGCCCAGGATTTAGCTGGAGCGTCTGCATATTCATTAGGTCTAATTATTTTCTAGTAAGGAAAACACAAAAAGCCAAGAGTCGGAATCCTTCAATTTGCTCTTTGTTTCTAACTTCATTTGGCTTCTTTGCAGCTGAATCAGAGCGCTAAACTCTTTTCTCAGACAAAGAAACCTCAACTCATCCTTCCATAGGCGGCCCTGTTAGGGAACTCACCATGCTGGGGTGAAAGGAAAAGGAAAAGGGATCTTTTTGCCCAGTGATTGGGTACCAACTGCTGGAGGAAGGCCGACCAGCCACGGCACTCCTCGCCCCTCTGGCTTTCTGCTCTTTTCATTGACTCGATTCTCCTTGGGGGCTGCTAAGCTGAGCTGCCCTTTCTCTGGCTTCTCCTGGCTCCTTATTCCACTTAGGTATCTGGGGGTGATGTACCGGTGTATGCAGACACTGCTCAGCTTTTGCGGGCTTGCTGCTGGGCTGGAAAATAGGAATGGGATGGGAGAAAGAGAAGAGAAGAGGGGAGAGAGAGTGAGTGAGAGAGAGAGGAGAGAGAAAGAGAGAGGAGAGACAGAGGTTCCCTTCCCAGCAACAAGTCTCAAGGCAACCTTCGACAACTTAAAGTGGAACCAGGATAGCAGAGGGAGAGAACACAGACAGGGTGGGGTGGGGCTGAGGGTGATGGGTTCTGGGGTTTGTATTTTTTTATAGTATAGTTGAGACACTTTGTTCCCCCAAAGATGTATTAGAGCCGCTCAGAGTGTCTTCTACCTTAAAAAAATGAAAATAAAAAAGGAAGTGAAAGCCACCCTCTCTACAGATTTTAACAATCTTATCTGCAACTTTTCTCTGGAGGCTGCTGGCCTCAATAGAGAGGACAAATATTGAGCCCACATTGCCAGGCTTAAAAAAAAAAAAAAAAAAAACAAGGGAGGGGACCTGAGGGGGAGAAGGTGGCCATTGGGTGAGAGGGAGGGAAAATTATTCTTGAAAAACGGAAGAAAAAAAAAGAAGTCCATCTTCTCCACTTCAGCCAGTGGAACATTGGAACTTACAAGGGGGGGGGGACCTTGATAAGAGGGTATTTTTAGGAGAGGAGTCCAAATATACAGGGTAAGAGTGAATGTGAGAGGGGAAAAAAAAAAGTTGTGGCTTGTAGAAGTTATCAAGAGGGATTTGCGGCGCTCTCTGCAGGGAACGCTAGCGGCTCCAGTTCAAAGCCACATGCACCAACGTGACATATAAGCCATTAAAATATCATCCTGACGGCTCATTTCTGCTTCATCATACATTCCCTAACTGCTCCCCGAAAGCTGGAAAAGGAGAAATGAAGGATGACCGCCTTGCTGGAACCACCCAAGAGAGGCTGGAAGGGGGCTTGGGGTCCCCTTTGTGCCACCCCAAAATGATGAACTGAAATGAGGCGCTCCGGGCAACAGGTGGAGTGGGGTAAGTGTGTCAATGGAGGGTCCCCCCCCCCCAATAACAGACTGGTCCAGTCCCCTAGGACCGGATAGGGGCTGCAAGCGGGTCATTAGCACCCAACCCCGCTTGGGGGGAGGGGGAAGCCTAGCTTTTCTTTATCTCCTCTCCACTCCTCGACCTCCTTCACCCCTACCGTGGGGACGGGCCCTACCTCACTGACACTGGGGGCAGATGGGTCTTTCCGCCCTGGAGCAGAGCTAGAAATGAATCCAGGAGAGGGGACATGGAGGATAAAGGGGTTCCCGGGGCACGGGGAGGGGGACACGAGCAGTGTGTAGCACACCGACCTGCCCTCCCCATTTTGTAGCCGCTCTGCTGCATTCAGGGGAGTCGCGGGGCCCAGAGCTGCCCTTGAGGGCTTGCAGTCCCCCTCTGTGGTGGTCTAGTGCCCATGGGGATTTAGGGTGTCGGTGTTCGGTGCTAAATGAACCCTCTGGCCACGCGAAGAGGAAACTTGGCGGTCCCAACCTGCCCGCGAGTCGCTCCTAGCCAGGTCTCTGGATCCCAAAGCCAACACCAACTGCCAGGCTGCGGGTTCCGGGACTGTGTAGGATCCTGGGAAATAACAGGCTGTTCAGGGGTGCAGGTTGCTGCTGCCTGCACTCTTGGTTGCTCCGCTGCTTATCTAGAGGCCTGGGATGGAGGCGGGAAGAGGGGCCGGTGTTTGGAGCAGAGGCTTGGCTGCGAGCTGAGTAACTACACACGACCATTTGTGACAGCCCAGAGCCATCAAGGCCCGGAGGGAAGGGGATGAGGAGCGGGAGAGCTGCACCTTGGCAAGCCCTCTGGATGTCAAGCTTGTTTGTCCCCTTCTCAACAGCCCTGGCCTCTGTGCGACCCTGGAGGAGGGTGGCAGTGAGCATTCTAGTAAAGGGCCAGGTTACTCTCTCGGAAAACCCAATGTCAGACTTAGCTCTGGACTCACAGTCAGGCCAGCCTTCAGTCTAGGGCTGGGGGCAGTACCCCAGAACTTCTTCTTTCAAGGATGGGGGAAGTGAGAGCCTCCCAAGCCAACTTCCAGCATTTGGGGTGCTGATGATGGGAAGTTTCTGGTTTAACTGGCACCTCCAGGTCCTAGTAGGGCCAAGAACCTCTGAGGGGTGCTCCAGTGCCCAGATCAGCACGGTCTGGCTTCTTTCTCCTGGAGCCCTGCAGAGGTACTTTGTAGGATTCAATCTAGGGAGCAGCTTTGTGGCCTCGGATATTGAAGTCACCAGCTTGGAAGTGGACATGTAACCTTTGACACTGACTTCTGTCAGGGTTATCCCACAGTAGGCAGCCTCAGTGTCTTGCCCATCCTCCACCAAAAAAAAAATGTGCCTTTTGCATGTAGTCAGCAGTCTCCTCCCCTCACCCACCAGTATCATCACATGAGTCTCTGGCACTCTTTCTGTACCTTTAAGTGTACAGAAGAAGGCAAATCCCCAATAAGTCACCTGGCAACACTTTTGGCTGTCCATTCAGTAGCTAGGCAAGTATGAGGTGCTAGGCAGAAGCAATCATTGGGAGGGGAAATAAAGCCCACACAGATGAAGTCTTTGCATGGAGAGAGTGTGTGTGTGTGGTGGGGGGAGGAATCAGATCCTGGGCTGCTGAGGATCTCAGGTCCAGCAACTTCCCAGCAGTTCCCAGATTCTTCCACCTTCCTACAGCAAGATGACTGTTTTCTTAAGGGGGTCAGAGTTTGCACCTAAGAAAAGCAGCATCGGAAGATTTCCCCCATCTCTTCTCTAGCCTGTAGTGTGAGAGCTGCTGCAACGGGCAGTTTGAGGTTCCTATTGCCTTCCCAAGACCAGCATCTGTAACAACTGTTTTTATGCTCAGGAATGGGGATTGTGTATGAACAAAACATGGCCATGACCCACAGTAGAAGTTACTCAGGCTTTCTCAAAGGGAGGACTTGGGCAGCTTTGTGGGTGGACAAAATTCCCTAGGGAAACTCACACCCCTTTCCCTCCAAAGCAAAAAAGAAAATTCTATTAGTTCCAACCAACCAGGACTTTTCCTGTGCCAGACATCCTGCCATGAGGAAATTTTAGAGCGAGGACGCCCAGCATGCAGCCCTTCTGTGGGAATGCAAAGTTGGGCCTCCTTTCTTTCCTGGCTTGTACAGGGAAAGAGCTTATTACCTCTGGGGACCTATGCCTCTTGGTTAGAAAGAATTGAAAAGAAATAAAACCCTCTGGGAAAAGGTGAGTCTACCCCCACTCCCCCCCACTTCTCAGGCTTGGATCTATGAGAGAAAGGAGGAGAAGAGAGAAAAGGGCAAAAACCAAGCTAGTACCAGCTGGAGATGGTGGGGTTTGAGGGGGGCTGGGGAAATCTTTTAGCAAAGAGCCCTGGAGGAGCTTTTTGAGATAGCAGAGTCCCACTTGGATTTGGCCTGAGGTTCAACAAGTTAAACAACTGCTTGTTCTGTGGGCTAGAGTGTCAAGACAGGCAGACAGCCTCAATGACAGAGGGCCGGCAATGTTTGTCCGACCTTTTCAATGACTGTTTGTCTTTCTAGGCCACATTGAGGGTTGGGGTGGTTGGATTGCTTCTGTTTATCTGCTCCACTGCCTTTAGACTAACCTCGCAGATGCAGAGGTCAGCCAGGACAAGAAGATTGAAAGGATATATCCCTTCCCCCTACCTGGGAAATGTTAATATTAATTTTGAAAAATCACTCGTGATGGCCTCCTAAAGGACCTTCAGAGAGAAGTGATGTAAGAATTAGGGATCTCTCACCCTACAACAGAATAAAAGCACAAATCCACAAGAAAGTCCTTCTCCTTTCCTGACAACTCTTAGAACTCCATTTCTAACCATTTGCCTTCCAAAGATTACCTAGTTATTCTCATTACAGTCGCTCTAAAATTGGTTCATAAGCTTAAAGAAAATAACGGGGGAGATGTCCGTGCAATTAATTGTGATTCTGGAAGTTAACAGTGTTTAAATACTAACAGTTTAAGATGGAACTTAATTCTTCTTGAAAGACAAAACAAAAAAAAATGAGTTTCAGAAAGACCTTTCATTGGGGAAAATAGGATTATTTATATTTATATAGCCTGTACCATCACGAGTAGATTGGTATGTGATGAATTTATGAAGCTCCCAGAGGAATCCTAGCTGAGTTACAATTTAAAAGTGGTCAAGCAAAGACCAAAATACTCTTCAGCTCAACCCTCGCCATTCGGTCTCTATTCAGGCCACAAGCTTGTCTGAAGTTGTCTAACTTGCAGCTCTCTCTTTTGTCTTCCCCCCAGTTTCAACATCATAAAATGAGATACAAGACTTCCTTGGTGATGAGAAAACGGTTCCGGCTTTACCGAAATGCCCTGAAAGATGCAAGTAAGTCAAAACCCTCTTTTGTACACTGCCTTTCTGTACACTTCAGCTTTCTGAAGTGAAGTTTTGAAGTAGGGAGTTTAATTGTTTGTTTTTGTTTTTGTGGGTCTTTTTTTTTTTTTTGACATGCTGGGTTGTAAGTTTAGGGAGTTTATATGAAACTTAGAACAACTCTTGAAGATGTGATGTGTCCGCACACAACTCAGCAACATAAAGTCTCACCAGCAGCCGGCAAAGCCCCTTCCAAAGCTACTCAACTTGATGCCCTAGATTAAAATTTGACGACTCTCTCATCGAAACAACCACCTCTGACCTTCTGCAGTTTCACTGTCACATTATTCTATGACATACTCATCTTGAATTCATTTCCGGACGATTTGATTGGAATGAGGTTTGACATGTATTGGTTTCCATGAAAGGAGCAGACTTTGATCTTGGTGATGGGGTTTACATGATAGGCATCATCTTAACCAGGGACACCAGCCTTCTGCAATGTGGCAGTCGTGATGTTCCCACAATGTGGTGTCTGAAACAGAGAGTGACTGACAGCTGTTCGGTCAGGAATACCTTCATTGTGAAGAATTTAATTTGATTTTCCATTTAGAATAAGCATATGATTTAGGGTTGGGTGTTTCCCCTTCCAGGCCTGTAGCTTCCTTAGTTCAAGGACACCACCAGCTGACAGTGCCTCCAAGGTGTTGCCTTAGTGATAGGAAAAGCAACCTTCTTAACAGAAGTTAAATGGACAGCTCAAGAAATGGCTCTCTTCTATTGGGGTGAGGGGTTGCTGATTTGATGGCAGAATTCTCCAGAGATGTGGCTATTATGCAAATTCAGTTGTTTTGATTCCTTAGTGCTCTTCTGGAGGAGCCTTTATCCGTGTTACTTAATCTTATCACAAAGATATTTTATTGAATGGATACTTGGAAATTTAATTTCTGAGTATACTTCTATTTGCTTTCGTGCTCAATTATATTAATGCTGATTAAAGCCTAAACTTCCATAGCAGAAATGAGAAATATCCTTCTTTATCTCCAGAATCCTGATAGGTCTCATCTTTGTGCAATTTGGGCTTGCCCATACAGTAGGCTTTGGGGGCTTAAGTTATTCATTTTTAAAGACTAGAGACAACCTCTCACTGCTGGAATCCTAGAATCTGTCTGTGAATAGCCTGAAAGAAAGAGATCTATCTGTTTGAGTTGGGTGGTGACCTACCAGGAATAGAAGGATGGGATAAACAAGCTATAGCTGGTTTCTATGCAGCTTATTCAACAAGGCTATACTGGACCAATCTCTGAGCTGTAGTTTCTCAGCTTCGGAAACCCTGCCCTGGGCTTGAATTACAGCAGAATTTAGCATGGTTTAAAAGATTTATGGAAAAGTAATCCATGTAACTCATATAAAATCTCTACCTAACTGTTCTTTTCCAAGAGCTAGTGGACAGTCCTATTTCTCTACAACCAAACTAGAAAGTCATATTAGTTTAAGCTTTCATTGACCTGCTGGAGAAAGCAAAGGTAGCTATGGAGTTGTTTCCAACTACTGGAGGAAGGTTTGGAGTCTGGTAGTGAAATCTTTCCCAATCCTTTCCATATTTCCAGTTCTTTATTGGCCTATGTTGAAGTCTTCTGGACTGCAGAAGAGGTCTCTTTTCCATAAACCAAACAGAAAAGAGGACTGAACAATGCTGTGACTGGCAGCAGGGTTAGGTATGGAATACTCCAGCATGGTCTTTGGGAATAAGCGTTGGTAACTTTCTAAAAGGAAAAATTCTGAGCACTACTCTTTTGCCTCCCATTCAATAGACATGGGATCCAGGCTACCTAGACTCTAAAACTCAAAGGAACTGATGTGAAGAGTAAAATATGCCTCTCTGACAGTAGTGCCTCCCAGCCATCTGTGATTAGCTTATAGTGCTTTGGGGGCAGATTTCAAGGCCATGCCTTAAAGTCTCTTATATTATCACCCACCATCTTCTATCCATAAATATTAGCAGATGAAATGTATGTTTCCCTTTCCGTGTCCCTGGGGAAATGTCCTCTGGAAGAATGCCTGATACCATTGGTGTGTTTAGCCAACCAAGGTGAGAAACACTTAGCCCCTATGGTCAAATCAGGATCCCCAGTGCTTGCAGGTCAACTGCCAGTCACCCCAGCCCCCACCTCAAGGCTACTCACAAAGCATCTATCCAGAATGGGTCCAGATGTTTTCAGCACTTTGAGGGAATGCTGCATCTGGGAAGAAGCTCCATGGGGCTAGGAAAATTTGGCTGAATCAGATGTATCTGCCTTTTCATTGTTGGCACAAACAGCCATACACATGTTCAAAGCTTTCCAGGGCAAAATATTTGTGAGAAAAAGTGTGCAGTGAGTTAACAGTCTATGTGTTTAAAAAAAATCTGCTTCTCATTCTTGGAATCCATGAAATCTATGCTTCACATTCAGGAACTCCACAAACTTGGGTGGGAAAACAATGCCTTTCTATTTTCAACACATTCTGAGTGAGAGTTACTGTTTTCTTCTAGGACAAGTGTGGGCAACTGGCCACACCAGGCCTCAGAAGGGGAAAAGATGAAAACAACTTAACCCCCACCCCTTGTGATTCATTGTTTTTGCTACAAATGAGGAGATGACTTCATATATATGTAGAACCTAGAGTGGATGGTGGGTTTGACACACATTCTGACCAGTAGTGGGTTATACATCACTGAGATTCCTATGGGAAATCAGGTATTCTCATTGCAGAGATATGGCAGAAGATGCTTAGGTCTGGTTGCTACAGGTATTTCACAGCTCTGTGTGGAGGGATAACTCAGAGAAATAGCTGGTCAAGGGGTCCCAGGGAGGACCACACTGGTTGTATTGTGGTGTGTGTGTGTGTGTGTGTGTGTGTGTGTGTGTGTGTGTGTGGTATTTTCCTGAGCCCTTCAAGACCTTCAGTTAAGACTAAGGTAGGCAAATGCATCATTGGATATACACCTACCTTAAGGTGGGGGACTTGAAACCACTCTAAGATCTGGCTGGGTAGGCCAGGAAGGAGAACTGCAGGCTGCAAGTCCAGAAGAGGCATCAGCAGACAGAAAGTGGGTGGGAATGATAGGAAAGAAAACAAATTCTCCAGGTCCAGTCTGGACACTGCCGGTGGAAACTTTGTCACGATAGTTTCTATAGCAGAAGGCTGTCAAATGCTTGCCTTTAGCTTCTTCTAAACTCTTGCTAAGTAGCAGCTATTGGTTGTATTTCGTAAGCTCTTCCGCTGGAGAAGCAGAAAGACCAAGACCTGTCAAAGCCCAGGGAAATTGTTGAGAAAGTTAATCCCTCGCTAGAATGCAGCCCTGAGCTGGGAACAATGAGCTAAATGAGGAAAGTCTCAAAGAAACTGTCAACCAGTTAAGTATTTTTAAACGTGTAAAGGAAACTTTTATTTTATTTTCAGGGGAGGCAAGGTAGAAGAGGATGTCTGGGTTCCTGGGATAGGAAGGATCACCTCTGTTAAGGGCCACCGGGTCATTGACCCAATTCCTCCAAACTTGGATTTTTAGGAAATCTCAGTCTTTATTCGGCTTTGGGGGCATTCACTCAAAAATTCCGTGGAGGCCTGAGTATTTAGGCTGGGAGTTTCCACAAGACCTCAAAACAAGGGATGGGAGTTAACAGGCTTTAAAAAAAAAAAAAAAAAAAAAAAAGATCGGGACAGGGCAACCAGCCAGTTGGCCACCACTAACAAAGGACAATACCGTGTCCTGCAGAGTGCAGCAGGGCCAAAACCAAGGTGCTGAATCTCCCACCGGCCCCTCACACTCACCGGTCTGGTACCTGCCCCATTCTGGCGATCCTGTGCCCTCGGCAGCTCCAACCCTAGGCCTCTGTCTCCAGCGCCCCGGCAGCCTGAGCGCTGAGGTGCCAGCCGAGACAACAAGTGGCCAAGGATCCCTGAATTCCCTTCCTTGAGGCTCTAGTGGAGGAAAAGGGATAGGTTTTGTTCATGGTGGGGACCGCAATATGGTAGAGGGAGAGACCTGGGGTGAGGACCTGCCTAGGGACTAGCACCCCTCGCCTTTGTTTCTCAGCTCAGCTTGTCTGCGCGGGTCGGTAAACTGCTTCTGTCGGCGACCACCGGGACGGGGGGCAAGGGGGATACAGGGCTGTGTGAGTTCAGGACCAGAGTACCCCCAAGTCCTCATTACCATCCTGCACCCACAACCCTCCGATCTGGGCCCGGCGAGATTGCGGGGTACGCGTTGGGGTGGGGGCGAAGCGGAAGAGCGAGCAGTGAAATAGGAAGAATGGAGTGCAAAGAAAGGCGGTGGGGTCTGAGGAGGAGAAAGTAGCCCAGTGGGGGAGACCAAGTATGTTCAGGGTGTTAGCAGAAAGGGGGGTGTCAGTGGAAGAAGAAGGCAGACAAGCCATTTCAGAAAAACGAGAAAAAAAGACAATTAAGGGAAGGGCGGCAAGCCTTGGAGCCCCCGGGCCCGGGTTCCTGGCCGAGGTTTGCATTGCAAGCCGCCTGAGGGGCGCTGATCAGCAACCCGGGAGGGGACCGGGAGGTGCGCCTGGGCACCCGGAGAACGCGTCGGTGATGCAATTGCACCCTTTCCAAAGTGCTTGAAGGCTACGGCCGAGTCTCCCCGGCCGAGGGATCTACCGGGACCCGAGAGGGCGGGCGCGCCCGAAAGGAGAAAGGCAACATTGGCTGGGTCAGAGCGCATGAGCAGTCGGTGCTAGGAATAGGGGGGATGGGATGGGACCAGTGTGTGCGAGCCAGTGTGTGTGTGTGTGTGTGTGTGTGTGTGTGTGTGTGTGTGTGTATGTGTGTGTGTGCGCGCGCGCTCTCTCGCGCGCAAGCCTGCTGCGCCAAGACCTGTCATCACTGACGTCGGGCCGGGCCGTGGGCCAATGGGAGACCCAGGCGATTGTTCCTCTCGGCGGGCCGGGACCGCGGCCCCGAATCTCTATTCACTTCTTCACGCGCCCCGCTGCTGCTTCTGCAGCGAACGGGATTTTAAGTAGGCATTAAGGATCGACAGAGGCAGAGACAGAGAGGGGGGAGAGTCCCATCCCAGCCTCCAACTTGAGGGGAAAAGGGAGGAAAAAAAAATATCCCACAACTTTGCGGAGTTTTTTTGTTTTTGTTTGTTTGTTTGTGTGCTTGTTCCTCCTCCTTCCCGCTGTCAGGTGACGGGGGGCGTGAGCAGCCCCCCGCCCCATGTAGGGGGCCTCCGGGAAGCCAGGGCCTGACTGCAGGCTGCCGCAGGCCAATGGGTGCAGAAATGAGTATCTGTGGCCCAGAGCTCCGGCGCCACCCGCACTCACGACCTCTCCTTCTCTGTGCCCTCCGTAGCCACCCAGAACGCTCCGGGGGAGTTGGGGACACGAGTGCGCTTAGGGAGGGCCGGGACTCGCGAGAGCCGAGCGAGCTCAGGGCCCCCCTGGCGCCCACAGGGTCGGCATTGCGCGCACCCCTGACCCTGGTCACCACTCAGCCACCGCCGCCGCCGCCGCTGCCGCCCCGCTCCATCTGCTCATGGCGCGCCAGGGGCTGGTGCGTCGCCGCTGCCAGGGCCCGAGACGCACGGTCCGGCCTGGTCCGCCGGATCGGCCGCTGCAACCCGCGGGCTCCCGACGCCCTCGCTGAGCTCAGAGGCGGCGGCAGCGATGGGTTGGACCTAGCCCCGCAAGCCGGCCGGGTGGCACGCGGAGGCCCCGACACCTGTTCTCACGCGCGCTGTTTGTCTCGACAACAGGTAGCAGCTCCGGACACCATGGCCCCCAGCTCACGGCCGCCTCCAGTCCCTCGGTGTTCCCGGGCCTCCACGAGCAGCCGCCCCCAGCCTCCCCCAGCGGCGCTCTGAACGGACTCCTGCGCTTGGGGCTCCCCGGTGACATGTACGCGCGGCCCGAACCCTTCGCTCCAGGCCCGGTGGCCCGCAGCGACGCCCTGGCCGCCGCCGCGGCTCTGCACGGCTACGGGGGCATGAACCTGACGGTGAACCTCGCGGCGCCGCACGGGCCGGGCGCTTTCTTCCGCTACATGCGCCAGCCCATCAAACAGGAGCTCATCTGCAAGTGGCTGGCGGCCGACAGCCCCGCGCCCCCGGGCCTTTGCTCCAAAACTTTCAGCACCATGCACGAGCTGGTCACGCACGTCACCGTGGAGCACGTCGGCGGCCCCGAGCAGAGCAATCACGTCTGCTTCTGGGAGGAGTGTCCGCGCCAGGGCAAGCCCTTTAAAGCCAAATACAAACTTGTAAACCACATCCGAGTGCACACGGGCGAGAAGCCCTTTCCCTGTCCTTTCCCGGGGTGTGGGAAGGTCTTTGCTAGATCAGAAAATCTCAAAATACACAAAAGAACTCACACAGGTCAGTATTCTTTACTGTCTGTCTCAGTCGGACACTGGAGCCCAGGGGGGGGGCCCAGGAGGCCTCCTCCCGACCTCCGTGGGCTGAGGTTTCTCAAGTCCCGCCGGAGTGGAGCGTGTGGGGGCGACGTGTTGGTGTCCCCCCCATCCCAACCAAGGCCATCAAATGTTAATTACAACCTTCTATTCTTGGAAGCGCAGGTTTCCCGAGGCAGTGTGCGGAGGAAAGCAGAGTTTCTGTGAGGGTGTGTGTGTGGGGGGGGGGGGAAGAGGGCCGGGGAGTGAGTGTACTCGGGTCTCAGCGGAATTGTAGGCTCCCTGCTGATTTTAAGGCATTTATTTTAGCTCTTTCAAATGGAGCTTTGCCCAAAGTGCTAAAGCTAGACAGTTGTCTAACTTTTCTCTGTTCCTATGGGATCTTTGGGCGAACATTCTTCCACTGGACAACCTGGTAACCTGACAGTCACCTAAATCTGAAAGGAGAGGACCTCACAGGTCCTTATTACCCTTTCCTGAGAATTTGGGAACCCCAGAGACCAAATTTTGAGACTTATCAATCTCTATCTTGAGCGTGATTCTACTCTTGGGGTGTGTGACAAACCCTCCCTTTTTGCTGTAGCTGAGACCCAAGGAGACTCACCAAACTTAAATATCATTTACAGAGCTGTTAAGTGAAATAGGGACATGTGTCAACCACATCTGTTAGTTCTAGTTAACAGAGAGAAAAGGAACTCCGCCTTCCACCAACAGCCTGCAAAGTTGAACTCTTCTGGCCAGAAGCATCACTAATTAATGCAATTGTAAGGAGAAAGTTTTCACACTTCCCAGAGCAGCCTGTGAAGTTACATTAATTAGTTTAGCAGCCCAAGTTGTACTGTCTTCACGAGGGTTTTCTCGAGTCTCTCCCCTCCTCCCTTTCAAGTTGAAAAACTCAGCATCTCCTTCTCCCATTTGGGAGTCAGGGAGAAAGTGAAATCAGATTCAGTTGATGCTCCCCTTCTGCCCCCCAGTACTCTGCCTTACCTCTCTTCTTGGTGGAAATCTCAGCAATTAGAACCACAGAATTTTATCTGTAGAAGGAAGCTTGCGAAACCCGCCCTCTCCCGCAAACCTTGCAATCAGGGGAAAGTTCTTGGACCAGGTCACGGGACATTCACAGGCCAGAACAAAGTCCCCTTCTAATGAATGAATCAACAACTTTACTTCCGGAATCTTTCTGGCAATCGAGGGTTTCCTTCAGCTGTTTCCAGGATTCTCCACCCTCTTGCAGTCTTTGTCTGTTCCCCCTCTCAAGTTTTATCCCCTCTGGCAGGCCCACAGCTTTGCGCTGGCCACTGCGAGTACACGAAGGTAGATGAGTACTCCCGAGCCAGGGAAGGAACTCATTTTTAATGACAGAGGGGTTTTAAACAAACAAACTTTTACTGCTCTTTGCCGGCCTACTGTTTGAAGTCTGTGAAGCAGAAAATGGTTAAATTCTTGGTGCAATCGACCTACAGCAGAGAAGGGAGTTGAGTGCGCCCGGGCTGGCTCAGGTTTGCATCTATTCAGAACGAAATCCTAAGTACCTCCTTTTCACTGGTGGTTCTCATTCATTATCGCAGGAGTTAAGGGGGGGATCTCCAGAGCTTTGACTGCTTCCGCCTTTCCCTCCAACTCCCCCCTTCCCCCCGTAAGGGAAAAAAATAAAGAGGGGGAACCCAACAAAATGTTTCTCAAATGGCAATAGACCTCACTACAAATTATTCATGAAGACAGTTCTCGATTCAACAGGAAAATAATTGCCTTTTCAAATATTAATGGCGTTGCCTTTCCTCGATTCACAGAAGCTGCGAATTGGAGCTGAGTTTTCAGGAGTAGTAGTGCTCCTATGTCTGGATTCCTAGCTCGGCTCTGAGGCGAAGGCCCTTGCATCACACTGAAAGGTTTTACATTGTGGTATCTACAGCCAGCCTGGAACAGGGGTACCAAAGTGTGGGAAGGTCCCATAAGTGGACCCCTCAATAAGGCCCCACATTCCCTCCTGGAGAGAGAGAGAGAGAGAGAGAGAGAGAGAGAGAGAGAGAGAGAGAGAGAGAGAGAGAGAGAGAGAGAATTCAGTCTGCTTCCAAGTCACAAGCCACAATGCACTGGTTAGCCTAACTGTTCCTATAGTCCCAACTTAGTGCACCTGGCCTGGCATTGGCCTCCTAATCTCTGAGCCTTAGAGGAGGAAGATTTTCAGTCCCCAATCTGAGCAGGCTACAGGACACTGACCCAACTCTGTCTCTCCATTCCCACCTAGGACGCAGTTCCCAGATCTAGTGGGAAGGAGAGGACCAAGGCTGTGTCTCTTGGAAATGGGGGGGGCACTAGTGGCTAATGTCATGCAGGAATATGAAGGGGCTGTATTAACTGGCCAGCTGGGGGGGAGAGCAACTTTAGCTGATGAAGGAACTTCCAGGCTGCCAGTGCCTCATCTCTTGCCCAGTCTTTGACTCTCTGTCCTTCCTCAGTCCTCTGTTTCATAGGAATGTCCAAGGAGGTGTTCAAGAGATGAATCAAGTGTATGGAGAAAAATATTGGAGGGAAATGAATCTCCTTTGTCTTCTCAGCAAAACTGTTTTGCTTTGCAGGCCCTAAAATGCATGATTCTTCTAAATGATTTTAGGAAGGAAGGAAGGAAGGAAGGAAGGAAGGAAGGAAGGAAGGAAGGAAGGAAGGAAGGAAGGAAGGAAGGAAGGAAGGAAGGAAGGGAGGGAGGGAGGGAGGGAGGGAGGGAGGGAGGAAAGAAGGAAGGAAGGAAGGAAGGAAGGAAGGAAGGAAGGAAGGAAGGAAGGAAGGAAGGAAGGAAGGAAGGAAAGTTTCACTGTTGTATATACTACTAGGGATCAGAGGAGATAAACTGATAGTACCCATTTATTCTTCATCTTTCTTTTATTTAAAAATAAATGGTGACAGTGTCCCAAGAAATGGCAGAGGTTCATACTAGGAAAACTGCTAGGCAAGACCATCACGGCCGGGGCCAGTGGTGCTGGAGCAGAGAGCTCCGAGTCCGCTGAAGCGCCAGGGTGAAAGTTGGGTGCGAACGTGTCACTGGCCAAGTCTCAGAAGGGACGCGCCATGGTGCTTTGTATGCTCAAAAGTGCTCCGAAAATGCCCTTCATTCCCAGTGGCGGCGGGAGCAACGACCACAAAAGCAACAGTCCTGCCACCGAGCATCCTTTTCTCCACAGCCTGGCTCTCGGTAGCTGCTCTCGCACCCCCCCCCCCCCGGGCGCCCCTGGTATCCGTTCGTTTCCAACGTCTCCAACATTTCTTCCCTAGTCCCCGCAGCATTTGCAGCTCCAACAGCCACCCGGGCCTCCGGTGTCTCCGGGACCTCGTCTTCCCCGACAGCCGGCGAATGCTGACGGCTACGGTTGCCCGAGCCGAGGCCAACGTTGGTGCCCTAATAGGCGATCGAGCTTTCCCGAGTTCTCCGGGCCTCAATGGACTGTGACCGGCCGCTCGCGGTCTCCCCGACTGCGCGTTCGCCCTCGGGGACCCGGGCCCAGGCCTGCTTTGGCCCAGGCTGCAGCGCATAACTCGGTGCTTCGGAGTGGGCCAGGGAAAAGGGCCTGGGATGCCTCTGGCCTCTCGGGTCGTCTGGCCGGGCCCCCCTTCGCTAGTTGGAGGGTCTCGCAAGCCGCCGACCTCGAGCTGACAGCGGGTCCAGGAAATGGCTGTCCGGGGCAGCGCCTAGCGGAGGCAGCTGGAGCAGCGCCATTGAGCGATTCATTCCTGGCTGCGCGCAAGCTTCGGGGCGGTTAGACGGGCTTAGGAGGATGCTGCTAAGCATTTCCCCTGGAGGGGAAAGGGAAAGAGAAGGGGAAAGCTCCAAGCCTCTTAAAAAAAAAAAATCGCCTGGGAAATAAATCATGGGCTCAGAATTCCTTGCCCTGCAGCCTCAGATTATGGTTGTGGCACGCGCCGCCGAAATTATCTGATCCCATCGCCCTGGGCATTTGCAAACAAACAAACAAGGGGGAAAAATAACTGAACTCCTAAGAAAGAGACTGGGGCCTGAATGTGTGTGTGTGTGTGTGTGTGTGTGTGTGTGTGTGTGTGTGTGTGCTCTGGGAGGATGGCTGAGCGCAAGGCCAAGACGCAAGGCTGGCTAGGGTTTGCAACTTTGGGTCACTCAGATACCGAGCTCCTCTGTCCAAACTCAGTCTCGGCGCGCCAAGCTCTGGGGAAGGAAACACCCAAGCAAATCGGGGTTTGGGACTGTCAGTGGGCTTTTTCTGGAAGGAAACTCAATTGAGATGGAGTGTCAAAGTTGCTCCTCCCCTGGCCCCTGGGGCAGAGGGGGAGGGGGACTCCAGGGCAGAGGCACTGGGGGGACTCCAGGGCCTTGCTCCGATGGAGAGGGGGAGAAGGTGTCCTCCCTGAGTGCCCAGGCCAGAGGCTGCTGGATAGATAGTATTTCTGGGACTGTATGGTCGGATAGTGGTTTTTTTTTTTTTTCCCCCTGTTCCTCTCCAAGCTGCAAATTGGCAGAGTTGGGGCGGAGGGGAAGTGTTGTGAGGGGGTGGGCTGGGCCCCCGCCCACCCGCGCTAATGTCTTTGCATTGCCTCCTCCAGGGGAGAAGCCCTTCAGGTGCGAGTTCGAGGGCTGCGAGCGGCGCTTCGCCAACAGCAGCGACCGTAAGAAGCACTCGCACGTGCACACGAGCGACAAGCCCTACACGTGCAAGGTGCGCGGCTGCGACAAGTGCTACACGCACCCCAGTTCCCTGCGCAAGCATATGAAAGTTCACGGCCGCTCGCCCCCGCCCAGCGCCGGCTACGACTCGGCCCCGCCGGCCGCCCTCGGGTCGCCCTCGGCCGACTCCGGCCGCGAGCCCTCATCGGCCTCGGCCTCGGCCTCGGGGGTGCGTGGTGGCGCCGACCTGAGCGAATGGTACGTGTGTCAGGGCGGGCCCCCAAACGACGCCTTCGGCAGCTCCCCCAGTCCAGCGGACCCGGCCACCTCCTTTGCCTTCGACTGCTGGTTCACGAAGGAAGGAAGGAAGGAAGGAAGGAAGGAAGGAAGGAAGGAAGGAAGGAAGGAAGGAAGGAAGGAAGGAAGGAAGGAAGGAAGGAAGGAAGGAAGGAAGGAAGGAAGGAAGGAGGGAGGGAGGGAGGGAGGGAGGGAGGGAGGGAGGAAGGAAGGAAGGAAGGAGGAAGGAAGGAGGAAGGAAGGAAGGAAGGAAGGAGGAAGGAAGGAGGAAGGAAGGAAGGAGGAAGGAAGGAAAAGTTGATTTCATTGAATATGCTGCATTCGTGCCTTCTTTATTCACTATTTCTTTCTTTCTTTCTTTTTGTTTTTTGTTTTATTTTGGTCACACCCGGCAGCGCTCAGGGGTTACTCCTGGCTCAATGCTCAGAAATCGCTCCTGGCAGGCTGGGGGGACCATATGGGATGCCGGGATTTGAACCACTGTCCTTCTGCATGCAAGGCAAATGCCTTACCTCCATGCTATCTGTATTCACTTTTTCAATTTATATTTGCTACTTCTTTTTTTTTTTTTTTTTTTTTTTTTTTGGTTTTTGGGCCACACCCGTTTGACGCTCAGGGGTTACTCCTGGCTATGTGCTCAGAAATCGCTCCTGGCTTAGGGGGACCATATGGGACGCCGGGGGATCGAACCGCGGTCCTTCCTTGGCTAGCGCTTGCAAGGCAGACACCTTACCTCCAGCGCCACCTACCCGGCCCCATATTTGCTACTTCTATCTTTTCCCACAATCACATCCACACAGCTTATATCCTACTGCCCCCCCCCCCCATAATTCTGCCCCTGACTGGGTGGCTTGAAACTAGAGTGGGATAAAGGAGACAGATCAAAAGGAAATCAGACTTACTCAGAGGTTCTGTGTGATTTTGGTTACCATATTGCAGTTACCAATAGGACCACAATAAGACCACAACTACCTTCCCAATAGGAAATGTTCTTCTACAGGCCTGCCTGGGTACCCTCACCCCACTTCCCTCTTCAGCCCATCATGGCAGCCTCAGGGAAAATGCCAGTTGCAAAAGCAGCCAAGAGAATCCAGGGCCCTTAGTAGCCTTTCATTTTCTTATTCCTCCTTTGGACTCCCTACACTTACCCCTCCCCCAAGCCTGCTTAGAACCAAAAAATCCACAAAGTCTCAGACACTCAGGAGATAAACTGTGGGGAGGTCCTAGGAGACGCCCTCTTCCTCTGGATCTTATGCTCCTCCTTCCAGAGCTGACCCCTACCTCAGCCTTGGTCATTTGCCATAGAACTGAAGCTGGGGGATTACAAACAGCAGGAAACAGAGACAAAAGACAGTTTCTAAGGCCCTAGACCAACCACCCTCTTTACATTGGGTTTTGGCTAGGATGCTGTTTTGGTATTTTTAGAGTGCCTAGCATTGGGGTGAACCTGTGACATCACTGAGATGATGCCTAGGTGATGGTAACTGGATGAATATTGTCAACACACACACACACACACACAAACACACACACTGCAGCAATAAATGTTGTGAAGAAAACACCCAGTGGGTCTAAACTGAATTGTGGATCTGCTATTCTGGGTATCCCAGTCTTCAGAAAAAGAGCCAGAGTTTGAGGGAAATGACCAGAAGGCCTTGGCAATGCTACCTAAGAATGTGTTTGTATGGTTGGTGATGGTGTTGGAATTTGAATGTTTTTTTCCCATCTGCAGGAAGGTGGGATTGCACCATCCCTCCCAATTCTAACCTACAGCAAAATTTGAAAAACACTACAACCAAATGGAAAAGCAAACAAGCAGAAAGAAAAGCATAATAAAGCTGTGGTAGCTCCATCTTAGGTCCCTCAGAATTTGGAGGTAGCTGGCTGCAATTTTCCCATGAGGGAAAGAAAGTCTCTCTACCCTACTCCTGCCTCTCCAGCTCAACTTTAAAAGTGGAGTTCAACATGTGTCTGTGGCCTGGCCAATTTTTCTCTGTTCTCCTGATCCCTTTATAAAATAAGCCCCTTACTTCCAGGAGTTCCCAAGTTGGACAGCACTCACTGTTTATTGTTCCCCTGGCCCAAAATCTAGTCTCCCCAAAACACACTATCAGTGACCATATTCCTGGGACCAATGTTGGCAGCTCTCTCCTCCCTTCCAGACCCCTCCAGGCAGGCTAGCTGCACGCGCCACACACACACACACACACACACACACACACACACACACACACACACACTTAAAGTTCAGAGGCCACGGGGTCGCAGCAAACAATTCTGTTCCTTGAGGTCAGCTCACAACCCACGGCCAAGGTGCCACATCTGGGAAACTTGTTCCTCTGACGCCGCCGCCCGTCAGACCCCCTCGCCTCCCCTTTCTTTTTTTTTTTTTTTTTTTTTTTTTTTTTGGTTTTTGGGCCACACCCGGCGGTGCTCAGGGGTTACTTCTGGCTGTCTGCTCAGAAATAGCTCCTGGCAGGCACCGGGGACCATATGGGACACCGGGATTCGAACCAACCACCTTTGGTCCTGGATCAGCTGCTTGCAAGGCAAACACCGCTGTGCTATCTCTCCGGGCCCCTCGCCTCCCCTTTCTAACTGTCCGAGGCAAATCTCCCCTTTCTTTCTCGGGTCTAGGCCCTCCTTTGCTTGCCCCCTCTCCCACCGCATCCCCAATAATGAAATAAAATAAAAAATGTTTGGCCGGCCACTAATCGCCTTTAATTTTTCATTTGCTTGTTACAGATGTCCGCCTGGTTGCTCGCAAGGTAATCTCTGGGCGCAGCTGAGCGCCCGCATCCCGCGCCGGCGACATCAAGGGCCAAAGGCACAAAGCAACGTTTCTTCGCCGCGGTGCATCTTCATGGTAAGTTAGGATTTCTATGGCAATAGGCAAGTCGCACAGAAATCCTGAAAGGCCGAGCCTGGAGCCCGTCCAGGCTTTTCATGAAGGACATAATATTTACGTCTAACAGGCCTTTTTCCCTTGTGTATACAAGTATATATTTTTGTTTGACGTGGACTAAATCATTTTCATTTAATTTCCGGTAAACAAAACCCACGCGAAGGGGCACTTGTTCCCCCTCATAATAAAAATGGATAAGAACGCGAGGGGAAGAAAAGCAGCGTCTCAATCGCGCGCAGCTCCCTTTGTTTCTGCTTTTCTGCGCTGATCAGAGGGCGCATTGGGGTTTGATGGCGACTTTCTAAAGGCGAGGAAATGGTTTGTAAGAGGGGGAAAGAAAAGGAGAAAGGTCTAATCAAGCTCGGGTTGTTCAAAGAGTCCGGGTTTGGGGGGTTGAAAGTGTGAGTTTGACGCGGCATCAGCACGCCGCGTTAGGCTCGCCATGGAAATGTGCGCCCGAGCGGCCGCTTCAAAGGCGGCACACTTCGCTGCAGACACTCTATTAAGATACATTTGCGCTGACCTTTGCTTTCACGCCATTTAATACTGTCACCGCGCCCTCCAGTACAGACTTCCTCCTTAGGACCTGCCTCTCCCGCCTTTTGGGGGTTCACCCTACACTGGGGGGGGGGGTGGGGAGGGTCGCGTGCAGGTGTTGCGTGTTGGCTCCGGAGACGCTTTTAGGAAAGGGAGGAGCCGGACTCCAGAGAATTCTTTACTGCACCCCCCTAAGAGGTCCCGGGGTCGCGAGGAAGGGACTTGAGTGCAACCGCAGAAGCTTAACAAATGAGCAGCTCCAGCACTGTTGGGGGGCAGAGTGCCTCTCAGATTCCAGGCGGGTTTGGGGAGGCCTGTTTAGAATGGGGAAGGAAAAAGAGAGAGAGAGAGCTCTCCTGGCTGAATCCAGGCAGACGGTGCCTAGGGGACAGGAACTTTCTGGTCCCCAGTGCAGCTAGCTCATCCCGCTATCCCACAAGTCTCTTGCATGTCTCCCCACCCCCAGAACTTGTTTTTCTCCAGAGTTGGGGAGTGTATGATACCCTTCAGGCCTGGAATGGCCCTTGGGAGGGCTCTGAGAAGCCCAAGGCCAAGGGGATAGGAAAGATGGCAGGAAAGTTAAAAGTGCATGTTCCCTTAATTGTCTTGTTGTTTATTTTATCCAAGTACCACAGTGAATAGGGGAAAAATAAACATGGTGGAAAAAAAAATCAAACAGTGGAGTCTTCTTTAGTGCCAGTCCTTGTGGTTGAATAAAAAGGATGGTCCGCTTTCTATTGAGCTGAGAAATCTTTGAAGTGGGAGTTATTATCTGAGACATTCCAGCCTGTCGTCCTAACAACGCTGATGAAACGTAAAACTTTCTTTGTCAGCGATTTGTTCTCCTTGCTGTCAAACTCCCCCTGCTCCGTTACTTTCAAACCGTTTCTAAAGAGATAAAATCAAACTTCTGTTTAAAAAAAAAAAAAGAAAGAAAGAAAGAAAGAAAAAGAGAGAAAGAAAACTTGCAAATTCCACTAGCTGATAACTTTAGGGATAAGTCCCTCTAAGGGAAAAGTAAAAATAAAACAACGACAACAACAAAAAAACCCAAATAGGCAAGAAGCAAGTGCAGTGTCTGTGGAGGTGTGCAGAAGTGAAGAGTTGAGACATAATTCTGGGTTGTGGGTTATTTGCTAAGAAGGTAGGTGCAGGTAAAGGGCCTGACCGCCAAGCCCACACTTGTATCCACTTCCCTCTACTCTGGCCTGCACTCAACCCCTTCAAGTCTGATTAGCAGCTTTTGGGAAAACCCCTCAAGTTGCCAATGTTCTTCTTGCCCAGGATGCTTGGAACTAAGGTTTCAGCCAAGCTACTGTTAATATTTCCTGCTCCTCAAAGACAATCTTGGCTAAAAATAGGCCCATTGTAGGTTTCTTCCCACTAACTGCAATCAGCCAGCCTGGAGGGAGAGACATTTTCATACTTTTCCTGTTTTCTTCAGAAGCTTTGGTAATTGGGGTTCAGGAGATACAAGGTAAAGACCCCTGAGTGCATGTGAATACCCCTTCCCACCCACAGTTCTGTGCGTGCAGTTCTCCACTGTATATTGTGTTCAGACAAGAAACTCCCACCCTATCCAGCTTCCCTGAAATCTCCTGTTATGGTTTTTAAAGGTGGTTTTAAAAAGCAAACAAACAAACAAAACCAAACAAAAAACCAAAAAACCACAAAAAAAAAAATCAAACAAAAAGTACCCAAGAACGTTCCAGCCTCCCCACCCTCACCCCTAGTGTGCATACTAAATGATTTGTAAAGAAGTTTCCCGAAGCTGTAACCCATGCTGTTATTATAGTTGAACAAAATGTCTCTTATATTGATTTTTATTTGTTTACTGGAGTCCCCATATGTTTGTTTATATTGCTAATTTATGGGAAAATGTAATGATTGTAATGAATTTGAATTATAGAGACAGGCAAATGTTTTGTAATCATAATTCACACACACCAAAAACTATTTCCCTGACTGAAACCTTGCACTCGCCACACTCACTGTTGATGATTTTTCTCATCCGTCCCTTTAGCTTCCTTAAAATGACCTAATTTGAAAGAAAAACAAAGTTGTTATGTATTTGACTAAAGTGATCGTTAATTGAGAACCTAGTTGAAAGCTGTGGCTTAATCTTTGCTGTAAATATGTACAAATGAACTGAAATCTGTGATTCTTTCCTCTCTAAAGAGTTTTGTGTACATGGAGATCCATTTTGCTACTTTCTTTGGAAATAAATGATGTCATGTTTCCCTTCCTCTTTCACATCTGAGTGGCCTATTATTGCTTCCTCTTTTTTTTTTTTTTTCTGAGAGAAACTCTAATCTTCCTTCCTGTCTTTGCTGGGGGTTCTCATGGAAACATCTAGCAGTCATCCAGAAAGGGACTTAATTAGCCCCCCAACTTTGCCCTAGTCATCCCTACACTCTTCAGTATATTTCCATCCTGCTAACAGGCTCTGAAAGTTTTACAGGAAAGTCTGCCTTGTCAGGATTCCAGGCTCTGGAACTCTGATTTGAAAAAGGCAATTTTGGAGGCAGGCAGAATTAAAAAGTCCCCAGGGAGGAGGTGCAGAAAGGGGGTTTGGGGCAAGGTTGCCCACCAGAGTCTTTCATCTATTTCCCCCACCTAGCCAGACCTCAGGTTCCTCCTCCAGCTTACCAAGGCAAGAGCTAAGACATTGCTGTTGCCCACTTGATTTCTCCCTGAACAGGACCCAGCATCCTCCGGAGTTTGAGAGACACAAGGGGTACCTCCTTCTTTAGCCCAGCTACTAAAATAATTTCAGTGACTAGGTAACATCAGTAGTACCAGAACCAACAGATTCATTCCCTGCCCTTATATCTACTTGTTCCCTACCCCCACTGAATAGACTTCTAGTCTTCCTAGACCGCTTTTAGCAGGAGAGTGGGATGAATAAGCTCTTAGAATGCTGGGGTAAAGATGATTGTCTGGGGAAACAGTTTGAGGGCAAGATCTGCAGAGTTAAAGAGAATGTTGTGGAGAGGGACTTTAGTCGTATGCATCAAGGGTAAGAAAAATTGAGGTCACTGGGAAGGTCACTGGAAATGCAAGACTAGTAAGTATCTGAGAGAAGAGACTGGGAAAATTAGCCCTGGAATGAGCGCCCCCTCCTGTCTCTGTCGTGGAAGCTCCTTTTAGGGGGGACCAGGGACAAATTAGGGAGCTTCATCTGGCCTCCCAAGATCCAAAGCATCCTTTGATTACCCCCCCAATGCATCGTGTGCAGGGAACCCAGCCCAGATAGGGAAGTATCCTAGAGAAGTATTCAGGGTACCTGATTCTAGAGATTAACAAACTAAGGGGACACCAGGAGGGATCCCACTGCTTGTCAGAGCCCCTACTCTCAGCACATCTGGAAGGGTGCCAGCTTAATCACCTTCCAGGAGAGATGAAAGGGGTGGGAAGGGCACCCTAGCAGGGAGGGGAGGAGGGGGCTTGGGGGAATGAAAGGATCCAAGGGAGGAAGACCAAGGGAGGAGGGAGATAGAAAGTAAATAGCTCAGGCTGCCTTCATATAGGATTTGAAGGCAGAAAGTAGAATGGGTCATCATTGACCCTAGGTTGAATTCAATTCCCAAGTGCCTAAAGTTTTTTGGTTTTCAGTGACAGTTCCCATTAGCCCTTGCTAGTTATTAGAGAGGCAGAGAGGGCCTGGGGTGGGAGGATTACCCACCAAACAGTTTGCAGTGTCCATACCTAGGGCAGTGTAGGGGTTGCTCACTCCCCCCAATAGGTCACAAGAGAGCCCCAGTTGAGATGGCTCAAAGGCCAAGTGTGTAGGTGTCTGGCAAAAGTCCTGGCTAGATCCCCAGAAACACAAATTCTCCTGAGCACTGCTAAGAGTGAGCCCAGGGGAGCAGGGAACAGAGAGGATTCAGAAACTTCACTGGGTGTATGCCATGCCCAAATACCAAGCAAAAAAGTAAAAAGCACCAGGGGGAAATACTTCAGGTTTGGTGGCTTGTCTTTGGCCAGAAGCCAATTGCTCAGGTTTATCCAGCTCAAGAATAGGGAGGAATGAATCAACCTTCCACACCACCCTCCTGCCATTCTATTTCCTGTTTTGATCAAAGCAGCAAAAGAAACTCCTTCACCAGTTTACTTGGGACTGTTCACCAAGCTGTTCCCTGCGTGGTTTGGAATTTCTTGTTAAGTGTTGCTCAAATTACTTAGAGACTTCCCTTTTCCCTCCTCTCTTAGGGCAAATCTGTGCACCTGTTAGAAACTGTGGCATTCAGAGTCCCCAAGCTCCAGTCAACCAAGAGGGGGTTAGCTGATAGCAGGCTCTGAAACACCTTCTTTTATGTTCTTTGAGCGTGAGAGTGCCAGACCCTGGTGTAGCTGGGCATAGAAGTAGAGATGCCCTTTTTAGAGGCTGGAGAAAAATAAGAGAATTGGGTGTAGAAGAAAGCTGCAGAATCCTGTTAGTTTCAATGCCACCCCCAATGACTTCTTAAAACCCTTGGCACTGCAGTAAACTTCCATAGCCCACAGGTCCAGCTGTTGTTTTATTATTATCTAAGTCTGTTAGAGAGTCTACTTGGGCTTTTCAAGACCTGACTGTGGAGGGTGGGGACATGCAAGTTAAGGTTCTGAGGGGGATGGGGGAGAAGAGGTGGAGGGACAGAACAAAGGTTTGGGAGAAACTCACACAAAACACATTTTTTCCCTATAAAGCGAGGGACTTGCTCCTATCAAGCTCCTAGTTTTCTGTTACTAAATTCTCATTGGGAGGAAATCAATAACCTCTTGAACACCAAGTGAATGACTACCCAGTCTGTAATCATTACCAACTTCAAATCCAGATATCAGAACAGTGCTACCTTTTTACGGAATTAGAGGGGAAAATACTTGAGGGCTTTTTTTTTAGAGTGTTATCAAGTTTTAACCCCAAACACACTCAAAAATAAAAGAAAAAAGAAAATCTTCAAGAAATCAGAAAGTATGGGGGTTTTCCTTGAAATCTTCCAGTGGAAAAATTGGAAATTTTCAGCAACTGTCCCAAACCAATTTTGAAACAGGGAAAGAATGAAGGGGGTTGGGGCTGATGGGGGAGGATGCTTTAGGAAACGAAGTAATCAAATATGAACATGATAGGGCTGGGGCAGGTGGTCTTTAGTTGTTTCTTTTGTTTTTGCTTTTTGGTTTCTTTACAGTCCATGTGGT
This sequence comes from Suncus etruscus, assembly GCF_024139225.1. Lineage (NCBI taxonomy): Eukaryota > Metazoa > Chordata > Mammalia > Eulipotyphla > Soricidae > Suncus > Suncus etruscus. The sequence continues at coordinate 20,295,547 of NC_064860.1, forward strand.
GAGTCTTCCCCTAAGCAATGATCTTGTGCTCAAAATGTATTGCTTGGGGATTTCCTACAGAACTAATAGGCTAAATTTCCATGATTCTGGATGTTCCATGCAGTTGTAGAAGAACAGAGAAAAAAAATCTATCAAGATATTAGAAAGATGGGGCTGGAGAGATAGCATGGAGGTAAAGCGTTTGCCTTTCATGCAAGAGGTCATCGGTTCGAATCCCAGCGTCCCATATGGTCCCCTGTGCCTGCCAGGAGCAATTTCTGAGCATGGAGCCAGGAGTAACCCCTGAGCACTGCCGGGTGTGACCCAAAAAAAAACCACAAAAAAAAAAAAGATATTAGAAAGATATTTTTTATCTTATCTGTGATAGAGGTGTGATCCGAGCAAGATTCTAATTTTTTGGGGGTGGGGGTGTCATACCTGGCGGTGCTCAGCACTTCTTCCTATTGGGAACTGAATTCTGGTTGACTACATTGCAAGTGCCCTATTCGCTGTGCTATTACACCGAACCCTAACAAGATACTATTAATCAGAGATAAGGAAGTGATTCATTGCCAGAAGTGAGAAGAATTGCAGACAGTTCAAGATTCTTGGCTTTTGCCTAGACAAGAGTTTAATAAAGGCCTCCTGGGCATTGTGGTAAAAATGTATTCCCTGACATGCTCACATTTGTAAGTTATGAAAAAATAATCATCTCCTCCCCTACCCCATCCGCACATGTTCAAAGGCTTGCCTATTTATTTCCTTTGAGAGAAATGAGGGAAGTCTCTGGAAGGACGCACGCATGCAACAGCTTCTTTTCCCACCAAGTTGCAGTTCCTTTCACCTGAGGAAAAAAAATCATGTGTCCACTCTGCCACAGTCCTCCAGGCTTTCTGCTATTGCATTTGAGAATCAAGGAATCCATGGTCAAATTCTTCCTATTGTCTGGAGAAAAAAAAAATCCTGCCAACTTTCTTTAACAAAAAAGCCAAACCTGCCAAACAAAACATTGTGGAAAACAGAGCTTCTTTTTAAGTGTGAAATATCATTTCATTGTGAAAAGTAAAAAAGAAGCAGTAATCCAACTTCCGGATACTGTTCTGAATTATTTCACCAGGCCCTTTTAAAAGGGGATTAGCGGGGCTTTGGGAGCAAAATCCTTCTGTTTTATTCAATCTCCGATTTTATGTTCTAATTACTGGTTGTAAAGGCTCTGGAATTAGTATGCAGGAACCGTCAGGACACGATGCAGGTGCTATTTTAATGGTTCAGCTTTTTAATTAAGAAAAGAGGTAAGAAAACGGAATCATAAAAACACTTTTGTGAGAGCTGTGAACACGGTGGCAACTGCATGAATAAAGCCTTTATACCTTCCACTGACAGGTCAGCTACCCAGGCACTGACTTACGACCTTTTCAAGGCCAGACAATAGTTAACACTTTCTCACCTTATCACCACGAACCTTTTCTTCTGGGATGGAGCTCAGGCAAATGGCCCGATGCAGCTTGACTTCCACAAAAGATGCTGCATTTTGAAAGGATATTATCCTTCTTGACGTTCTGATTTTCAGTCAGAGCCCAGCTCTAGGTTTCTCTGTACTCCTGGTCTTGGAGGTGGGGGGGAGTCTGGGAAAGTACTGAGGTGGGACAAGGAGCAGGTCCAAGGCCAAAGTACCCCCTACCTGCTACCTCCTTCCTTGAGAAAAAAAAGAAAACTAAGAAGCACAGAGGCCTTAAGGAAGGGACTGTAGGCAGTTGCAGGGCTTTTCAGAAAAAGTAGTTCTGTTTGTTTTTGTTTGTATTTGAGGCCACACCCTGCAGTGCTCAGGCTCCCTGGCTCTGTACTCAAAATCATTACTGGCAGTGCTTAGAGAACCAGATGGGATGCTGGGGGATCAAACTCCTGTCAGCCACATACAAGGCAAGCTATCCCTCTGGCCCTAGGAATTAAGTTCTCTTTGGAGGAAAAGATTTGGCCCTTCCATCTATGGAGGCAGCCCAAGTAAATGGGTCTGCCATAACAGCCTGTCAATTCTATCAACTCTGCTTCAAAAGAGCACCCCTTATCATCCCGGTTAAGCTTCCCACTTTATCTAACCCCAGCTCTCCGACCAAAATAATGTTGCTGTTCCAGACTGGACATACTGGTCCATTGGGACGGTCCACACGACATGATTCGCTTCTTGAGTTGAGACTATGGGGAGGTCTGATCTGGACTTCCACGAAGACATCCTTCCCCCCCCCCCCCCCCAGTCTTCCTGAAGCCATCCCGGTTTCTTCCACAACTTCAACAGGTTGTGCTAGGGGCTTGATGGGATGAGCTGTGACCAGCAGGCCTCGGCCCTCCGAGGAGGACCCGGGAGTCTCGCCGGACCCCTGAGAGAACAATGCCCGCATTAGGATATCAGCCACCCTCCCATGATCACGCGTTCAACGATTTTGTTTTCACGGCTGAGGGGGCTTTTTTCCAATGTAAATCAAGCGCTTTAGTTATTAAGGCCGAACACTAATCTCCAACAACCTTGACATAATGTGGCCCGGCGCGCCTGCCCAGTTCGCACCTGCAGTCTGAATAGGGCGCCTTGTCAATGGGGGACACGCTTGTTGCCCCGGCTTGCAAAGGAGGGGAGTGAATAAGTCAAAGCTTTGTGCATGCCCATGCGCGCTCGCCCTCCCGCCTTTGATCACGGAAAGTGTCTCCTAATTTGTCCCCCCCTTTTTTTTATTGTAACAACGTTTTCAAGGCTTTTTTTCGAGGTTTCCAAACCACATTTTGATAAAGAACATAAATCGCCCCCCGAAAACAATAGGGGCACGCCCCGGTCAACGGGCGCCATCACGCTTCAGCGTCTCCGGCCTCTGGAAAGTTGGTGGCTCTGGAAGCCAGGGAGGCAGCCCTCGGCTCTCCCGGTTCCCCCTGCTTCCCCCAGCGATCAGAACTCCAGACCCGCTCCCTCTGCTCGCTCTGTAATGGGTTGGTGGGACCAGCTGAAGGAGGGCGAGTGCTGGCCAGGAAGGAAGAGAGGGAGTGGTCCATGCAACCTAGCGGGGAATCCTGCAGTGCAGATTTGGAGCTGATGTGCTACAGGATAGTCTAGCACCTCTGGTCCCTCCTCAACTCAGCAGGCGGTCCCCGATCTCCTGCTAACTTGCCCTGCCCGCCTGGCCTCGCGGGCACCCTCTCCACGCCTTAAACAGCTCTGCCCTAACGCCTTCCTCAAGGTGTCACCCCTCTCTCATCGTGTTAATCCCCGCTACCTCTGGAATTGGCGACGGAAAAGGTTGAGGATGGCCCCTGACAACCACCCACTCCCTACTCTCCCCCATTTACCGGGGGAGGTTCAAAGTTTATTTTTAATTTTGGTACTTGGGTCACACCTGGAGATGCTCAGGGCTTACTCCTGGCTCTGCACTCAGGGATTACTCCTGATGGTACTCAGGGTTCCATATGGGATGTCAAGGATCAAACTCTCTTACAAGGCGAGCGACCTACCATACTGTCTCCAGTCCTAAGTCGGGTATTTTAAAAATATTTCTTCCCTCTACAACGTTGGCAAGGAAACCAGATATGGTTGGGTCCTGCTACCTTTTCTCCGAACGTAAGGCTTGTCTTAGAACATTGTATTTGCTGGACCACACACGCACGTCAAGTTAAGATCGCATTTGTGGGATATTGATTATGAAGCTGAATGTTGAAGCATCAGTTCTCTTCCTCTTGCTTCATCTCCCCCATTCAAACCTGGCCTCAGGTTTGGATTTCCTACACATTTTGGGGATCCTTTTTTATCAGGAACACTTCTATCCTGGAATTCTAACTTTCACTGAAGACTAAGTCATTCCAGCATAGGGACAAACTACTTCCGTTTGTTTTTTTGTTTTTTCTCTTTTTCTTTATTCCCATTACGTATGACTATTCGCAGGCTTAGGGTAAGAAAACTAACATCACACACTAATACAGTTTAAAACACTTTGATGTCTTGCCAAGAAACACACTTCCTTCAAGAGAGAAGTCAACATTTGTTTTTCACATTAAATGGCGTTTAGTTGCCAGTGGAAAAAAAATAATTCTTAGAACCACTTTTTAATTCGATGGATAACAACCGCAGGGGTCTAAAGGAAAATAACCACGATAGCTATAGACACAAATAACTAAATTACCAAAACGTTAGTATATCTCCCGGCTTCATTAATATGTAACACCCTCCCCAGTTAATCTCCAAAAGCTAGTGTTCCCCTGTAAAATAGCACTCTGGGACGAATTGTACATGAGATCAATCACTGCTAATGCAGGAAGGTTTACTGCAGGAAAGGGGGGAAAAAAAGAAAAGCTATTTACACCTTCAAATAGAAGCTTTTCAGATTTAAGAGTAAAAGCCATACATCACCAAGAATAAATGATTATGAATTGGTAAACGCGCCCTCCAGCGATTAGCTATGCGATGCTATTTATCATTTCTTGGGTGGTGATGGTGGTGATTTTTCCCCTCTTCTTCTTTGCCTTCTTTTTAAAATCGTTGGACTGTTTGGAAAGAAAAGCTTTTGAGAAACAGAGGAAAATGAAAAAAAGAAGAACAGAACAAGAACAAGAAGAAGCCTTGGCTGGAAAGTTGATTTTTTTTTTTTTTTGGCATTGTCTAGAAGTCATCTAAAACAAGGTTTGCAGATATACATCAGGTTACTTTTGGGGGAGAACTTCAAGAGAAACAATTCTGTCCTTTCATTGTTTTCCTTGTTTGCCCATTGAAGTTGACATATCAGCAGGTATTATTTTTTTCCTCTCTTCTCTTTATTGATTCCCTCTTTCTTTAAATCTATTCCTCCATCAAACCATGAATCCCTTTCATCTAGCCCACAAATTTAGGTAGTTTACAATTCATTCATTCTGATTTGTTTCCAAGGGAGGAAAGGATTTTTCTTTGTATGTGAGTGCCAGGGATGGTGGCAGGGCCCCAGTGCCTGGTCAGTCCACTTCAGATTGGACACAGTCGTCCACGGAAACAGTGCTACCTCCTTTTTGCCCCCCCCCCCCAGACACGGGGTCAGAGACTCCTGGGGACGCTGAGTGCTGTTTGCAACACAAAAGCATATGCAGCCCTTAAACATTCCAAGAAAGACAAAGGCAAGGCTGAGGACTAACATAAAGGACCCCCAGCCCACCTCATTGGCCCAGTCAGGGCTCAGAGAGGCGGGTGTAGAGCAGCGCGGGGCCAGCACACCCCAGGGCCCAGCCTAGGTTTTGGAAAGGCCGGTGGGGGCAGAGCCTGGCGTTAAAGTGTGAATCGGTGCTAAAAGCCCGATCTAAGGCAACCCAGGCTGTTAGGGGATGGGGGCAGGGCTTCTCCACTGAGTCCCTAAGCTAAAGACAGGCTGAGCAGCTTATGTTTCGGTCGTTTTCTGTTGTTGTTGTTGTTGTTGTTGTTGTTGTTTTTCTTGCAGGAGAGATGTTAGAAGAGGACCGTCGTGAGGTCAGCCTCGTGACCGAAGTGTCTCAGCAGAAGCTTCGAATCCAAGATCAAGGGCAGGGTTTTTTGACATCTGGGTCACCAATCCCCAAACTCATCTGAGCACAGGTCTTCAGAAAGCACACCTAGTTTGAACATACCCGCCTTTTTCTGCTTGCAAGGAGTTCACGGCTGTTTGCTGGGCAAAGTCTTGGCATTCACTTTGGGATGGGGGTTTCAGGGGTGGGGGGAGAAAAGAGCTTTGGGTGGGAGCAAGTAGCCAGGAAGACACCCAACAGTGCAATGGATGGCGAGTTCCCCACACCCCCTGGGATCAGGGGGTTTGATATATGTGAAGTCTTTATTTTTATTCGAGAGTGGTAGAATAGAACAAGGAGGAAATTATGTCTCACAGGTAACTCTAGCCAGAGGTTGGCAGCAAACTGAGCACAGGCCTTAAAGAGTTTCAAAGGTGTAAAAGAAAAGGGGGGGGGGCATTCCCCTTGCCCCAACTCAGGTTTCGACTTTTCAAGTTTAAAGCAACGCCAAGTGGGAACTCCAGAAGTGAAGGTGCCTCCCTAACCTCCCCCCCCCAAAGTTGATAAAAATATTTTAAAGACTGCATTAAAAGTCTTTTGACAGTACGCTTCGAGTTGTAAACATTTTAGAATTGGGACAAAATGAATTTCTGGAATGGGAGAGTAGAAAGGACTCCCCCACTCTCCTTTCGAAGTTCATGGAGATTCCGCAAACTTTCCCCCCCACTAGCTAGCCAGGGTTTTTTTCACCCATTTTATTATATTATAGCAGATCAGCTGGACGGAATATGGAAGGAGCGATTCAGACAACGGAGAACAATCAGGCTTATTTTTTTCCTTCCCAAAGAGGGCCCAGCCCTGGGCTTTTTTTTTTTTTTTTTTTTAATATATAAACGAATGGAGAGGAAAACAGGTGCTGAAAACTTTGAAAGATGAAACAAATTCCGTTTATGTCTACTGTCGAAGACTCCGTTAGTACTAGGTCCCTAAAACTGACGGAGGAAGGAAATAAATGAATACTAAACATTGTGAAAGATGCAGATGGCCACTGCCAAAATTTCATTTTGTCTCTCTGGTCAGGGTCATTCCTTATTGGCTTTCTATTCTTCTTTAAGGATTTATTTTTCATTTTAAATGTTCATGCTATTATTTTCCTCCTGTCCAACTCATTTCTAAAATAAAGGCTTCCCTTCATGATATGTTTTCAATAGTGAAAGTCTCCAAAGATCTATAATATTATTATTTATCTGAATTTTGTAGCTCTGAGAGCTGTATACACGATGTAATTGCTTTAACATGTTTTCATAAATTACATTCAGAAATGTGTCATAGTAAATTACCTTTGTAATAAAATGTAAAAAATGCAAATGGCTGTTGTCTTTATTACGTTTTAAACCATTGGTTTATCTGCACTATTTCACTTGTCACTTGCACAATATGTTGGCTAAAGGGGCGGCACAGTTTGATAACACAGCACTGAGTCCTGTGTGTAATCTTGCAGGCACGTACAGTTTGGGTCATTTCCTCATCTCCCGCAGAAAAGACATTATCCTGCTCATATTTACATACTTTTCAATATTTGTCAAACAATCATAAATTATAAATTAATGAAATGTTCGACAGTCTTCAGAGATCAGACTAATGAAGACATTTACCTTTTTGGTGATTTTGAGTCTCATCTTTGTAAGTTTAATGACACTGCCACGCTCACGCTTTATTAGGCTTTATTAGATTTGTCCTCCACTCCCGCTGTCATTCAGATGCTTCTGCAGAAATATCACCTGCTTCAGGTAGAAGAACAAATCTACTTTGACCAGGAAACCTTCAAAACGGGGAGTCCTCGACCTTCATTTTTCAGAATTAATGTTGACTTGGTTTAAAAAACTCCTGGAAATTTTTACCCTTCTTAAATTTTTAAATGAGACTGTTGTGATGTTGATTTCACTGGGAAGCAATAACTTGGATCCTCAGACAGCTGTGGATCCCCAATATCCTGTAACATCAATGTGGTTTGCAGCAGCACTCTCAAAAACAGGGAGTGTGGGGGCAGTACTGATTTGATGTCACCTTTTTGAATGTTATGAAATTGCCTTTTGTCTGGGACATAATGAGTGAAGTTCTCTTGAGTCCATAACCAAAGGGCTAGAAGGTGGAGGGAGGAGGGTGAGACTTTATTCCTTCAGGGACTGTGCACCATCTCACCCATCCCCTAAGCAAGCCAAGTAAGTAAAGTTCCTAAGCATGTGATGACCTCTCCATTCTTATAACACTACCCAATAAGTACTGCATGGCCCAGGAGCTTGGAGGGTACCCCAAGTTTGTGCCTGCTCCATCCAGCACAGAAAAAGAGGGTAGCTAAGTGCCTTGTGTCAATGAGGTTGACACATTTCCTTGGAAAATGTTGGCTCCCCATGCTCTCATTATGATTGATGGCCATGGGGCTTTTTAATAAAATTATAGGTGATGAATTTAGTTCAATCCAAAGGGGTCAACCATCAGCCCTGACTTAAGATTCAAATAGTAAATCACATGGAACAAATGCACATCAACACCATCCATCCCCAGCCCTAGTGGAGGGGAGCTGGGGCCCTGGGGCTCCATCATGCCCTCAACAAAGGGGCAAGGAGCACAGGAAGTGAGGATGTCAATAATTCTACCATCAGCTTGGGTAATTTTATTAGCCTCCTTGCAAATGTTATGAACCCATGTTAGCACACACTGCCCCGCAGGGCCACCAGATTCTCCCTGCCATTTCTTAGCCTTATTTTCTTACCAGGAGGGATAGAGGACATATATGTACTCTTGGGGACCTCATCAGTGATAGGAGTAGGAAGGGAGGTTCAAGGAGTGGAGGTGCACAAGTCCACCTCAATCATCTAAAAATAACAATTGTGTGTATGAGGGAGAGAGAGAGACAGAGAGAAATATAGAGGAGGTGGCGAACCCCATGCAAACCTTTTTTTCCAGGACCATTATGTCCTCTTCAGGCAACTCAGCTCTAGCGTGAATCTGTGGCATTTGTTCTAAGGGTGGAAGGAGGGAGAGAGATTCCAATTTCCTCTCTGATTGTGGACTGAGTTTAGCCTCTGCCCTTTTATGAAATATACATCAGGAATAAAACGGTGACCCATTAAAGGCCACAAGGAGAACCTATTAAAATGTTGGGACTGACTTCAAAATATTCCAAACACTACTTTTTTAATACACAACGGAGAGTTATTAAGCAGCTTCTTGGTGAAGCAAGCATGGCTTCGGCAATCATCAAAAATTGATATGTACCTCTAGTAAAGTAATTATGCACCATCCTGAGGATAAGGGAGAAGGCAATTGTTAATCCACTTGCACACCCGTTGACTTACAGCATCAAGCAGCAAATAGCTTAATTAAGTCATACACATGGACTCTAACCATATTGCTCCATTGCATTATGAACATTATATCTCAATTTATTGGGACAATTAATGTCGGAGCCCTACCTCAGGCGAGGTGCCCAAGTTCCTTTTTACTTACACAGCCCAGAAAGCCAAAACAAGAAAAGAGTGGGAAGACAGACAGACAGACAGACAGACAGACAGAGTGGCGGGCAGGAGAGAAGAGAGGAGAGGATAGAGTGAAGATTGGGGGAGGGGGTTTGTGTTGAAGCTGATGGAAAAGTGAAAGAAACCTGTTAGAAGCAGATGGGAAGTGAGTAGTGCTTTAACTTAACCAGAGATACTGGTCCTTATTCACAGAGTATTTGAAATAGAGTATTAGTAGTGCAATTATCATGGTTAAGTCAAAGCAAAGCCCTTTATTAATCATAAAAAATGATTAGGACTCGAGAGCCGGAGAGCTAGCACAGTGTTTAGGCATTTGGGATGCCGGGTTCAATCCCTCTCTCTCCCTGCATCCCATGTGGTCCCCTGGACCTGCCAGGAACGATTTCTGAGCGTAGAGCCAGGAGCAACCTCTAAACACTGTCCAGTGTGGCCCATACCTTCCTAATTAAATAAAAAAATCAATCCTAATCAAACAGATTGGGGGTCTGTTAATATGGTCATTTATTAGTATTTTTGAGGACACATCCTTTGGTGCTCAGGATTTACTCCTGGCTCTACTTAGAAATTTTTCCTGGAAGGTGGAAATGGGGAAAGAGGGACCAGAATGGGGTGCCAGAGATGGAATTCAAGTTGGCCCTATGTAAGATATGCACCTTCCCCACTGTTCTAACCCTCTGGTCTTTTTTTTTTTTTTTTTTTTTTTTTTTTTGGTTTTTGGGCCACACCCGTTTGACGCTCAGGGGTTACTCCTGGCTATGCGCTCAGAAATCGCCCCTGGCTTGGGGGGGACCGTATGGGACGCCGGGGGATCGAACCGCGGTCCTTCCTTGGCTAGCGCTTGCAAGGCAGACACCTTACCTCCAGCGCCACCTACCCGGCCCCTAACCCTCTGGTCTTAAGGCAGTTATTAAACTCTCTCTCTCTGTTTCTCTGTCTCTCTGTCTCTGCCTCTCTCTGTCTCTGTCTCTGTCTGTCTGTCTGTCTGTCTCTCTCTCTCTCTCTCTCACACACACACACACACACACACACACACACACACACACACACACAAAACCATTGGTCATAGTAGGCTTTTTTCCCCCTGAGGTAAAAGTTTGGAAACCTCCTTCGTTAATTATTTATACACACCCGAAAACTACTCTGGAAGGTTTAGGAATTTTCTCTTCTTTCTGCATTCCCCATGGGGCAACTATTGATTGCATTAAAGTTGTCACTTGGCATGCTGGAAGTTGTTCCTTCTTCCTTCGGCAGTTCATGTAGTTCCTCTCTCTCTCTCTCTCTCTCTCTCTCTCTCTCTCTCTCTCTCTCTCTCTCTCTCTCTCTCTCTCTCTCAAAGCTCAGGGGTTTGCTCCTGCCTGCAGCTTCCGGAGACCATATGGGATGCTGGAAATCAAACCCAGGACTGTCCTGCTTGCAAGGCAAATGCCCTACCCCTGAGCTAGCGCTCCAGCCCCTAATCTTCAATGTTGGGCTTTCTCTTAAGGGCTACAGCTTCCTCAGTGCTTGGGAGCTGGATGCCCTTGAACTCATTGCTGAGATCAAGATGCAAAGTCTTTCAAACAACACCAGGAAGAGAGCAGCGGGTCTGGGACTCACCTGTAGGAACAGGACAGCAAACCATCACATCTGCCTTTTAAGTCATTCAAGCCACAAGCTGACTTTGGTTTTGGCACTGTATCTTGGAGATCTGTACTGACTCTGGTTTTGTCTGTGCTTCTCTGCCTTGAAAGTTTTGGAGCCCTGGCAGGGCCAAGCCTGCGCTCCCCACCTTCATGAAAATAGACCAAAAAGCTCAGTGGTGTGACTTCTGGAGAACTCTGGAGATAGGGAAGGTGCATCTTTCTGCTTGTTCCCAACCCCAGAGATTCTTCTTTGCTCCCCAAATGTAGGGGCTGTTTTCCAATACAACTTTGCTAACCTGGTTTGGAATCCTTTTCTAGGACTCTGGGCACCCTTGAGGAACCAGGATGGAAGCCCAGAAAGGTGTGACCATGAACTCACGAAAACCATTTAGACATAGGTAGGGAGAGGTGTTTTGCTTTGATCCTAGGATCTCCCAGGTTTCTTTCAGGTCCACAGTTCAAATCCCAGATCTTCTCATGACTTAAAATTGTGAAGTTGTGTAAAGGGAAGTGCTTGCAGGAAGTATGCATGCCCCAGCCAAACCCATTTGCTTCAGTCTACTTGCTTCAGTTGTAAGTAAAATAGCAGCACAAGGCCACCCCAATACTATGTAGATCTATACACTGTGGGTACTGACTGAGGTGCTTTGGAGCCTATTTCTGGACCAAAGAACAATGCTTGAAGTCGATTCTCTTCAAAGATGGAGAAAGAAAGGTTTGGATGCTAAAGAAAGTTGGTGGAAGACTCTAGTCTGGGAAATAACCAGATGTTGCCAAAGGCTCCCCAATGTTCACCGTCCAGATTGTTCCTCCTTTTTCAGGACCTTGGCGGTCTCCTCTGAACATCTAGTTCAGTGATGGCCTCACCCCCTATTTTTTTTATGGAGCAGCATCACAAATGAATGTCTCCAGTGCTAATTCTTGGCCACACTCACAATTTCCTTCAGTTCCCCAACTATTATATAAGGTGTTGCTTTTGGGATTAGGTTTAGGCTGCTGAGACAAGGCTGCCGAGTTCTTCTTTTGCCACAAATAAATGGAGTCTCAGCCTGAAATGTTGCTATCAAGAGATCATCTGGGGGCCTTCTTGGAAGTGGTGATCAGATGTACAACCCGAATAAATTGTGTTAGAAATGATGCTGAGGAATGAGATCTTGAGAAGTTTTGGATATTTCCTTCCACCCCTAAGCTTGGAAGGAAAGAACTCTGGGCCATGATTGATCCCTAACTTCTTTACTTCCTTTTCCCCAAGTTTCTCAGATTTAGCTATTTAGTTATTTGAGATCAAAGCTCAAAGAGAGGTTGTACACAAACTTCACAACTCCCACTCCAAAGTGGAATTCAAATGATAGGACCACTCCAGTCTCTGCCTCTTTGACTCCTAAAAATGTTAGTGAGGTGTTCAGCTAACTAATGACTGAGTTGAGACAGTGTTCTGTGGGGTGGGGTCCTGGGAGGGTATTTGAATGAAGGATGAATCCATTAAAAAAATTTTTTTGGTGCAGTGAGGGTGGAATTAATATGTTTGTCCTTATTTTCAAACTTCTCAGTTGCCCCCATATGTCAAAGGTCATGACATTTGAACCCGAGACACAGTGATGGCCTCACTGAGCCTGAGCGGCCAAGTGTGGGCCCCAAGTTTAACTTCAATTTGAGAAAGGAAATTGCAAAGTGACTTGAGAAAACTCTCCAAAGGGGAGATCACCAACAATTTTTGGGGTGGGGTAGGGTGGGGACCGGGACTCAAAGTGAGTTTTTTTTTTTCCTTCAAAAAAGAGCTGGTGAATCAATAGGGGGAAAAAATACACACTGGATTAAATAAACTAAGAAGCTCAGCCGGCAGGATCCGAGATGTGGGTTTTGAAACGGAGAGGGTCCGGCTACCTTGGCCATCTGGCTGGTTTAAGCTCTGCCCCATGCTGTATGATTTTAGCTGAAAATCTCTTCCGTTGCAGTTTCGCTTTTATTGAATTCATCAAAAGCAAACTTTCCCTGAGTTTTTTTTTTTTTTTAAGAAGCCTAAAATAATACGCCGACCACTGTGACATTCTCCTTGCCCAGGCCATTTTTCATAACGCTGCTGCGAATCCCCTTTTGTGCTTCTGAGGAGGCTAAACAGATGAATAACGAGGAAAGTCTCCCAAAAGTAAGCTACCAGCTTTTCACAGCTGGGGAGGGGGGGGTGTTGAATGTTCACCAAAAGGAAAGGAGTGGAGCATGGAAAAACCCAGACCCAAAGATGGGGGCCACAGTTTACTTTAACACGGACTTTTTAAAAGCAAGTAACTCCCCCCCCCCACAGACAAGCAGACACACACACAGTCTCTTTTTCTCTGTCTCTGTCTCTTTCCCTCACACACACACACACGCACACACACGCACACTTATGCACAAAAACTACACAAACTTTAAGCCCTGTGAAACTAGCCAGGTGCTGCTAAGAAATGGGGGCAAAGAAAGGAGGAAGAAATAGTTGAGGCAGATGGCTACTAGGCAAGCTGGGGGAACTGGCAATAAGTCAGTTTAGTTCACTTCTAGTTCTTTCCCCAGTTTTTTTTTTTTTTTTTTTTTTTTTTGTTGTTGTTTTGTTTCAGCCTAGAAATGGCAAGGATGTTTCTGGCAAGCGAAGAGCAAAGTCCGCAGCACTAAAGGAAGAATCCGAGTGTCAAAAAGTAGTGTGTGGCAGGTCGGGGTAAGTCACTTTGGCTTTGGTTTTGCTTTTGTTTTGGGTGTTGTTTTCGCTCTGAGCTGGGCAAAAACGTAGTGAATGGTCTTTGGAGGAGTTTCCCTCCTCCAGGAGCCTCCAGACTGGCTTGCTTTCCCAAGAGGCGAAAGTTTCCCTCCAGCCCCCTGAGCCCCCCGAACGCTCGCCCGCCCGCCCGCCCGCCCAGCGCGCCGGGTCCCATTTGGGGGCTTTAGAGAGCTGCGTTTGGGCCACAGGCGCATCCAAACTCCGGGTGCAGCCCCGGGCATCTGAAGCTGCATCCTAGGGTCCAGGGATTGGCTGCGAGGAGTTTGGCAAGTGTAAAAACGTCCCGCGTGGGGAAGCACACAGCTGCGACCCTCTGGCTTATCAGGGGAGCAAACTTCTTAACCTTAAAGGGGTAATTTGGAGAAATCTCAGCCATTGGTTCGAGTCAGATGATTGTCGGTGCAAAAGAAAAAAGCCTTGCGCACTGAGGCGCGCGCGCGCACGCTCGTTTGACCCTAAAAAGCAATACTCCCGAAGTGATCCAGGGGACGCTCAGTTGAAACCGCTTATTATTTATTTATTTATTTATTTATTTATTTATTTATTTATTTATTTATTTATTCATGCGTTCATTTACACCTTCCCCAAGGGGTTGGGAAAATAAGCAGAAGTGCTGTCTGGGAGCTTGGTCCTAAGGGAGGCGTAGATCGCATAGATCTTGGAGACGCGGTGCGGGTGTTGGCCTTGGCTGACGGCTGCAAACTGGCCTGGACCAGGACGCCAGGGGCTCCGCGGATCGGCGTGGCCGGCGCCAACTTCTCCGCGCGTCGCTGAGCCTGGAATTCTGCGGGGGTGGTTGAATAGTTTTCGGAGGCGGCGGTGCGTTTCCAGGCAGGACTCCGGTGGTGCCCATGGCCTGCCGAGGGGGCGTCTTGGGAGCAAACCAACCGCGCCCTGCCAGCGAGAAACGGGAGCCTGAGATCATTTATTACTATTGGTTCTTCCCTGCCTCCAGCGACGCGGAGCCAACACGTGCTGGCCAGAGCCTGGGCAGAGCCCGTCCAGATGTTGGCAAGCCTGTCTCTGCCAGGCCTCTCGGAGGCGGCAGGCGGACGTGCGCCCGGGCAGCTGAGCGCGGGCGATGGCGCTTTTGCCTCTGCGCCCGCAAGACTCCAGCGCCTGGGTCTGGCGGGGCCGAGCATGTAAAATGCAACTTTTGCCCCATTGGTTCGCTAGGTGAATTAGCACATACTGGGACTGAACAGTCCTTGACCTTTGCCTTTATGTTTGCGCAAATGTTTGCCTAAAGCACAATCGGCCTTGACAAGGAGCGTGCTACCGTGTGACAACGCCTATTCACCAGATAGATGTTCCCCGCCACACACGGCCCCGCAGCAGCCTTTTAAATAGCTTAGGTATTTGTACCGACCGTATAAATTAATGTCGGATGATTGCTAGTTGCTGGTTAAATAGAAGACAATTTAGAAGCTGGAGACACTTTTGACTCTACTGTCTCTTCTTCTTTTCTTCTAAAAAACCCCCAAAGAAAAACAACAAACAACCCAACTCAAAGATGATCAAGAAAGAAAGTTTATATTTGGGGGGGGGGGAGCCAGCACATCCTTGTTAGATCTAATTGATACGTGAAAACAGTTCTCAAACGAGTCAGAGACATCTTCACAAAGATGGGGATTGGATGGAAGAGGAGAAGAGATCCCTGGGGAAAGAGGACGCGCTTGAAACTTTGGTAACTTGGAGATTTGAAAAAGGAACCCACCTCCAGGAGGATTTATTGTTACTGGAGGCACCGTGAAAGTCATAAGACTCTAGAGGGGCTTGAAACCCCCATGGGATTTGGGGGCCCTCATTCCCGAGTTTTATGGCTCTTTATACTTCCTCCAATAAAACTAAATACTTTAGCAGGAAGAGAAAAACACCTTGTAGCAACTCAAAATTGGTTTGAGCCCTCTTTTTTTAAGCCCCATATCATTTTGGAGCTGAAATAACTTCGAGGATTAAGTTGGTTTCCCCTAGATCCTTGATTGGGGGGTGGTAAGCAAACAAGAAAACTTTCTTTGGTGGTTATGGGTGTGAGGGGGAGTTATTTAGGGTTCATTCCACGAATCTTTCATTTCAAGCAAAGTGCATCAATACACCCAGGTTTCATTTCTCATACAGAGGATGGAAGAGTCAGGATAAAAGCTGAAAAGAAAAATCAGAAGGCTTGGCAGTAATTTTTTTAGGGAGTGTCAGTTCCTTTGTATTAAGGGAGGGTCTTACTTCCTACCCTCCGCAGTGATGCAATACACCTAGGCACGACCAGCTCAAGTCAGAGCCCGGGGGGGGGGGGGGGGTGCAGATTTGAGTTCCCCAAATATTGGCCTGGTCTTTTCCAGGCTTCTTCAAACCTTCTCAGTGTAAAAGAAGGTGGGTTTCTTTGGAAGCCTTGATTTCTATTCTCTGTGCACAGTTGAATTTCTCTCTGGTGACCGGAGGAAGTTCGTTTTAAAAGCTCTCTTCCGTCCAGAATTTAGGTGTAGTGCAGAAGAAGCAGAAAGGAATAAGCAACCAGTTCAGAATGCAAAAGAAAAAGAGAAATGGAAGGATCAGCATTTTGTGGCAAACTGAAATAGGATAAGGTTTGCAAAAACTGGAAACCTAAGTGAAAGAAATGGAAATGAAGAAGACTGTCTCTGTTTTCAAAAACTCTCTAATAATTTTGTACTGAGCACCACAAATTCGATAGTTTATTCTTATTGTTTAACTAATAATGCTAACCACTTGAACAATTTCAAAATTACAGAAAACACCGTGAGAATTTTTTTTTGAGTTCTTACAGATGATTTGCTCATTTTCTTGAACTTATAGGTACCTTAACTAGGAAAATGGTCTTTTTAAAACTAAACGACTAGGCATTTTCTTTTCATTCTCTGAGCCTTCTCACCGGTCTTTAATCTTTTTGAGAATTTATCAATTACGGACGTTAAGAAATGCACATTTTAGAATTATTTTATCTGTAACTTTCTGCTGTGTCCTTGAATAAGCCAAGCTGCTGGGTCTAATTCCCCTGTGTTTGCAGCCAATGGAGTTTGGTCAGGATGTTGGACAAATTATGATCAAGAATTCACAATCCACAAGAAAGAATATAAATGACTTAGGTTTAACTCTACATGCTGTAAAAATCGTTTTAGTAATTTGAGAAGTCTCCAAATTGGCTTAGTCTGAAATGAATGTATTTCGATAAAATACATCATGTTAGAAAAGTTGCTATATATCATAGGAACCAATTCACATATATCTGAGGTGTCATCAATCCAAGTGTTTAGTCATGTATTTATTCAATTACAATGAATCAAGCTGAAGATTAAATGAACAAGTCAATAAATCTAGTTCACAGATCTAGAAATTGTGCATATTTGTGGCCAAAGGTAAAATGCCATTAAATATTTATATGATGAAGTCTGTAGGAGGTTTTATTTAGCAATGTTCAAGAGTATATATACATATATGTATTCACTGATACTTGGCAAAATATTTTTATCCTAATGAATAACAATTTAATGACTAAAAAGGAAGAAATTAAAAATAATTTCTGGAGACAATCGAGCATTTATAGTGATGTTATTTTTATTAGAAAATAAATGTGTAAGAACATTACTTTATAGATATTTGACAAAAATTAAGATTTTTTTTATTTCAGAAAGTAAAGATTGATTCTTAGAGCATTAGTGAAAAGTCACTAAAAATTTGATTATGAAGTTAATATTCGTTAAGGGAAAGTGATCAATTTTAGCTGCCACTGTGACACTGAACTCTTTCAGATGAGTTTTTAACACACTAAAACTCACATTAAACTCTAAATAATTCTTTTACTGGAATTATAATGAAATGACAGCTGCCAATATTGGAGAAGTGTCCTATTTTATTATGCAATCAAATTGAAGAAAAAAAGCTTTCAAGGACTGCAGTGGAATCTTTCTTCCAGTCTATCCTTTCAATTCTCAGTAAGTTACAGACAGACAGATTGTGCAGTTTTAATGCCCTCAACAAATAGTGGCCATAAAATGCTATTCTAAGTTTACACTTCAAAACTTAGAGATGCTTTGTGAATATCACTGTTACTAACAAAACCAGTGAAAATTGCAATAGATGCCCTTTCCTGGGACTGTGAATTGAGTATGCCAGACAAAGTCGGGGTTCAGAGACCCCCAAACCATTCCCTAGTTAGTGGCAAGTAGAGATATTCTAGGAACAGTAAAAGGGAGAGTCCTCTCCACTGGGATTCATAATCTCTGTCAAAAAAATTGTGCTCTGATTTCCAAAAGCCTATTACAACCAATATCAGGCCCCAATAGCCAACATTACCGAATCTGGGCAAAGAAAATTGGAGGATATGGAGATAACTCAGAGCACAGCCTGATTTTTAGAGGCCAGGTCAAACTTTTGGAAGAGATAGGGCCAATCTGCTCTTGGAGAAGTGAGAGATATCAACACATTTCCTATGGTTCTGTTTTGTTTGACTGGGGAGACTTGGAGAAGGGCAAATGCAGCCTTTATTTTCTTTTCTTTATAACTGAATTTGGAATTCTGGAAATGTGGGAGAGAGCCTCAGGGCATTAAAAAGAACAGGACTGGGCCCTGAAAGCACACACACCTGAGAACATTTTCAGAAGGCAGAACTGTGCCCGATCTCACCCAAAGAACACTCAGCATCTATGGGGATTGCCAGCGTGAGAGGAATGCCTCCAATTAATTCTGCTCAGAGAAAGAACAGGAGAATACCCTCCCAGCTCACTGTCACCTCTTTTTCCTCTGCCTCACCAACTCCACCCCCCCTTTATACCCACAGTGTTATAGCTCCAGAGACCCTATCCCTACAGTGACCTCACCTTCAGGCCCTTTCTGCCACACCCCTTTCCTGCCCCACACTCTCTTTAATTCTACCTCTCTGCCCTCCACTTCCCTCCTCCCCACCTCTCCTAGTCACTCTCCTCTTCAGACTTTCTCCCTCATTCATCATCACAAAAACCTTTCAGAGTTCACCCACTTCTCATAGCTCACCCAATGTGGTCTCCTGTACCCCCCAAACAATCTTATTCTTTTTATTTTTTTAATATATTTATTTAAGCACCATGATTACAAAAATATTTGTAGTTGGGTTTTAGTTATAATAAAGAACACACCCCCTCTTCACCAGTGCAACATTCTCACTACCAATGTCCACCATTTTCCTTCTTTTTATTGTAAATCCAAACAAGTCTATTTCTTTAAACTGCTTTCTTTTTTTTTGGGTTGCAAGTGTGTATGGGTTGAGATTCCTCCACACTCTGCCTTCTTTCTCAGCTTTCTTCTTTGCCTTAGGGTCAACCTCAGCTCTCCCTATCCCCCTCACACACACCTGTTCCTGGAGGTATACACAGCTTCTCCCCAATTTAAGGTTTTTTTTTTTTAATCTAGGAAGCTCTAGTTGAAACTACCACACTTTCAACTGGAACAGTTGTTTCCCAGAGTCTGAAGTACCCAAGTGAGCCCCTTAACTTGGCCCCTGCTCTCAGTGTTTAGCATCTGCAAGTGCTTCCTTGACTCTTCTAGACTTAGCCATAGATTTTTGGGTTACCAGCTCAGTATTATTCCCAGCAGGATGAATGATGGAGCACTTTTAATGGTAGATTTTTCCCCCTTTGCTGTTAAAGTCCTCAAGGCTGACTCCTGGTTCTGTACTCAGAGATCACTCCTGAAAAGGATGGGGGGGGGCAATACATGGTGCCCAGAATTGAGCCAATATAGACTGCATGCAAGGCAAGTGCTCTACCCATCGTGCTATATCAGAGGCCTCTAAATTGCAGGGCCTGGGTCATTCTGAATTATCCAGAGTCTTTGAAAAGTAAAGAACAAAACCAGTAGGGATTTCTGGGCCTCACTTTCAGCTTGGTTTCTGATCCAGTAGTTTAATTGGAACTGAGAATCTCCATTTTGTACCATTATTTGGATTCTAGGGATGCAGAGCTCAGAAACTACACACTGAGGAGATAAATAAGGGGTCAGGGTCATGAAATGATCTAAGTTTTCTCAAGTCCAGAGATGGCTGAATAATGTAGAAGATCAATGGCAGGATGAGGGACTGGACCATAGCATCAATAAACTTAGCAAACACTTTGCATGTGGGATTTCAGGTTCAATCCCCAGATCTGCTTAAGAGTCACTCTGGAACATAGATCAGTGTTGCTCCTGAGCATACTAGGGTGTGGTCCTTAAATCAAGGTTGAGATTATGTAGACTAGAAGATTTTCAAATCCCAATATTTGCCAGGCAAGTATTGCCTTATAAGTATGAATTTATTCTGGTTGGTGGCTTGAGTCTAAGATAAGCACCACAGAACACAGTGTCTCCATGATTAGGTCATCAAAGGTCTGCTGCTTGGTTATAACTGTCAGTCCATGGACCAACATATGGGACAGGTGCTAGTCTGCATGTGTAAAATGGTTGAGGAATATTGTGTTAGAGAACTTTTTGATTTGCCTAGTAATTAGTCTTCATCTTAAATGCCAAAGAGGACCCTACAGACCCCCCTCCTCTTTCTTGTTCATGGAGTGATTACCTTGGTTACTTCAGGTACCTCTCCATCTGTTTGGCAAGAGAACTCAACTTTCCTTAGTCTTCTCTGAAGACCAGGGAAGTTTGGTTCTTTCAAACCCTGCATCTTTTAACATTTAGGGAATGCTTTTCTTAATGTATTTGGAAGTGCAGAAGGATGTTCATGAAAAAATTAAAAAAAAGTTGGAAATTTTTTATGTTCAATTTGTGTGTATGTGTGCATATGTCAACATGGTATGCTTTACTAGCTGAAATATGCATGCCCTATGTGTTCCCAATCTTAAACAATAGTGTCTTTAAATTGTTTAGGGGCTACACTTAGTGGTGCTCAGGGTTTACTTCTGACTATTGTGCTTAGTGATCACACCTGGTGGGCTTGGTGGGGGGGGGTATATGAATTTCGGAGATCAAAAAAACTAAATCAATTGCATCCAAAGCAAGTAACTTTCCTACTGCACTATTTCTCCAGCTCTCAACTAAACAAAAGTTTGGACTTGGGGGGCCGGACCTGGTGACTGGTGCTCAAGGATTACTTTTGACTTTGCTCAGGGATCATTCCTGGCAAAGCTTTTGGGAACATATGAAGTTTTGGGAAAAACTGTGGTCATATCAGTTTGTAAACGTCTGGACTTTCTTTTTGGCCCAGATCTAGGGTTTTGGATTCTCAAATTCTTTCCAGGTCTGCAAATCCTTGCCCAAAGCCAAAGACATATACCCCCGCTTCTCATAGTACAAATGAAGGTGCTGTTCTAATGCCCATTTGGAAAGGCACAATTGCTTGACCAGTTTCTCTGGTAGTCCTTGTTGTGAAAAATGTGTATTAACTGTTGTAAAAAATGACTAGAATTTTATAAATAAGAGCTTTTTATCTGGTTTGAAAAATAATGATATTTTATCCTGTCAATTGCCCATTAGTTGGCACATATTATTCAGTTGTATTCTGTCAGCATCACATCAAATGTTTGAAGGAATCCTCAGCATTTCAGGTCTTTGCAAATTGATAGGTATGACCTTATCAAAATATTTCTGTCTTCCAGATTTTAAAGGTTTCTGATTATTTTCTTCCCATGTTTTACCTTCTTCCTATTCTGATTTCTTGCATATACTGCTTTATTTCAAGTTGGAACTTTCCTCAAGGTGATTTAGAGATGAAAATGTTGGGGCTGGAGAGATAGCATAGCGGTAGAGTGTTTGCCTCGCATGCAGTCAGTCTGGGATGATGGTTCGAATTCTGGCACCCCATTTTATCTCCTGAGTCTGGCAGGAGTGATTTCTGAGCTCCGAGTTAGGAGTAATCCCTGAGTGCCATGAGGTGTAACACAAAACCAAAACAAACAAACAAATAAAAAGATGAAAATGTCTGACACAGCTAAAGGGATTGGATGTTTTCTGTTAAATCCAAGCTGAGGAAAAAAATCTACTATTCTTATTAACTTAAATTGGAGATGAATGATAACTGAAACCTGGTAGTCTTTTGTGCTATTAAGTAGTCTCAATGGATAAAAGCACCAAACACACACACACACACACATACACACACACACACACACACACACACACACACACACACACGGACAATATTGTGTACATGTGTTCCCTCCACCATAGATCCAGAAAGAACCAGTTTAGTGTGTTCTGTATCAGGGGTGATGGATATGTTACCTAAAATTTTCTAGTTATCTAAGTAAGGCTGATCTTGTTTCTGGAAAGAGTCCTGATACAATTCAAATCAGAACTAGCCTCACCAGAAACGGTGGTAAATGGCATCACACCCTCAGAATCATAGTCATTTGACTGTCGCTTTGACAAACAATAAAAATTCCTGGAATTAGAGGCTCTGGACAAATAAATGTCTTGGGCATTTCCCTCTATTGGGCTACCCCAGTAAGGCTGTAGGTGGGTGGTAGATTTGGGAGGTCAACCCTTCTCTCCAGGCAAGGGAACCACCTCCCTTGCCCCCTAGCGGAGGGTCTTGGGTATGCCAGCAGCTGGACTTGCCTGTGGTGCCCGTCGTGGCCCTCTGTGTACCTTGTCGGGTACAGGTCACTGCTTTGTGCCCTCCGGGAAAGTACTAGCCTTCAATTCCAGCAACTTGGCATGGGCATGTTCCAACTCTGGGGTCTCTCCAGCTCCTCACCCAATGAGGGCTCCTAGGAACTCCAAGTTCACTACTCCTACGGGGGTGGGGGGGTGGCATCTCCAATCAGAACTCACAAACCAACTCATACCCAACTCATGCACCCATAGGCGTGGTCATGGCTGGGGGCTTTGCCTATCCCACTCTGGCTCCACCAGGCTGTTTGAAGAACTCCATTTTGTGTGCTGGCAGCCGCAACAAAACCCAACTTTCCTCTGTGACTTTGTTCTTTTGATTTTTAATAGATCAAAGAGGAGGAGGAGGAGGAGGAGGAGGAGGAGGGAGGAAGGAAAAGCCGAGGAGGAGGTGAGGGCTGGGGGCCCCCTGGGATTGTTGTCGTGTCAAGACGCAGCGGCTCCCTTCGAGGCCACTTGCCCCCGTTAGGAGGGAAAAGTGCATGGAAAAGGGCGAGAACCCCGCACTGGGCGCGGCATTGTTTGGGGGGATTGGAACTGAGGCGTCATACAGTAGCGTCTCCATGGAAACACAACCCACTGCCACAAGCAAAGTTGCAGGCGCTGGAAGCTGCACCAGTGAGACAGCAGGCAACATGCCTGTTGTTGGGGTGCCCGGAAGAACGGGGTGATAAAGAGGCTGAGAAAAATGGAGGAGCAGAGGAAGAAGAGTGAAAGAGAGAGAGGGAAAGAGAGAAAGAGAATAAATATGAATGAATGAATGAATGAATTGAGTGAGGGAAATGTAAGAGAATTTTGAATTTTGTGAGAGAGACAGAGAACGAGAGTGGTGGTGGGGGGAAGGCCAGAGAAACCCCCACCCAGGCCTCTGAATGCTGGCATTGTCCTTTCTTTTCTGAATTTGATTTACCATATCATAACCCCTAGGAAGAAGAAAACATCAATATCCCGAAGGAATGGAGATGTTTCTATGGAAAACCTAGGAATTTTAGTCCATAACAGATCTGGTGTTAAAAAAAAATTCAAAGAGATCAAAGGCAGAGCTCCCTGAGCAGAGATGCGTCTCTGAACTAAAGATGGACGATGCTGACTACAAAGTACTTTGTGCTGCTTTATTCAGGCCCCTGTTTACATTTCAAGGGAGTCGAAGGCTCCTTGTCATAGTGTGTAGGGACCATCACTGGAAGGAGGGAGGGCCAACCTCACTTCCTCTTCCTCAGCCCCTGCACCCATCACCCCTAGAACCTCAAAACCTCTCAGGCCAGGCCTAGGAGCTCAAGGTAGGGCAAAGTGTTTAGCCCCAAGACTCAATTCAGACTTTCTGAATTGGGGGTAGTAGAGACAGCAGGACCTTCAGGTTTAGGTGTTGAGGACCTCCTTGGGCCAGGGACTTGGGGAGCATGGGTGTGTGACTCAGTAATGAAACACACACCTGTATGCGGTGGGCCCTTGAGTTCAATCTCCAGAATCACAAAGCAAACACAAAATAAGATTTGGGGGCAGCCCCAAGAGGTATCTTCAAATGTGGCTTTCTGGCAGTGCTTCCTAAAGCAGCTTGGGAAGAGGTTGTGTCTGGTGATTCAGTGAAGCTTTGATTTAGGATGCCCACTAACACAGCTAAGACACAAATTCTTTTTTTGTATTTTGTTTCTGGGCCACTGGGCTCAAGGGTTACTCCTGGCTCTGCACTAAAGGATCACTCCTGACAGAATTAGAAGATCTGACCTGGGTCTGCTTTGTACAAGGCAAGTCCCTTATCCACTTTCCTACGTCAGTCCCCTAAGACATAAATTCTAATTCCATTTTGTTTTTGGGGATCATACCTGGAGGTTCTGAGAGCTAATCCCAGCTCTGTGTTGAGGAGAAGAGGGCCTTCTGGTACTGGGTGAGGGGACTATGAAGTTTAAAGCAAAGGGACCTGGCCTCCCACAGGCAAAGAGAATATCTCTCTACACCCCCTCCTTAATTTTTTTTTTGTTGCTGTTGTTTTGGATCACACCAGGCAGTGCTCAGGGGTCATTTCTGGCTCTATGCTCAGGAATCGCCCCTGGCAGGCATGGGGGACCATATGGAATGCTGGGATTCGAACCACTGTCCTTCTGGACGCAAGGCAAATGCCTTACCTCCATGCTATCTCTCCGGCCCCATCCCTTAAATTTTTTTTAAAATTAAACAACCATGAAATACAGAGTTAAAAGTTGTTGATAGATGAGTATCGGTCATACAATGTTCCAATGTTCCTAGCTTCTCTATATGGTAAGAAGAACTGGTCATTCAGTTCTGCAATCCTGTTTCTCCCCATCTCTGTGTGAGGAAAATTAAAACTGTAAATTTTCGAAAGCTGAAGATACTGGCCTTCCTATGGAAAGAAGGGATGGTAATTAGCAGGGAGACCAGAAGACTGTGGAGACCTAACTCTTTGGAGCCCACAGGCTTTGGCCTTGCACATATCCCCTTGGAACTGCCCCAGTCCTCGATGGCAGATGAGTATTAGAGATGTCAGTTATGTTGTTTGTAAGCAGAAATGGGCCCTAGTGAGCCAGGGAGAGAGAAGTGGTGCCCAGGGCAGCATTAATCTCTTCACATCCACTAGTAGCCTTTGGGTAGGGCTGGCAGTGGGTAAACAGCCTGCCTGGAATGTTGTCAAAGAGTGGGGTCCTTTTCGTAGAAGCTGCCTCTGTCCAGAATTGATTGCTCGATCCTGACAGTGGAATCTACTTGCCGAGGCCCCAACTCTGAGTCCAGACCCAGCCTATGGCTAATTGACTTTATCAGTTTCCTTCTACCAGGCTCCCTGGCCTTCTCCTGGGCCTCTTTCTCAGCCCTAAAGCCTCTCCAATTTTTTTTTTCTTCCAGAAACAACAGACACAGATACAAAGAAATCCCATACTTAAGGGTTAATTGTGGAACCAGAGAAAATCTGGTCACTTCTCAAAAACAAGAGTGAGAAGGATTTTACAACAGAACAATGCAAGCTTGGCAATAGCAATAGAACTGAAAGCGGGAATAATCTTACCTGTTAACCAAGAAGAGTGGGGGTTTGGGCTACACCCAGCAGTGCTCAGGGATTACTCTTGGTTCTGAGCTCTGAAATCATTACTTGCAGGCTTGAAGTACCATATGGAATGGCCAAGAATTGAACCCAGTTCAGTTTTGGATCATCTGCATGCAATGCCCTACTGCTGTGCTATCACTCTGACCAGTTAACTGAAGCCTTATTATTTTTTTTTTTTAAGACCAAAGCAATATACAGTGGTTAGGGCATTTGCCTTGCATACAGATATGATCAAAGTTTGAACCTTGGCATCTCATATAGTTCCCTGAGCATTCCCTGAGTGTAGAGCCAGGAATACCCATGAGCACTGTTAAGTGTGACACAAAAACAAACAAAAATTAAAAAAATTAGGCACTCTGGGCCCAGAGAGATAGCACAGTGGCGTTTGCCTTGCAAGCAGCTGATCCAGGACCAAAGGTGGTTGGTTCGAATCCCGGTGTCCCATATGGTCCCCGGTGCCTGCCAGGAGCTATTTCTGAGCAGACAGCCAGGAGTAACCCCTGAGCAACGCCGGGTGTGGCCCAAAAACCAAATATATATATATATATATAGGCACTCTGACTCACAAAATTGTTAGTGGAAGGATCTGATGCATAAAACATTCCAGCAGTATACCTGTCACCTGTCACTGGATGTTCACCCCCTTTTTATCATTGTGCCAGTGTATTCACCCCACAAATACAAAACCTCATTTCATCCAGCCTATGCTGGACAACTTGGGTAAATGGAATAGTGGTCTTGACTCCCACACCTCCTTTCTCTTGCTCTCTGAGAAGAAATCCTAGAAATGCCCTAAGATTCAGTCAAACCTGAGAAATTTTTTTGGAGTTTTTCATTATATTCCTGTATCCCCTTTGCCCTTCACTAGGCAAGGATGGGCAGCAGAGGCCAGGAAGAGTGGGGATGAGGTAAACAGAGTAGGAGTTTCTAGGCATTGATATCCCCAATTCTCCTTAAGCCTGGAAGCACCTTTTCCTAGGAGTGGGAACTGAGGGGAGACCCATAGTAGTGGTGGTTGTGTTTCCAAGACTACCTCCATTAAAACCTACTATTGGGAGGGTAGATAGAAAGTACAGTGGGCAGGACTTTTGCCTTGCACCTGACCCGAGTACCTGAGTTCTATCTCCAGAATTCCATAGAGTCCCCTAACCACCTCTAGGAATAATTCCTGAGTAAAGAGCCAGGAGTAAGCCCTGAGCATAGCTGGTTGTGGTTCCACATCAATAAAACAACAACAACAACAACAACAACAACCCAGTATTGGGACTTCTATAGTGGGACTTACTATAGAAGGTTTTGAAAAATCATTTCTGAGCTCAATGGTCTGAGAGGCCAAGTGCAAACCTTTGCAGCTGCCTGAGGCCTTATTTCAACCTGGAGCATTTACTGAGCTGGAAGTCAGGAAGTGTCAATTATTTTTCTGTTTTGTTTTGTTATTTTTTTGTTTTTATTTTTGGGTCACACCTGCCGGGTACTCAGGGGTCACTTCTGGCTCTGCACTCAGAAATCACTTCTGGCAGGCTCCTGTGACCATATCGGATGCCAGGAATTGAAGCAGGGTCTCCAGCTTTGGCCACCTGCAAGGCAAACGCCCTACAGCTGAGCTTTGGATCTGGTCCCAGGAAGTGTCAATTCTTAAACGAAGATAAACTGTCTACATTCAGATTTTGCCCACAAGCCAGCCACTTGCTTTCTTTGTTCTGAAAGAGAAGGAATTCCTTGGCGGCTCTTCTCTTGACCTTTGACACCAATTCCCTTGTGATCCCTTTCCTATTTAGGAAAAATATCCAACCATCATTTTGGTTTGGATTCATACCAGCTTGCCAGTCACTGGTGAAGATCACGGGACTTCCTTTAAATGGCAAACATCTCAATTTAGGAAAGAGAAGGCAAAAAAAGTAGTTTTGGAGAATTTGGGGGGAGTGGAGGTCTTGGTGTGTTCACTCTCTGGTGTATTTAGAAAGTATTATTGGCTCCGCAATCAGAGTTCACTTCTGTCTGACTCAAAATCCCAAAGATCCCAAAGATGTCGCTGGGTGCAAAGCAAATGCCTTACCTGCTGTACTGTTGCTCAGGCCCCATTTTAGACATATTAAACGAATCTTTCATTGTTTATTAAACAAATCCAACCACTAGGCAACACTAGGAAACAAATCCAACCACTCAAAGCCTAAGGGAAAAACAAAACAAAACAAAAAACTTCGCATTTCAACATCAGATCCCAAAAGTCCAAGGGCCTCTCATGAAGGCTCAACAAGAAAGAAGCTTTCCATGGTTTGTATTAAAAAAAAGTTTCTTTATTTAAGCACCGTGCTTACAAACATATTCGTAATTGGGTTTCTGCCATAAAATTTTGATTTTAATTTTCACCAAAGTTCTAAGCAACGGATTACTAAATCCCTAACACACAAGAGCAAGAGAATGGGCAAAGCTCATTGCCCATAGTGGTGGAATATGAGGCCAGAGAGTGGGGTAGGCAGGACACTTGTATCTGGCCGCCTGAGTTCGATCTTTGACATCCTATATGGGTCCTTCCCCTTCCCTCTCCCCCGCCCCAGCCATGGTAGGAGTGATCCCGGAACGCAGAGCTAAGGTAAATTCTTCAGTACAGCCGGATCGGGCTCAAATACTTTCATCTACCACCAAAAGAGTCAGAGACAGACAACTTTAGAAGATCCAAGGAGAGCTCTGGGGTCGTGGTCAGCTGAGCAAGAAGGGGTAAACTTTTCCTTCTTGGGAAACTGCAGGGTCCCCCCGGGCAGGTCGTATACAGCGTCAAAGCTATTCAGCATCTTCTCCCGTTTGCAGGGTTTGGCTTTGGGTTGGCTAATGGAAATTGAAGCCTAACTCAGTGGGTCCGAATTCCTGGAACTACTCGACGCTGCGGGCGCGGCCCAAATTCCAGAAGCCTCGGCGGGTGGCCCAGTTCCAACTTCGCAAACAGGCGCGCGCTTCAACGGGCTTGGCCGCCGCAGGCGCTGCTCGCGGACTCCCCAAAGAGTTGCAAAGGTTGTGGGACAATATTGGGTAACTTTGCCATAGCCCCCAACAAATACTCTGGGTAATTAAAATGACGCAGATGCTGGAGGTGGTGGTGGTGGACTTCATGGTTTCTATGATCATTAAAGGCAGCGACGTAAAAAAAGAAAAAACTTAATTAAGTCTAATGACAGAGCTTTTCTCATAGTGAATAGATGGAGGGTTAAACCAATTAGACACATTCAGCAGCTTCTTTGCATCAATTTTTTCCCGAGCCATCGGGATGTTTTGCGCTCAGCTCGCTCACAGCTCAGCTCGGTCGCCCATGCTGGCCAGGTGGGAAGGAGTTGGGGAAGGGAAGATGCGTGTGCCTGGGCCGGGGGCAACCCCTTTGGATAGTGGGGAAGAGTTCAAGCTCGCATCCTCTTCCCACTCAAGTTCTTTCTCCCAAAGGCGCTCAAAACCAGCGATTTTTTTTTTTTTTTTTTTTTTTGCCAAAAATGGCACTAGAGCTATTAATACAGAGGGGAAGGTGCTGGACTTGCACGTGGCCGATTAGAGTTCGATCCCCCAGATCCCATGAGGCCCCCCGAAACCAGTCACAAGTAAGCCCTGAACACAGCTGGTGTGTTTCAGAAGCCAAGAAGATTTAAAAAAATAAATAATAATGTTTAGAGTTCTTTTGCATCTCTCCTTCCACAACCAGCCCCCAGCCACTTCCCTAATCTCTAGCATCTACCCCCGGGCCTGCTTGCAAGCTGCTAGTAGCTGAGAGTTGGCCTGAGGCCAGGAGTGGGTGGAGGAGACTTTGGGTGGAGGACTATCAGAAGTCTTGCAGGTCCTGACACCCTGGGGACTGGCTGGGGATTGGGTAGAATTGACCTCTGAGGGGACTCCTCCGTGATGGGTCAGATCCTGTGAGCCTTCTACTTCAAGAAGGATTTCTTTCCATTGTCACTGAGATAGACGTGAGTGGGGTGTAGGAAAGAGCCATAGGCCTTCTACTCCAGCTCAAAAGAGCATAGAGGAGGCTTCCAAAAAAAGCCTTTCAAAAAAATGACAGGGAACATAGGCCTCACTATAGAAACTTTCTTCTATCTCTCCACTACCATATGCTTGCATGTGCATATTCTATCTAGAAACATCCACAGCTTTTTCTTCCTTCCTTCCTTCCTTCCTTCCTTCCTTCCTTCCTTCCTTCCTTCCTTCCTTCCTTCCTTCCTTCCTTCCTTCCTTCCTTCCTTCCTTCCTTCCTTCCTTCCTTCCTTCCTTCCTTCCTTTCTCTCTTTTTTTCTTTTTTTTCTTTTTTTTCTTTTTTTTGGTTTTTGGGCCATACCCGGCGGTGCTCAGGGTTACTCCTGGCTGTCTGCTCAGAAATAGCTCCTGGCAGGCCCGGGGGACCATATGGGACACCGGGATTCCAACCAACCACCTTTGGTCCTGGATCCAACCAACCACCTTTGGTCCTGGATCGGCTGCTTGCAAGGCAAACACCGCTGTGCTATCTCTCCGGGCCCAAGCTTTCTTTATCTTAAATAAGATGTGTCAGATCTATATTGGGTGTTTATGGACATGTTTCACTTTATTTATTTTTGATTTTGGACCACACTGGGCAGTACTCAGGACTTACTCCTAGATCTGTTCAGGACTCACTTCTGGTTGGTTTGAGGGACCATATAATACAGGGGATCAAACCCAGGTTGGCCACATGCAAGGCAAGATTCCTATCCAGTGGATTATCTCTGCAGCCCTTATTTTTATGTATTAAAAGAGAAATGTTGATGGATAACTGTTGGTAAGTCATTAGGTGACAAGTTGCAAATTAGGTTTCACTAAATTAGGAGAGGCTCATATATATATATGAAGAGATATGAGGTGTGGCAATCCAATTGCTTTTAGGGGCCTATATTGTGGATTTGGAATTGCATTAGATATACTAGGTTGTATATATATACATATATTTGTACATATACATATATGTATATAATGTATATAATTAATCATATATTATTATATGTAATATATTATATATAATTAATAAATAATACAATATAATATACATATAATATATATGTATATACTTATACATGTATATATGTACATATAATATACGTATCTCTATTTTTAAAGTTTGTATTAGCAGTTATGGACAACACAGAGTGAAACCATAATACAAGGGCTCTGGACACTTGCCCACTGGAGACAATTACCTTTGACCTTTCTCCCCTCATGACTATTTATTGCTCTTGCATCAACTCTAACTAGGCAAAGTGCAGTCTAGCTCCTAAATTGGCCTCTGGAGGGGCTGAGCTCCAAGATGGAATTTCGAGTCCTGGGGCAGGAAGACCCGAGTGAAGACCGGTCATCCGGGGTCACCCGCAGACGGAACAGAACAGAAGGAACAGAAATAACAAAATCCCTGGCAGTACCAGCATTTTTCTCTGCGAGATGCAGGAGCCCAGATCGAGAGCGGATCCATTTTCCCAAACATGCGGCTCCTGCTTAGGCAAGACGCGGGAGAAAGGGAAAAATGGAAACGCTTCCATTTTGCAAGAGAACCAACTTTCTGAAGGCCACTCGGAGGGTGCCAGTCCGCCGGGAATCTCCACCCAACTCCACCCAACTCCTCCGAAAACTGCTCTCAAAGCGAAGCCCCCAAAGTAAACAAACACCCCCCCTTTCCGCTCAAAGTCGGGCTTTAAAAGGGCTCTCGGTCGGCCTAATTACGCCTGAATTATGCACGGGACTCGGCGGAGGATGGGATCGCAGACAAATAATTGCGCCTTTGTGCGGGGCCGCCAGCCTGCGCCTCTAGCTCGCGCGTTCGGCACGGAGCCCCGCGCGCTGCTGCAGACACCTGAAAGCCGCCGGGGGCAGCCCGAGTCTGGGCATAATTAGCCTCCTTTTCCGTTCCGAGCTTGTCAGGAGCTGACACCCAGAGCTGGGGGGGGAGGATGGAGAGGGACACCGGGGGTTTCCCGCTGCTCCTTCGCCGGAGGGCGCCACCAAGTCGCCGTGCCAAGTTTTTGTTGTGATTCCTGGAAAGTGTTGGCACTCGAGGCAAAAAACTTGGGACTCGTCCAGGGAGCAGCTCGGAAAAGCTTCCAGGGAACCTCGGGGGAGAAGGAGCGTTTGCACAAGTGAGAGCTTGGGCTGTGTTCGTCGCTCTGCTCGCTCCAAGATTCCAGCACACGCCAAGGCCTAAGGGGGCCTCCCTCCACACTTTGGGAATGAATGGGGGAGAAGCTGGAGGTGGGGGACCAAAGGGAGGTGAAGGCCCACAATTTCCCCCACCCCGCAGGTGTAGATGTAGAAGTGGATTCTTTTTCTAAGGGAGAATGCAGAGTCGTCTCAGCTATCAGGTGAGACCTGAATAGGATTTTGGGACAATCTTCTCACCTGCTTTTGTCATGCCCAACCCCTTCTGTCCATTTAACTCACGCGACTTGACATTGAGGGTGAAAAATTACTTATTTGAATAAAAAAGAAATGGGTGCCCTCTGAAATTTAGTCTTAGTAAAAATGAGAGACAGAGAGAGAGAGAGAGAGAGAGAGAGAGAGAGAGAGAGAGAGATATGAACCAACTGTTACAACCTCCAAACTACATAATTGAATAACACATTAGTTGGAGGCTAAAATCGCATCTTAAACATTTTTCTTACATTAGCAAAATAAAATTCTCACATCAGCCCTCTCTAAAGGAGATCTGGGAAGAAGTATGTAGTTAAGTAAGTTTGAAGCTAAAAGCTGGGTGGACATTAGAAGAGAAAATCCAGAGTCCTTGTGGAGTTTTGAAAAGTTTTTCTTGAAAACAACAGATACATACATACATATATGTATATATTTGCTTCACCATTCAATTAGTTGATCTCCTCCAGTTTTAAAAAAAAAAAACTCCACAGGACTCCAGGGAAAGGTGCACAAAAATATTTCCCCAAAGGGCTTATGTATATTTATTGGTTGGGGATCCCAAGGCAACCAGCTAAGCAGAGAATGTTATTGGTTGAGAGGCTGGCAGAAACAAGTAGCTTGAGAATTCAGTACTTACTTTTCAGGAAAGTTATTTTTCAACACACCAAGTCTCCTTGGAAATAGTTGTGATGTCTTGAGTTAATGGGCTACAAACATAAAGCCTACGCTGGCATTTTTTTTTTTTTAGTGACTTATTTCTTAGTCTATGGATGACACAACATATCTTAAATATAGTTAATGCAGCAAGATAAACAATAACTACAAACACAAGTAGAGTCAGAGAGTGAGATAAAGTTCTGGGCAACCCCATGGTGTTTGTGTCTTTGGAAAAGACTCATTTATGAAATCCCACTAGGCAGAAGCAGGGCCATTCTCTGTCAAGGTGTCCAATTGACCATATCTGTAATATGAATATAAAAGCTTATATGCTATGTGCTTCTTCCAGAACAAGAATTGGGAGAAAGTGGGCCTTTTTATAGTGAAAAGCATTTTGGAGTCTAGGAGACTTGTCAGGAATTGTTTATCTGTTTCAAATTTATAATGTAAAATGTTTGCATTGTATTAGTCCTGTATCCTCCCCGAACATCTCTGTATGCATCTTTGTATTTACTTGTGACTCCTCTACATTTTTAGATGACATTACTAACAATCTACATAAAACCTGATGATGTTTTTTGATTCACCTGTTGATAATTATATTTTGGTTTTGTTGGGGCCTTATGCTTGGGGAGAATCCTCTGTTGTGCTTGGAATTGAACCGGGGTCAGCTCATGTCAGACAAGTAATTTAATGTCATTTGTTTATTTATCCAAAAAACACATAAAGATATCTATAGTGAGGTAGTCTATTTATGTTTTGGTTCCAGGGATTGGTTCCAAAGCATGCAGTTGACCATTGAGTGGCTAGTCTTTTTAAAAAGCACAGAGCACATCAGTAGTACTTTTATTTTCTTGTGACTGAATCAGATTCATTACTGGCACTGGCAGATGTGACTCAAAAATAAAACAAAAAAAAATTAATCTAGGTAATCAATGATGAGAGGAACTATTTGCTTAGATATGAGATGGATAATATGACAGCTTGTCTATTGATCATTTTGTATTTCTTTTTTTTTTTTTTTTTTTTGTGGTTTTTGGGTCACACCCGGCAGTGCTCAGGGGTTATTCCTGGCTCCAGGCTCAGAAATTGCTCCTGGCAGGCACGGGGGACCATATGGGGCTCTGGGATTTGAACCGATGACCTCCTGCATGAAAGGCAAACGCCTTACTTTCATGCTATCTCTCCGGCCCCGATCATTTTGTATTTCAATATTTAGCATTAAATAGCTTTAGTTACTGCTTTGTTCTCATTTATTTAATTTTGTTTGTGGAGACTAGACCCAGTGATTCCTATGTCAGGAATCAAACCTAGGTCAGCTGTGTGGAAAGTTAATGGCCTACTGGCTTTACTGTCTTTTCTGTCCTCTGAAAATATTTTAACAGTATTTTTTCTTCTGCTGTTTTTTTTTTTTTTTTTTCTGGGAAGATTTGCACCATTCCTAGCTTATTTGAGAACCATAGGTAGCATTGTTTATCGAATCATGCAAGCTCAGTGCCTTATATACTGTACTCTATTTTGATACTTGGAGTATTTTTTGGGGGGAAGGTTGAGGGAGTCTACCCAGCAGTGCTCAGGACTTACTTCTGGCTCTGAACTCAGGGATCATTTTTGATGGGCTTGGGGAGGGGGGAACTATGTGGGATTTCAGGGATCAAACCTGCGTCAGTCCTGTGTAAGGCAAAATCCTTAGCCACTGTATTATTGCTCTGGCCTCTGAATACACACACACACACACACACACACACACACACACACACTATATATATATTATCCTAGACAACTCCATAGATATTTAAGGTGTTTTTTTTTTGGTAGAACACAGTTATGAAAGAAACAAATGAATAAAGTAAATGCTTCTCTGTTGATAATGATAGTTATCATTGCATCATGACATTGGAGGGGAGTTTGGTATCCCAGGACACCTTGTGCCAAGTTACATTGAAATGCTCTGTTCAATATGCAGATTGCAGCCATCCTAGCAGACTTATTGGATCACGGGCCTGTCCTAGATGTTGGCTAGTTTGTACTCAGAGAACATACTCATTGCTCTGTCAATTTGATAATGATTTTGTTGTCTCAAACTTGTTGCTTCTGATCTAACAATTGGGGTCCATTGAGTTCTGATTGAACAAAATCTTCCTTGTTTTCTATAATTTTGAGAATGGAAAAACAAAGAATGACATATAAAATTACTTTAACCATTATTTTGGTTAAGTTTATATAGAGATATTTATATAGAAAAACCAAAACAGTGCTTTTATAGACTCATAGAGGATTAGACTCTGTTACTGTTTTATCATATTACAATAAATAAACAATTTAGACAGCTAGTTTTGAAGGACTATTGCCTGAAGGTATTTAAGTATTTTATTATAAAATACTTTTGTTTGTTTGTTTGTTTTGGGCCACACCCGATGACACTTAGGGGTTACTCCTGGCTATGTATTCAGAAATTACTCCTAGCTTGGGGACTATTTGGGACACCAGGGAATAGAACTGCGGTCTGTCCTAGGCTAGCGAGTGCAAGACAGACCCCTTATACCCTGTGTCACCTGTCCAGCCCCTCAAATACTTATTTTTTATGTATGTCATTTAGGTAGCTGTGTTCTTTAGACTGGCCTAGAACAAAAACAATGTTGATTGCCTTATATATCATCTCATTTGAACTTGTTTTGTAATGACCAACCAGAGTAGTAATTTTGCCTCTAAGAAATAAATAGTGGGCTGGAGATATAGTGCAGTGGTAAGGCGTTTGCCTAGCATGCAGCTGATCTAGGACAGACCTGGGTTCCAATCCCAGAGCCCCATATGATCCAACACCCATGCGCCCCCAACCCTCTCCCAAAATGTACATAGTGGGCTACTTTAAATTTATTTTTGGTCTCACCCAGCGGTGCTCAGGGGTTACTCCTGGCTCTGTGCTCAGAAATCGCCCCTAGCAAGCTCAGGGGGACCATATGAAATCTAACTGGGGTCCGTCCTGTGTTGGCCTTGTGCAAGGCAAACACCCAACTACTGTGCTGTCTCTCAGCCCCCGGCTCCTTTCTTTGAACTTTTTTGGGTGGGGGGAGGTTTAGGTCGCACTCGGCGGCGCCCAAGCTTTACTCCTGGCTCTGCGCACAGAAATTGGCCCTGGAAGGTTTGGGGGTCCATATGGGATGCCAGGATTTCGAACCACTGTCCGTCCTTGATGGGCTGCGTTCAAGTCAAATGCCCTACCGCTGTGCTATCTTTCTGGCCCCCATGTTCTTTAAATTTTTAACTTGAAATGATAAATTTCCCAAATTACATAATTTCTGTAAGGGAAAATTTGGTCAGAAAACAATGTTTGATCAATGCTTGATTACATAAAAGGCTTTAACTACTTTAAGGTGTATAGCTCTGGTGAAATAACTTTTTTTTTTTCCTGAAAAAAGTAAATGTTGATCATTTTGATTCTTTGGCAGTGTAGTACTTTAATAAACCAACAGAAGAATATCTAAAGTATTTTAATGCTTTATTATTTCAGTTTTAAGTTCATAAAATATCTCCAGTATATGGTTTGAACTAGAAAATGCTGTTTTTTTTTTTTTTAACCTATCACTCTGGAAGTTCCTCAAAGGTGTTTCATGTAATCTAAATATATTGCCCCATTTTGGAGTCTGGAGATGTGGGAAGTCAATTGTTTTAGTTCAAGAATTAATGCCCAGCCCAGGACAGAATATTACATCAATCAATGCATTCTGCATGCCATGCCTGATCTTTGAGGATGGAAGATTTTCTTATTTTACTTTTTTTTTTAAACTGCATAACAGCTTATTTTCATCAAAAACTTCCTTTTTTTGTTTGCTAGGTTTTTTTTCCTATTACAAAAAAAAAATCCTCCAGATTCTGTAGATGCTTTTAAAACACTTATTTCTGGAGCCAGAGCAATAGTACAACAGTAGTGCATTTGCCTTGCAGGTGGCTGACCCAGGATGGACCTCGGTTTGATCCCCAGCATCCCATATGGTCCCCCAAGCCAGGAGCAATTTCTGAGCACATAGCCAGGAGTAACCCCTGAGCATAACAGGGTATGGCAAAAAAACTAAAACCAACCAACCAAACAAACAAAAACAACAACAACAACAAAACAAATCACCAAACCCCCAAATACAAAAATTCTTATTTCAAGGTACTTTTATTTTTCTTATTGGACCAGGAAATCCCAATTGCTGGAATTCACATTAACTGGGGTTTTTCTCTCTTTTTTTGTTGAACAATGGAGATTCAAGTTGGGATTATAAAATCAGTGGAATATCACAAGATACTGCCACAAAGGTGGCTGTATTTAGGAGAATTTTTCCCTTTTGCCCTGCAGTAGATTTATTTGATTATAAGTTTACGTAGTCATTAACACATCCTAATACAGACATTAATTTATTCAAACTTTTATAACTAATGACCCCTTCCAGAGAACATAACTTTTTAAATAATATTTCAGAAAACGAGAATAGGCTATATATTTAATTGGAGCACTAAAGCTATAGAAAAATGAGAATTTTTCTGCAAAACTACTAAATGTTTGACCATATCATAAACTAAAGCAAACATAATTAAAAACTTTAATCTCATTCCTGTAAAAGAACTTATATACTAGTGAAAATTGAGTATTATATATAATAGTAAAGATGAGCTTAGTAAATAAGATTAAAGATAAGATTAGGATGGATTTAATACTATAAATATAACAATATAGCTTTCAATAAAAATGAGACATTTTATTTCAAGGTTTATTTTTGTTTAGTGTTTTTGTGGGGGGGGCACATATGGTGATGCTTAGGGTTTACTCCTGTCTCTGCACTCAGGAATAATTCCTGAGGGTAATGGGAGTCTCTGTGGGATACTGAGGATCAACCTGAATTGGCCTGTGCAAGGCACTTACCGTACCTGCTATAGTATTGCTACAGTTCCAGTATTTTATTTTAGAAGAACAAACTCTCTTTCTCTCATCCATCCATCCATCCATCCATCCATCTATCTGTCATCTATATTATAGTTTTTGGTTATACTCAGTGATGCTCAAGGCTTAGTTATGGCCTGAGCTTAGGAATCACCACTGGCAGTGCTTGAAGGGGCCATACATGGTGCTAGGGATCAAACCTTGGTATGGCTACTTGCAAGGCAAGTGGTACAATAGTACCACAATTGCTCTGGTCTTGCTATGGCCATTTTTCTATAAAATTCTACAATTACATATTCATAACCTGTTAGTGTCTCTCCTGAGCCTCAAAGGACTCTGTGTGACTTGCTAAGCTCCTTGCCAGTGACCAGCAGAGTTGTACATTTCTGAGTTTGACCTGTGTAACTAGACAGATTTTCATCCTCCAAACCCTTCCTCTTCATTTCAAATCTGTACAAGAGCATCACCAATTGCGAATTGTCTGAAGCCATAATTTCAGTTTCCTTTTACATTGCTATGCAACCTTTTTTTTAAATCAAATCTGTCTTACTATAAGCATGTATGTGTGTATATGTGTGTGTTTTTGGGGTCATGTCTGACAGTGCTAAGAGTTGATGCCTAACTGTGCTCAGGAACTACCCCTGACAATGCTGTGTGGGCCATATCTGGGGTTGAAGCTCAAACAAGGCGAGCCACTTGCCTACAGTTCTATTTCTCAGGCCCCCAATTTGTCTTTAAGTCTTCCAGCTTTTCTTCAATGTCTACCATACTGTCAGCACTTAGGTTGACTTCTGTTTGTGCTCAGAGATTACTTTGGGCTAGAAATGGGGAAGGGGTCATATGTGGTGCCAGGATCTAATATGGGTTGGCTTCATATAAAGTAAATGTTCTACTTGCTGTACTTTCTCTCTATCTCCAGGAAGCAACTAAAGAGTTGTCATCTACTCAGCATCAGAGGCTGGTGCTTTCATAAAAGAATCTATTTACTTCTCTCCTGCACCTTGCCTGTGAAGAAGATATGCTCTTCAGTCATAAAGAAACTGGGGGCTCAAGGACTTGAGGAAACTTGCCGAGGACTTTTGAGAGAGAAAGAGAGAGAGAGAGAGAGAGAGAGAGAGAGAGAGAGTACAATTTTTTTTATTTAATTAGGCATAGAGTTGAGTATCAAAAGGAATGTAAAGAATAATTATGTTTAGAGCACAGGGGTCAAAGAAATTTCCCCCAGACAAGCCAGATAATAGATGATCATTCAATATCCTGGAGGAAACTCCATGGAGGGAGGATGGAGCTGTCTGTACCCAGAGGAAGGAATGATTTGCTGATGATGGTAAGGATAAAGGAGAGAAGGAAACCTTGGTGGTCTTCGGTTAGCCCTCCCACCTCTCTTCTTCTTGTGAATTCAATCATAAAGATCTATATCTTCCAGGTCATTTAATTTTGCATTTTATTACTTGAAACTGACTGGTCTTTGAGAAAAGAAAGAAATAATAAACTAGAAAAGTATAACAACAGTGTGTGTGTGTGTGTGTGTGTGTGTGTGTGTGTGTGTGTGTGAGAGAGAGAGAGAGAGAGAGAGAGAGAGAGAGAGAGAGAGAGAGAGAATGATGAGAGGTTCTTAGAGGAAATAGCATTCATATAAACACTTGAGGAATTTTAATTGAATTTTTTAAATTTTTGTTTTGTTTTTATTTTGGAGTTGCATCCAGAAGTGCTTAGGGCTACTCCTGGCTTCACACTCAGGTATCACTCCTGGCAGTATTTAGGAGGTGTATGGCATGTGGGATTGAACCCAGGTTGGCTATGTACTAGGCAAATTCCCTACTTGCTGTATTATTGCTCTGGTGGCTCTGGAATTGAATTAAATTCTGGTCAAATTCTATGTATTCACACGTTGAATAAGTAAGGTTTTTCCTTCCAGCAACTTTTGGGATTTTGACAGACCCTTGATTATTTTTTTTAATTTAATTTTCTTTCATTTGTCTGGTCTCAGTTTTCTTTCGTCTTGAATGGTGTGAAGTGTTATCATACAAATCATCCCCCCCCCTTTTTTTTGCTTCTTTGTTTGTGTGCCCTCTCTTGAGCCTTCCCTAGGTAATTTTGTTGTTGTTGTTGTTGTTGTTGTCCTTGATCAGGAACTTAAAAAAAAAAAAGAAGGCCTTTGATTTTATGTGTGATTTGTTGAAGCAATTCAGAATTATACAAACAATGCCAATTGTAGGAGGCCCACCTGTTCTATGTTCCTCAGCCCGAGAGATTAGAAACCTACTTTCTCTGCAGACTTAATTGCCTCAGGATGAGGCAATCCTGCATATCTGTTCAGAACCATTAATAACCTACTTCACCTGATTGCGGTGAGTGGTTCTTCTCTTTTTTTTTATTCTGCATTTGTCAAATGGTAAGTGCAAGGACTTTATGCACTGATAAACAACAAAATTGACCAAATTTAGCAGTAGGTCTCAGCAAAAGGCAATTTTTTTCTTTCATCTTCCATCTAATTTGACAACTAATGGTTTTTGAGAATTTGAAGCTTGCTGATTTCTTCAGCACACTTGCTTGGTTTTGATTAGACCCAGTGGGGTCTGCTTCTGCTTTGTCTGGGGACATTATTTCTGGGGTATCTTTCCCTAGGCTGGCATGATCCCACACGATGGCTTTCTTTTTGTCTTTTGGAAATGGAGTTCTGATTCTTTAGGCCTGTTTTTCCATGAGTCCATGTATTCCTATTGAGTCTAAACAACACTGAACAGCTCATTTAATCTTTCTGTGCTTCAGATTTGGGTGTGGTGGGGATGTTTGTTCACATCCAGCAGTGCTCAGTACTTACTCCTGGCTCTGTGTTCAGGGATCACTCTTAATGGACCTCATATACAGTGCTGGGGATTAAACCTGGGTTAGCCACAGCAAAGCAAGCACCTAACCCTTTTTACTGTCTCTCCAACCTCCAATGCTTCGGTTTTGTGAGTATTTATACAATGATAATGAAGTGAACAGGGCATGGTGACCTCTTTTCTAGACAGATGTTATAAATGGAAGAGACACAAACTGTCTAGTGAAATAAAAAGTGCAAAAAAAGCAGAGTTAAAAAAACCAAGTGTAGGGGCCAGAGATAGCATGGAGGTAAGGCATTTGCCTTTTATGCAGAAGGATGGTGTTTCAAATCCCGGCATCCCATTTGGTCCCCCGAGCATGCCAGGAGGAGCGATTTCTGAGTGTAGAGCCAGGAGTAACCCCTGAGCACTGCCAGGTGTGACCCAAAAACAAAAACAAACAAAAAAAAAGTAGGAGAGAAAAGGCTGCTGGTCTGTTTGGAAGAGTGAACACAGTGGCCTGGGGTAGCACAGTGGTTGACTGCAAGAAGCAAACACCTGTCTCTAGAAGAGCTTACAACTCCTCAACTTGGGAATCAGAAACTTCCAGAACAACCAGGAGCTGGAGAGTTTATTCTGTTCTATTTACTTTTCTCTACCGGTTATTTCTGAGTGCAGAGCCAGGAGTAACCCCTGGGCATGGCCAGGTGTGACCCAAGCCTCCCTACAAAATAACAACAACAACAACAAACCCAAACAAAAAGCCCCCAAAACTCCCTGGCAAATGTTAACACTTTTTCTAGAGGATGAGATGATACATGCAACTTACATTCATTCATGCAAGAGTGGGTGCCATTCTTACTATTACAGTCTGCAGTGAGATGATTGTTATCATCCAGAGAGGTTGGAAACCTGGGACTCTGCCATCATATTGTGTCATCACTGATGATTTGTGAAACTTCAGTCACATTCTTGAAATCTCCAGATTTCCCATTCCTCATCTCTGCTGCAGAAAGAATGATTCTTTCTTGACAGGATGATTGTGGATATGATGTGAATTTGTGCACAATGGAGGGCTTGCCACCAGGTCTAGCTCATGGAACATTGCCATGCGAGTGATGGTCTTTCTAACTTTATCTTATTACACCTCTGCACAACTTCAACCACAATGACTTCACTTCTGTTTGCTCCTTTGCCCTTGACACATCTTTAGCCAGGTCTTTCCAGGTCACCTCATCTGACCTGCTAACAACTTCTATTTAATTTTTGTGTCATTGGGGGTTGGTGACACATTAATTGTGGTCAGAATCTGTACCTGCTGGTGTTGGGGGACCCTCTGTAGTGCAGAGATGGAACCTGGGTGGGCTGCATGTAAGACAAACACCTTTCCTGTTGTACTAGCTGTCTGGCATTTCTATGATTGCTTCTTGGTTTTTAAACTATTATATAATAGTTTGAAAGAGTTGGGGACATCAGATGATATATGATATATAATTATTTTTACATTATGTAATAACAGATACTATAAGATTATATTATATAATTATATAACACAATACATATTATATATTATTGTGATTATGTTATATAATATATAATTATTTATATTTATACACACATACTATAGTTATATACATTTTCTATACTGTATTTATATACACATACTGGTTTTGCTACTGGAGCTAGGACTGATACGAACCTCTGTTAGAGAGTTGTTTACAAGTTGTTGAATGAATGGGCACCATGATAGAGAATGGTCAGTGATATGGAGAGCTGTGTGAACCTTAAAGACAGTCTTGAACAGGGGCTAATGAAAATATTGTCCTGGTGGGCTACTCTTTAGCATTGAATCTATTCTTTGGTGATAAAATTATTCATTAGAAGAGGGTGCTGTTAATAATCATGTTACAAAATGCTCATTTTTTTTACTGGGGTTGGGGGGATACATAAAAATACACATTCTGGAACCCAGCATCCCTGGGAAAAGTCATTCTTGGCATCTGTATTTTCAAATGCTGACTGAGATCTGCCCACAATGCCAGAGTTGGGAAACTAGTGGTGCTGAGGATTAGAATGTCCTGGTCTGGGGCATTGTCCTCGAAACAGGAGGTTTCCGGAAAGGTGTTAAATACTTATTAACACTGTTGTGAGTGAGCTGCAGCAGCGAGATTGCTATGTGGGATCCAAGGGCTCATTAGCACTTGTATCGGAACCTCTGCCTGTTTTTGAGAGCTAATTTCTTGGCAAACAATGAGCGTCTTCGTGAAGCACTTCTGCAGAGTGAGGACAAATTTGGGGTAATGTAGTGCAAATTGTAGGAAGTGAGTACATTAGCACAAAAAAGATTTAATAAGTCTGGAGGAGAGAGTGAGTGTGTGGAAAAATATATAAGATTTAGGGGAGGACAGATGAATTATGGTATCCTAAATAAAAGCTAAAACACCTAGAATTGAACCCCTTCTTTCTGGAAAGAAATACTTAGGAAGAATGTGTCAGGGTTAGTAAATTTGACAAACTCCTGTAAAATGTGAAATGTTTTGTGCATTTTTACCACAAATTACTCTATGTTGGCAGCATGAAGAGCATTTTCTTATTCCTGGTTATCATTTACATATACAGCCAGTCGTTGCCACCTTCTGATTTTATTTTTCACATCTATCAGGAATACTTCTTGTCCATTTTGGAGTGAGCTACTAATTGCCCTTCAGGGTTTTTTTCTTGCTGCCAGATTCATTCCTTTTGTGAGTCTCTTCAATGCCCACAGATAAAGTATGAATTTATATCATCATCAACTTAAAAGTCTTCCCGATAGACATATAGACCTGGATTTATTTTAAACTTATAGCCTTGACAGCAAGAGTTCATTACATCCAACATTGGTTGAACAACTTATTAATACTTTAAAACAGAAATCATTAAATCTTAGAAGTGTCATTTCATATAGAGACATCTATACACTTCATAAAGATGTTTTTTTGCCTTGGTCTATTTCCCAAACAGCAAGAATAGATGGGGAAACTGTCTTTCCGAGGTCTTCACTGAAATACTACAAAGTTGTGAATTTCTCCAGTAGTATGTTCAAGTTTGAAAGTACACCCCCCCCTCTTTGATCACTGCCAGTTCGTGTAAATTTAGTTCTCACTATGTAAACTTAACCATGGGATTTGACCATAATTCAAGAATTTGGATTTTAAGGAGGATGCTGTCAGAGTTACTTTGAAAATGAGAGGTGAGAAGGGGTGAAGGTTGGAGTTTAGAGGTATAGCTCAGGTTGTCATTTATTGGTCCCACCTGCCCTAAGAACTGAACAAACAACATCATCATCAGAAATTGGGTGTATGCAGCTTTAAAATATTTTTGGCGTGGCGCCAGTTCTTCACCAGTAGGCTGACTACTTGGGGTTGCAATTGGCAACTTCTTTCCCAGGTTTTCCAGTTGATGCCTTTTCAAACAGCAGGAAGCTGACCTCTCAGTATTCAGTACACCTAACAATCCCTGCTCAAAACAGATTCCTGCCTCCTCCAGCTTGCCTCGAGAGTTTCTTATTCGGGAATCTCCTCCAGAGACACGGGGCTAACTTAATTACTCCTAGCATTAGCTGAGTGTTTAAATACAATACATTGCAATACCTAGCTAGCCAGGCGGCAGAGTTTTCTCCACCTAGTTACATGGGCAACAGCATGCTAAGACCAATCTTGACAGAACAGTTTCTGTCAACCACAAACTATAAGAAAGAAAAGAAATGACTATTTTGCAGTGAGATATTAGTCTGTTTGCAATGGGAATCAGAAATATCATTCTAGGGGCCAGAGCGATAGATAGCACAGCGGTAGGGCGCTTGCCTTGCACTTGGCTGACCCAGGACGGACCTGGGTTCAGTCCCCGGCGTCCTATATGATACCCCAAGCCAGGAGCAATTTTTTTTTTGGTCGTCCCCCAATTCACAACACAGACCAGGCAAAGGGCCTGCTTTGAGGTGTATATGGGGTGCATTTACTGTACCTCCTCTTTCTATAAAGTCAGTGTAAAGAACACAGCTTGTGGTAAGAATTGGAAGGCCTTATCTTTTCTTTATATATATATAAAATCCTTCACAAGTGCAACATTCCCATGACCAATATCCCAAGTGCAGGAGCAATTTCTGAGAGCATCACCAGGAGTAACCCCTGAGCTTCACAGGGTGTGGCCCCCAAAACAAAACAAAACAAACAAACAAAAGAAAAAGAAATGTCATTCTAGTTTAGGAAGCACGTTTAAAAAAGCCTGGTTGGGGTGGAGAGGCTCATTGGATCTGAGAAAAAATTGTTTTCTGTTTGCAAGATGGATTTTGCAATTATCTGCAATTACCACCTTTTTTTCCTTTGGGGCCCAAATCAAGGACACTGGGGGCCACTCTCAGCCCTGTGCTGGAGGAAATATGCAGTGCCAAGGGTTGAACCCAGGCCTCACATTCAAAACAGAGAGCATGCACTCAGTAGAATGAGTTAATTCCAACTTTCCTTTCACCACTTGGAATTTTGCACCATGAGCTGTGAGTGCTGAGAATGTCTCTCATGTCTTAAACCACAAAAGTGAGATAGCTGTAGTCCCTCACACCCCAAGTTACCATTGTTTTGAAGCTGGATTATAGAAGCACATATTTAAAAAAAAATCAGAGGAAGCATTATCTTTTTGTTTGTTTGCTATAGTTTTTGGAATAATCTCTGTGCTGTAGTTGAAAACATTTCTGTTCATAGGTTTTTTTTCTCT
Source organism: Suncus etruscus (assembly GCF_024139225.1). NCBI lineage: Eukaryota > Metazoa > Chordata > Mammalia > Eulipotyphla > Soricidae > Suncus > Suncus etruscus. The sequence continues at coordinate 20,340,085 of NC_064860.1, forward strand.
TAAGTACAAACTGAAATTGAATTCTATAGGGTCTGGGGGAAAGTCTGTGCCTTATATGTGAGGCCCTGAATCACCCCCCCATGAATATTTCATATAAATGGATAATTTTCATTCATGGCATAAGTTTCCATTAACTTTTTTTTTTTTTTTTTTTTTTTTTGGTTTTGGGCCACACCCAGCGGTGCTCAAGGGTTACTCCTGGCTGTCTGCTTAGAAATAGCTCCTGGCAGGCACGGGGAACCATATGGGACACCAGAATTCGAACCAACCACCTTTGGTCCTGGATCGGCTGCTTGCAAGGCAAACACCGCTGTGCTATCTCTCTGGGGGCCCCATTAACTTTTCAGAGGAAAGGTATTAGGGTTTTGGATTATATCTTTTCTCCAGATATTACATGTCACCATGTACAAAGTTTCATTCTTGTTCATGGTGAAAGTCTCCCTTTAATTTTTCACCTTACTAAACAGTAATGGGGATAAGTTAGGGATTCAGATACTTCCTTTACATTCAAAATTGCTTTGCAACTGACCCTAGTTTAATCTTTGATACTATCAATGGTCCCCTAAATACTTGCTGGATTAAATCCTGAGTACTGCTGAGTAAGGTACCCCCCAAACCCAAACCCACTCATTTTTACAAAGGTCATACATCACATATGGGTTTTATGATTTGAATTTCCAGGGCAAGTAAAATTATCAGATATTTTATCTAGTATTTATAAACATGTTAAAGGAGTTTTTTTTTAACTGTTTAATAGACATATTAATGCTTCTGTGAATGAGGTAATATTATAGCTTTGGGTTAATTCCTAAATTTTTTTCCATATTTTCCTTGTTTAGGGGAAAAGAGAAAACAATAGGAACTCCCCCCCCCCCCAAATCCCTCTCGTGATGCACTATTTCTTAGGCTAAAAATTGTCTAAAAAAATAGAATAATAAAGAAAGAAAATTTAAAATTCACTTTTAAGAAGCACTCTAAATTATGGGTTTTCTGTTTAAAAATATTTTCTAAATACAATTGGACTATTTTTTTTATAATTATGAGTATAGAATATCTGGAATAATTTATTTTTTACTAATATAAGTAGACTTTCTAATTTACTAGCCAAATGAAAAAGGAATTTGAAATTCTATTGTTCAAAGTTTCCAAACAATATTTCTAAAGCAATTTAGAAAATAATGTTACATATACATTTTTTACTCTGAGTAGAATGCCAGAAATAATGAGACAAAGAAAATAATATTAACACCTTAGACTTGAAAGACAATGGAGATACTATACTAAGGATTAATATCATACTACAGCAACAAATGAAACAGCAATCACAAAAAAGACATGGGAGATAATGAAGAACAATTTAGACAAAGGACATTAGCCTTTATATTGATTGTGGGGAAAACAACAGATACCATTATGGCTTTAAGTCCTTTACAGGAAAAAAGTTAGGGGTAAGTGAAATATTAGGAACAGATGTAATTGAAAGATATAAAAATTCCTTTATGAAAATTGGAAAAATGAGTACAGGGCTACAGGCATCTACTATAGAGATAATGAGTACTCCATGGGAATGAAATGCAAATACAATGAATTTTAAAGAGATGCCCCTTTTTATTTGTATTAATTTTTTCAGCATTTACTAAAAGGGAAAAATTTATATAAATGGGAGATATTTATTTTGTAAAATCTTATACTACAACTCAATCAAATTCAAATAGATTTTCAAATGAGTTTAGATTTCTGTTTATTGGGGCTAGAGTGACAATACAGCGGTTAGAATATTTGCTTTGTACACAGCAGACACCCAGGTTTTATTCCTGGCATGTCGTATGGTTTCTCAAACACCAGCAGGAATAATTCCTGAGTGCCGAGCCAGGAGTACGCCATGAAAACTGCCAGGTAAGGCCCAGAAACCAAATTTTTTTCCTATTTATTAAGATTTTTATTACTTCTATTTAGGACACATGCTGAATACCACTCTCCCTCTATTTGAACTGAGAAGAAAATCTGGGATCTTTCCCTTTCATATGCTTAGAGGTTTTTACCAAAACCAAACCGGGATTCCAAAATCAAATGAGAAGAGATGAGAGGCAACATTTATTTTGCTCTGGTAGATTACAGATTAGATTAGATTTCTCAATTAGAACTCACTGCAAAAAACTAGTTATGATGGGCATAGGGAAAAAAGGAGAGAAGTTAACAGGTGAAAGGTAAGCCACAATTGGAGAAGGGGAATATTTAGAAGGGAGAAAAACAAACAAGCAAGGAAAATAAAAGCTAAGGGATCCAAGGAAGAGAAAAAAGTGTATAAAGCATGGAAGGAGAGAAGTTGACATCAGAGGTGGATTTGATGTGGGAATATTTTACAACTGAAATTTAACTCTGAATAATTATTTAAATCATGGTGACTTAATGTTAACATTATTTTAATGCAAGAATTATATTTAAGAAAGAAAACAGTAGGATGGTGATGGGAAAAGGTAAATGGTTTCTGGAATCATTACAGACCAGAATGCTTTGGAATCAGCTTAGTGGCCTAATGAATTTCTTATCCAGATACTTTCATATTCAATAGGGAAAAAATCAGAATGAACTTGGTCATTTACTCCCAAAGTCTCTTGGCACTCTTCAAGGTCTTTTCACCAATTTCTCAACTAACTGACCAATAGGCAAACTAATGTTAGCTATCTCTGATCCAGCACTGAGCCATTTGGGCATGACAAACAGTGTATTAAGGTTCTTAAACTTGTAATTAAAAACAGATCATCTAGAGAACATTTATGAGATTGTGGAAAAACTCAACTCCATTTACTGGACATGAACATGAATATCACAACTAATTAGAATCTATGCCAGGACAAATCCTCTCATTATCTTGCCCTTAAAGGCCTGAGGTTGGGTAGGTTTTTGCTGAATCCTATGCCAAATGGCTTCTGTTCACTCCCATGGTTCCTTTTGCAATTCTCTCCCCTGCCTGGGCAGGTGAGGCTGGATTTATAGACTTTGATTCCATCAAATTCCTGTTTTCTTATTAGGTTTGGCTGTTTTCTAGCGGAGACATTGACATGTGTTTGCCTCTCCTTTCTTCTGTTGCCTGGGCCCATACCTGGACAGTGTTCTCATCAAGCTCTTGTCACTTGGGCACATGATGCTTCTGGGTAAATTGGTCCAACTTGTCTTGCCTCCTTCACCCCTATCCCTAGTCCCTGAGCTTTCACACTTGCTTGGACCTATTTCTCTGTCTTATGTACTTGGTAAGCAATGGTTTATACCTCCTCATTCCATAGGGTGTTTCTCCCTGACTTGAGAAAGCTCTTCTATTGGGGAGGAGGGTTCTCTCATATACTGATGGCTACTTCCTTTTGGTAAAGGTGGAATTTAGGGGTCAGGAATGTGACCAAACTCTTGGAGCTTGAGTGCTTATATGCATTTAGGACACTTAGTGCTGCAAAAATGACCTTCATGGACCAGAAGATACTACAGAGAGTGGCTCCAATAACTAACAATGATAGTATGATTCCATAGTAGAGATACGCTTCATGGAGTCAGACTGAGTTTGATTTCCAGCACTGCAAACAAAATAGAACCCAACCAACCCACAAAAAGAGTGGTTCGTAGGTCATCTGGTTGCTTCTCACTCTAATTCCACTGTCCATCTTATATCCCCCAGCCTATTCTTTCTAAGTGGTTGAAGCTACAATAGGCTAGTTATCTGCAGGGCCACGTAGAAAGCTCTGTTTCTCTGGCCAGGAAGCCAAGTAAGTGCTGTTGCCATGGTACCCATGATTTCTGATGGTGCTACCAGGGGGAAGGCATTGTGCTCCTTCAACACGCATAGGCGATGATAGCACCTATTGCACATAGTGAATGGAGGGGGGTATCTGTTGCATAGAAGGAAGAAGGGGTCTGGCATGCTCAGTACAGCACCTGGTACATAGTTAGTGCCAAGGAAATTGCTTGCTTTATTATTCTCTCAAAGATGATTCAAGCATCCAAGAGCAGCATATCTACTTGATGGAGTAGAGAAAGATATTTCAATCTCTGCACCATCCTAGCAAGGAAATTTAGTACTTAATTTGGCTTCACACAATCTAATTTCATGATGACATCTTTAAAATATTTATTTTTGGGCCACACATTTATTCTTAGGGCTAACTGCTGGCTCTGCACTCAGATATAACCTTCTCCTACAGGGACCAAGTGAGTGCCAGAGATCGAACCCAGATCAGAAGTCAACAAGGCAAGAATTCTACTTGTAGTTCTATCGGTCTAGGCCATGATGACATCTTTAAGCTGTGAAATATTGAATTATGTGCCCCCTCAAATAATGATTGAAATTGTGGTTATTGAATTAACCCTTTTTAAAACCATATAATACACATTTCCAAGGGTGGCATATACTGCTTCTTGGTTTTCATACTTGTTTTGAGCATTTTGAAAAGTGCTATGTATATGATTTATTCTCCACCTTTTAAAAATAATCTTTTTTGATTTTGGGGCCACACCCAGTGATGCTCAGGGGTTACTCCTGGCTATGTGCTCAGAAATCGCTCCTGGCTTGGGGGACCATATGGGACGTCAGGGGATCAAACTGCGGTCCGTCCTAGGCTAGCACAGGCAAGGCAAACACCTTACCACTTATGCCACCGCTCCCAATTTTTTTTGTTTGTTTTTGGATCACACTTGTGCTCATGGCTTATTACTGGGTCTTCTCTTAACAATCATTTCTGATGAGACTTGGGGAAGCATTTTGCATTTCAGGTTAGCTACAGACAAGGGAAGTGTTCTACTTGTTGTGCTATTACTTCAGCTTCAGATTTACCTATTTTGATGAATATTTCAAGTTTTTTTTTTGTTTTTTGTTCTTTTTGGGGGGCCACACTCTTGTGATGCTCAGGGCTTACTCTTGGCTAAACGCTCAGAAATTGCCCCTGGCTTGGAGGGACCATATAGGACGCCGGGGGATGTAACCGCAGTCCTTTCTTGGCTAGCTCTTGCCACCTCACCGGCCCCGAATATTTCCAGTTTTAACATCGTCTCACTCCAAGGGAATTCGGATTTCCCCGCCTGCAATTTATATGGTCTCATGATATAATATGAGTGAGATAAAGAATAAATCATGAATCAAAATTTTGTTGCTATAAGAAGTCAATTAAACCTGTTTGAAATACCTCAAAGTGAAAAAAGAGTTTTGAGTCTTGCCCAAAAAAGTATTTGGTGTTATGAAAGGAGGCTTAGATTCACCGTAATTACTCCAATTGTGGGTGTTGGGGGTGGCAGGGGAGAAAGTGAAAAGCTAACCATGATTTGTAAACACATGCCTTCAAAAAGCAATAGTAATTTTTATTGTCAGATTCTAAAACGGTGAGGGGCCCTGTTGCCATTCTTTATTAGTGCATGCTTTTGTCCTTCTTAATGACTGACTTTCTTCCATGTACTTGTTAACTATTAGAAGTATGAAAGCGGGCCATTTTCAGGGAGGGACTTCAGAGCATAAAAACCGGCTATCCTTTGCAAAAGCTGGCTCCCTGTGTGTGACACCAGGCGGGGAAAATCCGCGAAAGTACACCGGCCCAGTGGGGCTCAGCTGTGAAAGACTGTGAGTGTGACCTGTCTATGTCTGTCTACTGTCCTCTTGCGTGAAACTCTTGCGAGTGGGGCAAAAAGAGCCTCCAGAAACCTCGCTCGCCCAGACGCCATTTTCAGGGAGGGACTTCAGAGCATAAAAACCGGCTATCCTTTGCAAAAGCTGGCTCCCTGTGTGTGACACCAGGCGGGGAAAATCCGCGAAAGTACACCGGCCCAGTGGGGCTCAGCTGTGAAAGACTGTGAGTGTGACCTGTCTATGTCTGTCTACTGTCCTCTTGCGTGAAACTCTTGCGAGTGGGGCAAAAAGAGCCTCCAGAAACCTCGCTCGCCCAGACGCCATTTTCAGGGAGGGACTTCAGAGCATAAAAACCGGCTATCCTTTGCAAAAGCTGGCTCCCTGTGTGTGACACCAGGCAGGGAAAATCCGCGAAAGTACACCGGCCCAGTGGGGCTCAGCTGTGAAAGACTGTGAGTGTGACCTGTCTATGTCTGTCTACTGTCCTCTTGCGTGAAACTCTTGCGAGTGGGGCAAAAAGAGCCTCCAGAAACCTCGCTCGCCCAGACGCCATTTTCAGGGAGGGACTTCAGAGCATAAAAGCCGGCTATCCTTTGCAAAAGCTGGCTCCCTGTGTGTGACACCAGGCGGGGAAAATCCGCGAAAGTACACCGGCCCAGTGGGGCACAGCTGTGAAAGACTGTGAGTGTGACCTGTCTATGTCTGTCTACTGTCCTCTTGCGTGAAACTCTTGCGAGTGGGGCAAAAAGAGGCTCAGAGGAGCACGGCCGCTCCGCTTCGCTACGCGGCCGTGCACTCTTTCTAAGGAAAGAACTCCATTGCAACAAGAAGGAAAAATCACACTAAGAACGGCGCTATATCACAGAAGCAAACATTTCTCTCTGGACTGTCTTCTCTGTTACATGCTCGGGCCTAAGATTTGACCCAGTGTGAGGCTTCATCCACGGAGGACTCCCCTCCCTTAGAGGCAAGTCAGCCCATCCAGAAAGGGAGGAGCCAGAGGAGTGTGCTGCCTACATCATATAGACAATGAATACCACTACAACACGTAGAAAAACCCACAATACAAATGTGACAATGGGGAAACAGCGCAGGCCAGCATCAGACATAGAGAATGAAGATGACAATTCTGAGGACCAGATAATGACTGAACAACTAATCAACCTCTCAGATAAGGACTTTAGACTAGCAATATGGAAGGTGCTCAACAGACTCCAAGAAACCATGGATCGAGTTGAACAGAACACTAATAAGAACCAAGAAAATATGAAGGCAGAAATGACAAAACTCCAAACTGAAATAACATGTCAACTAACAGGCCTGAAAAACTCAGTAAACGAAGTGAATGACAAAATGGATAAGCTCTGGGACAGGGTATCAGAAGCTGAGAATAGACTTGGTGCTGTGGAAGATGAGATACATAACAATTCCATACAGCAGGAGAGATTGGACAAAAAACTTAAAGCAAATGAGCAGACAATGGAAAAATTAGTCAAAGAATGGGAACAGACGAAAATAGAAGTCTATGATAAGATCAACAGAAACAACTTAAGAATCATTGGAGTCCCAGAGACCCAGGAAGAAAATTTCCAGGAAGAATCAATGGTCAAGAACATCATTAAAGAGAAACTTCCAGAGCTAAAGAATATATGTGATCAAATCCTGCATGCCCGAAGAGTACCAACCAAAAGAGACCCCAGAAAAACCACCCCAAGACACATCCTAGTCACAATGACAAATCCCACAGATAGAGACAGAATTCTGAAAACAGCAAGATCAAAAGGGGAAATCATGTTCAAGCAAGCTTCCCTGAGATTTACAGCAGACCTGTCACCAGAAACACTCAATGCCAGAAAGCAGTGGTGGGATATTGTGACAAGACTGAATGAAATGAATGCTTCACCCAGAATACTATACCCAGCAAAACTCACTTTCCGGTTTGATGGAAGAATACATGGTTTCACAGACAAAAAACAGCTCAGAAACTTCACAGACACAAAACCAGTCTTAAGAGAAAAACTGAAAGACCTAATCTAAGACAAGACTACCCAAAAGACACACCAAATTTTGAAATAAAGATGGCGTTAAATCCCAGGACAATTCTTTCTCTCAACGTCAATGGACTAAATGCACCAGTTAAGAGACACAGAGTGGCTAAATGGATCAAAAAACTCAATCCAACCTTCTGCTGCCTACAAGAAACGCACCTGAATAGTCAGAACAAACATAGACTCAAAATAAAAGGCTGGAGAAAAGTTATCCAAGCAAACAACACCCATAAAAAAGCTGGAGTGGCCATACTAATATCAGATAATGCAAACTTTATACTCAGGAAGGTTGTAAGGGACAAAGATGGACATTTTATATTAATCAAGGGGTACGTAGAGCAGGAAGAATTCACTCTCCTAAACATATATGCACCGAATGAGGGGCCAGCAAAATATTTAATACAACTGCTGACAAATCTGAAAAATAATATCAACAACAACACAATAATTGTGGGGGACCTTAACACGGCTTTGTCAACACTGGACAGGTCAACCAGACTGAAACCCAACAAGAATATACTAGACCTGAGGAGAGAAATGGAAGAAAGAGGCCTAGTGGATATATATAGGACACTCCATCCCCAGAAACCTGGATACACATTCTTCTCCAATGTACATGGGACATTCTCCAGGATAGACTACATGCTGGCACATAAAACATACCTCCATAAGATCAAGAGGATAGAAATTTTGCAGACTACCTTCGCTGACCACAAGGCTCTGAAATTATTTGTGAACTCCAAAGGGACTCAGAAGAAACACTTTAACACCTGGAAGTTAAACAGCCTCATGCTCAATAACCAGTGGGTCCGAGATGAAATCAAGGAGGAAATAAAAAGGTTCCTGGAAACAAATGACAATAAAGACACAAACTCTCAGAACTTATGGGACACAGCAAAAGCAGTACTGAGAGGAAAATTTATAGCTTTGCAAGCACACATCAGGAAGGAAGAAGGAGCTTACCTGAGTAGCTTAATGACACAGCTAATAGAACTAGAAAATGCTCAACAAAAGGACCCAAGAACAGGAAGACAGAAGGAAATAACAAAGCTGAGAGCAGAAATCAACGAAGTGGAAACTCAAAAAACAATCCGAAAGATCAACGAAAGCAGAAGTTGGTTCTTTGAAAAAATAAACAAGATTGATAGACCACTGGCAAACCTAACAAAGAAAGAGAGAGAGAGAAACTTGATAACTCGTATCAGGAATGAAAAAGGAGAGATCACTACTGATATGACAGAGATTCAAAGGGTAATCAGAAACTACTTTGAAAAACTCTACGCCACTAAAAATGAGAACCTGGAAGAAATGGATAAATTCTTGGACTCTTATAATCTTCCACGGTTGAAGGAAGAGGATGTAGCATATCTAAACACCCCCATCACCATTGATGAAATTAAAACAGTAATCAAATGTCTGCCGAAAAACAAAAGCCCAGGTCCAGATGGATTCACTAATGAATTCTATCAAACTTTCCAAGAGGAACTACTGCCAATCTTGGCAAGACTCTTTCATGAAATTGAACAAACAGAAACACTTCCAAATAGCTTTTATGAAGCCAACATCACCTTGATACCTAAACCAGACAGAGACGCTACCAAAAAAGAAAATTACAGACCAATATCACTGATGAATGCAGATGCAAAGATCCTCAACAAAATCCTGGCAAATAGGATTCAATGCCTCATTAAGAAGATCATCCACTACGATCAAGTAGGTTTCATCCCAGGAATGCAAGGCTGGTTTAACATCCGTAAATCTATCAACATAATACACAACATCAATAACAAGAAAAATAAAAACCACATGATCATATCAATAGATGCAGAGAAAGCATTTGATAAGGTCCAACACCCATTCTTGATCAAAACTCTCAGCAAGATGGGAATGGAGGGAACCTTTCTCAATATAGTGAAGGCCATCTACCACAAGCCAGTGGCAAATATTATCCTCAATGGAGAAAAACTGAAAGCCTTCCCTCTAAATTCTGGCACAAGACAAGGCTGTCCTCTCTCACCACTCCTATTCAACATAGCACTGGAAGTACTTGCTATAGCGATTAGGCAAGAAAAGGATATCAAGGGAATCCAGATAGGAAAGGAAGAAGTCAAGCTCTCACTGTTTGCAGATGACATGATACTCTACTTAGAAAACCCTAAAGACTCTATCAAAAAGCTTCTAGAAACAATAGACTCATATAGCAAGGTGGCAGGCTACAAAATTAACACACAAAAATCAATGGCCTTTCTATACACCAACAGTAATAAAGAAGAAATGGACATTAAGAAAACAACCCCATTCACAATAGTACCACACAAACTCAAATATCTTGGAATCAACTTGACTAAATATGTGAAGGACCTATACAAAGAAAACTATAAAACTCTGCTCCAAGAAATAAGAGAGGACACACGGAAATGGAAACACATACCCTGCTCATGGATTGGCAGGATTAACATCATCAAAATGTCAATACTCCCCAAGGCATTATACAGATTTAATGCCATCCCTCTAAAGATACCCATGACATTCTTCAAAGAAGTGGATCAGACACTTTTGAAATTCATTTGGAACAATAAACACCCTCGAATAGCTAAAGCAATCATTGGGAAAAAGAATATGGGAGGAATTACTTTTCCCAACTTTAAACTGTACTACAAAGCAACAGTTATCAAAACAGCATGGTATTGGAATAAGGATAGGTCCTCAGATCAGTGGAATAGGCTTGAATACTCAGAAAATGTTCCCCAGACGTACAACCATCTAATTTTTGATAAAGGAGCAGGAAATCCTAAATGGAGCAGGGAAAGCCTCTTCAACAAGTGGTGTTGGCACAATTGGATAGCCACTTGCAAAAAATTAAACTTAGACCCCCAGCTAACATCATGTACAAAGGTAAAATCCAAATGGATTAAAGACCTCGATATCAGCCCCAAAACCATAAGATATATAGAACAGCACATAGGCAAAACACTACAGGACATTACAGGCATCTTCAAGGAGGAAACTGCACTCTCCAAGCAAGTGAAAGCAGAGATTAACAGATGGGAATATATTAAGCTGAGAAGCTTCTGCACCTCAAAGGAAATAGTGCCCAGGATACAAGAGCCACCCACTGAGTGGGAGAAACTATTCACCCAATACCCATCAGATAAGGGGCTAATCTCCAAAATATACAAGGCACTGACAGAACTTTACAAGAAAAAAACATCTAACCCCATCAAAAAATGGGGAGAAGAAATGAACAGACACTTTGACAAAGAAGAAATACGCATGGCCAAAAGACACATGAAAAAATGTTCCACATCACTAATCATCAGGGAGATGCAAATCAAAACAACGATGAGATACCACCTCACACCCCAGAGAATGGCACACATCACAAAGAATGAGAATAAACAGTGTTGGCGGGGATGTGGAGAGAAAGGAACTCTTATCCACTGCTGGTGGGAATGCTGTCTAGTTCAACCTTTATGGAAAGCGATATGGAGATTCCTCCAAAAACTGGAAATCGAGCTCCCATACGATCCAGCTATACCACTCCTAGGAATATACCCTAGGAACACAAAAATACAATACAAAAACCCCTTCCTTACACCTATATTCATTGCAGCTCTATTTACCATAGCAAGACTCTGGAAACAACCAAGATGCCCTTCAACAGATGAATGGCTAAAGAAACTGTGGTACATATACACAATGGAATATTATGCAGCTGTCAGGAGAGATGAAGTCATGAAATTTTCCTATACATGGATGTACATGGAATCTATTATGCTGAGTGAAATAAGTCAGAGAGAGAGAGAAAAACGCAGAATGGTCTCACTCATCTATGAGTTTTAAGAAAAATGAAAGACACCCTTGTAATAATAATTTTCAGACACAAAAGAGAAAAGAGCTGGAAGTTCCAGCTCACCTCAGGAAGCTCACCACAAAGAGTGATGAGTTTAGTTAGAGAAATAACTACATTTTGAACTGTCCTAATATTGAGAATGTATGAGGGAAATGTAGAGCCTGTTTAGGGTACAGGCTGGGGTTGGGTGGGGAGGAGGGTGATTTGGGACTTGGGTGATGGGAATGTTGCACTGGTGATGGGTGGTGTTCCTTTTATGACTGAAACCCAAACACAATCATGTATGTAATCAAGGTGTTTAAATAAAAAAAAATTAAAAAAAAAAAAAAAAAAAAAAAAAAAAAAAGAATTATGAAAGCGGGGCCAGAGAGATAGCATGGAGGTAAGGCGTTTGCCTTTCATGCAGGAGGTCATCAGTTCGAATCCCGGCGTCCCATATGGTTCCCCATGCCTGCCAGGAGCAATTTCTGAGCCTGGAGCCAGGAATAACCCCTGAGTACTACTGGGTGTGACCCAAAAACCACAAAAAAAAAAAGAAGTATGAAAGCTATTTTGTCAGTTATGATTAACTTGTAGCATATTGACTGATCAATGATAGTTATTTCTGTATATGTTTCATATATGTACATAGTTTAATATGTAAATTTAAAAGCGAAAACATTTTTAATGTTATTTTGTTTAAAAATGACACATTTATTATGTAAAATGCCTTTTAATGGATATTTCAATAACTTACTTTGAGAGAAACAATAAAGTTATTATTGGAAGCTACCTAAGATCAAAAATGACTTTATAGCATGTAATAAAACCTATGAATTTCAGTTAGAAGCCTGAGAATTTCTAGTGACAGTATTATTTTTAGACAACAGAAAATATTATTATTATTATTTTGGTTTTTGGGTCACAAAGTGGAGCTCAGGATTACTCCTGGATCTGTGCTTAGAAATCACTCCTGGCAGGCTCGTGGGATCTTATGAGATGTTGGGATTCAAACCACTATTGGTCCTGGATCGGCTGTGTGCAAGGCAAATGTCCTACCACTGTGCTATCTCTCTGGCCCAGGAAACATTATTTCTAAAATATTCCATTTTTGCTTTCCATTCTTATTTTTCTGCAATGATGACAATAAGAAATTTTAAAGGTTAGTATAATTTTAGCTTTTATAACTTAAAATATTTTAAGGCAGGCAATTATCATGGGTCCATAGACCATAAAGCCACACAGGAAAAATAGTAAATGATTAAGAACACATGCACTCTGGTGGAGAGAGTAAAATATGAAGAGTTTTTATTTGAAAAAAAAAAAAAAACCTGTGAGTAAAATGTAATTCCATGCATAGTTATCACACCTTTTCAATAATATCTTTATAAAAATACATTCTATACATTAAATTTCTAGAAATGCATATTTTTAGTTGTAAGGAACATGGTTTTATTTATATAATACATGATAGTAGTAAGATATTTATAAAAATGTGTAAACTAACACATTTTATTCCTCTATTATAGTGCAACTATTATGAACCATAAAGGCAATTCTACATGACACAGTTAAAATTAAACCTATACCAGACTTTCTTAGTCATAAAGCAATTTTTACAACATGAGACCAATAAAGTAATTTTGGTTTGAAATGGCAAATGAATTAAAGGACTAATTACCAAGTAATTACTCTGTATTATTTGATTACTACCTAAACAATGTAGATATAATTTTCCAATGGATTGTGGCTTTTATTTTTTTCTTGATAAAATGAAAATGGATTGAGATAATCTAAACCGCGGAGAGAAATTCGCCTTCCAGGCCTATAGAAACACATTATTTTGTCGCTTTTTGTTACGCTTCCACTAAGAAAAGTCCAGGTATGAGACCATATTTAATTTAAAGAGTAGAAAAGGACACATAACTAAAACTATGGTATCGTCCTTATTCCACACCAAATATTTCCAAGATTTGAGATTAGTGTCATTTATAATCGGAAATCGGAGCATAAAAAACTTAATCTTTCAGACAAAGTTCTAATTATTAAAAGTGGAGAATCAAAAGTTAGTGAATAGAAAAACTATTCCTATTTTTAAATAATTCTGAAAGTATGCCAACTTTACAGCACTTAATTTAGCACTTTTCCTTCTAAACCCGCTTTTTATATCAAAAATGATTAGGATCATATTTTATTATTATTAAAGGAGAAAAATATATGACCAATATCAAGTGTACACAATAAATCTATTTTCATGACAGACTTGAGAATATCTAATATCAGTGAAACTTAAATTTACACATTTCTTTTATGTATCACAGCAAACATCCATCTTCAATTCTTTCGGTGTAAACATGTATCCTAGATATGAGAAACCTTAGATTTACTTAATGAAACATAGAAATTTTTTTCTGGGAAGCTGGACTTCAATTTGCAAACTAAGCATGTGCCATAGGCCACATCAAAGACTGTTGGGCTGTCATTAAGAAACATCAAAGGGCAGCCTTTTCCAAGGCTTTAAGTTTTATGGTAGATGCCTCTTCAAGATGTCAGGCTGTTCTGGGACACCAGAAGAAGATTCCATATCAACTCAATTGTCTTTGTTGACTTTCATCTCTTAGGGAAGGTAGGTGACCTTGGGTGAGACAGAATTTGGCAATGATTTGAATCCTGGACTTCAAGCCTCTCTGATTTCAGCTGCTCTCAGCATGGAGGCTGTGGTCCTGGTCTCTCCAGATGGACACATCTGGGCAACAGAAAAAAATGATCCTCTGATAATGTCCTCGGGTGCCTGTGAGGCATGGAGACCCGGAACTTTCTGCTGACTCCTCTGGGGCACAAACACCTGGGCATTTTTGGCTTGTGATGATAATTGAGGATACCTTTGGAGAAAGACCCTTTCAAATTCTAAAGCAATACTCCATTTGATGTGTGTGTGTGTGTGTGTGTGTGTGTGTGTGTGTGTGTGTGTATGTCTGTGTGTGTGTGTGTTGTGTTGTGAGAGCAGGGGATGGCTGAGACACTATTTACTGAATAACACAATAATAGAATTTCTATTTAAGGAAAGTAGCACCATAAATCCTCGTTTTTTTTTGGGGGGGGGTTATAAGCCTACTCATATCATTATTTCCTTAATGAGAGATGATAAAAACATATATGGAGAATCATATCTTTAGAGTCAAGTTAGGGGCAGCATTGGCTAATTCTGGATTGATTAAAGAAATACACACATCGTACATGAAAACAAATACTTATGGTCTTTGATTAACGTAAGGTCTTGATGATTTGTTTTCTAGCTTCATATGCACCATCTCAGGGTACATTGATTTAATTTTGCTAAGCAAGTATTTCCTTTATGTTGTAATAAGCCTAAACCCTATCTTAACTTGTCTTTATTGGAACCACACAAAATTTTCACAGAAACTAGCAAATTATCATGAGCTTTGATGTCTTGTTCATTTATTTATTTTGTGTAAGGAATTAATATGTTTAAGGAATATAGTTACAACCATTTGCTATTGCTTTGATCATTCACTTACATGTCGTTAAGCAGTCTGAGCATTTTATTATGAAAGAGTTCTGTTTACAAATTAAACCAAAGAACATGTTTCACACTGAAAAGCAGAATATATATTGTATTTTATTTCAGATGTGCATGACACAACCTTAATATTAGAGCCAGATGATTAAAAGAACATTACCTGAGCCATGAGAGTCACTGAATGAGCTATACTAAATTGGTTGTTTTCTGTTTTGTGATTAATTGTGCTTCTAAACCATATTTTAGTGTGCTTTGTTTTTCTGTCCCCAGTCATCCCATATTATTAAAGAGAAATTCTGCATATCTCTCCTGGAGTCCAATTAAGGATTTGCATCATGACTAGATTTTTCACTTTAATTACTGTATATAAAGTAGGTTTTGACTTATTTCCATATTTATCAAACTATGCAGAAGAAGCAAAATTCATCAAATAAACAGATATCTGTGGCTATAATTGCAGCCGGCATTGAGCATGCAGGAAAAAAATATGAAGGTCCAAATTTCATTATGTAGAACATAATAAACGTCTGAATAATTAAACTGTGTGTAAATCATAGACATGGCAGTAGTAAGAATAGGAAAGACACCTTCATTTGATCCAAAAATTTTTTTAAAATTTATTTCTAAAAATAAGTCCTGAATGGTAGTAGAACAGCAATGAATTGAAAAGACTTGTATCTCTTAGGTGAAAAATGTAGTATTGGTTAATATGAATTCAAAATTATAAAAATTAATTATAATATATGATGAACTTTCCATGTGTCCCTACTTCCAAAAGTCCCTTTCTTTAGCAAAGAGGATAATAAAAATAAAATAAGTGAATATAAACAAATTATCTTGATGATTTTTCCTTGTACTTATACTGTAAATAACTAACATTGGGGCAGTGACCCATCATTTTCTAAGTCTAATAAAATACTACTGCCCTCTAAAAATATATAATTTAAAGTTCCAAGTAATTAGTCGACTTATAAATATTTAGTCATCCTTTTTATTATGTATGGTTACTTGTAAATAATTTGTAGCTCAATAAATACAGAAGCATTATTTTTATTCTATAAAAATTTAATGCTGGAAAGTACACTTTTATTAAACCTAAGATACCAGCAACTTATCAAAAAGAGAAAACCCAGAACATCTCATTTTCAGCTTATGATTCTTTAGCTTTTAAGACATTCAGAAAAAATATATTTCAAATGATTTTAACTTAGGTTATTTAATTACAAAAACTTCAATTGTCTCTAGTGTGACAAATAAATTGCGTTTATTAATTTCAAAACTTTCAAAAAGACATTTTTAATTTAAATTTTTACCATAGTTAAGCTACTGACAAGGAAAGTTTAATTCTAGTTATTGTAAGGTTTCTAAGGGCTTTGAATTAATTTATCTCATAAGCCCTGCTGTGAATGTAGCTGGTTACTTTTGAATTAGATATTAAGGACAGATAAAGTAATGAACCTGCTTGGCTTCTACTCCTGAAGATCCATCATATTTTGATTTCTAACAGGCTCCCAGAAGTGAGAATGTGTAGAAAATAGGAACTGCTTAATGTTATCTGAAATCACTCATTTCTCTCTGGCAAACAATTTAGAATTTATCCACTTTTAAACATGTCAAAAAGCATAAAAACATAGCCCCTTAACCATTTTTTTTTATAGCAGTGGGGAGGTATGGGGCATACTCAGCAGTACTAGGAGGCACTTCTTTTAGATTTTTAGAGGCTACAGGGGTTCAAACCAGGGTCAGACACATTCAAGGCAAGAGGTTTAACCCCTGTACTATTTCATGAGCCCCAGAATTTGGTCTTTTTAAGGTAAATGTAGTGAATCATACCAATGCCACCATCTTGTTCTGTCTTAACTTTGCTTCCTAATTTGTGGATCAGAATTTCCTAGAGCTAAAAATGTACTTGTTGTTAGTACATGTTTAATTTTATTTACCTTTTTTTTTATGCCTGCTTACTGGGGCCCTATATAAACAGAAGGGATTGCTAATGGAAAAAGTTTTAGAAACCCTGATCTAAATGACTTGGGTATGTTTTGATGCTAAGAATCAGCACATATAAATACATGTTTGGTTATGGAATTGCAGCATGTATTCTTTTTTGTGAGGGAAATGAGAAATTAGGTTTGAAATAACTCAAATACTTAATTACTGTGTTTTACTCTGTACTAAGAATTATGAAGAATACCATAAAATGGGATCAGTTACTAGTTAGTCATGGATTCTTATCAGAAAGGACAATGATTTGACTTAAAACTATGTTTTCAGGGCCCGAAGAGATAGCACAGTGGTGTTTGCCTTGCAAGCAGCCGATCCAGGACCAAAGGTGGTTGGTTTGAATCCCGGTGTGTCCCATATGGTCCCCCGTACTTGCCAGGAGCTATTTCTGAGCAGACAGCCAGGAGTAACCCCTGAGCACTGCCGGGTGTGGCCCAAAAACAAAAACAAAAACAAAAACAAAAAACAAACAAAAAAAAAACAACAACAAAAAACTATGTTTTCAAACCCCCTATCTATGGACAAAGTTATTTAAATGGTTCATTAATAAAAGCTCTAAAATAAATCCAAATATACCTGTATCATAAAATCATGTAGAAATGTTTAAAATTATTTGTATAGTATGGGTGACACTATTGATAAAATATTAAGGTTGATAAGCAAATACAGGTATATGAGTTTCAATGTAGATTATTCAGAAGACATTTTGATAAAAAATTTTTATGAGTCAAATCTTAGGGTTAAAGAGATTTGTTTATAATATTAGTTTTTAAGAATAAATGAACACTACAATTTATATTTGTATTTTATGGATAGTTCTGAAATCGAATATTTCTTACAATCTTTTTGACTATAGAGATTGTGGTAATTGACTAATTCAGCTTAAATCAAGTATTTTTTTTTTTTGTTTGTTTTTGTTTTTGGGCCACACCCGGCAGTGCTCAGGGGTTACTCCTGGCTGTCTGCTCAGAAATAGCTCCTGGCAGGCACGGGGGACCATATGGGACACCGGGATTCGAACCAACCACCTTTGGTCCTGGATCGGCTGCTTGCAAGGCAAACGCCGCTGTGCTATCTCTCCGGGCCCCTAAATCAAGTATTTTTGTACAAAAAATATTTTAGTTTTAGTTTATAGATTTGCTTTGTATAATATTCAGTGCAGAATCATCATCATAGAAAATTTTTTTTCTCACAAAATATTTCTTAGGGCCCGGAGAGATAGCACAGCGGTGTTTGCCTTGCAAGCAGCCGATCCAGGACCAAAGGTGGTTGGTTCGAATCCCGGTGTCCCATATGGTCCCCCGTGCTGCCAGGGGCGATTTCTGAGCACATAGCCAGGAGTAACCCCTGAGCAACGCCGGGTGTGGCCCCCCAAAAAAAAATATTTCTTAATATCTCTACTGTAGGTTTCTTAGTAAAAGAAGCTTCTACCTGCATCTTGAACTCAGCTCACACAAGCCCTATTTTATTTTGCTTTTGTTTTTTCTTTTTCCCCAAGTTAAAACTCAAGCTTACACTGTAAGGTAAAAATATGTTTAAGGAAGAGATTGCTGAACTGGGAGATGACTTGAAGGACTGGAGTTCATGTTTTGCATGAAGGAGCCAGGGGTTCAATTTCAGAGCATCATGCAGAGAATGACCCTAAAGGGAACAAAAAAGAGAGATTGTGAGCCTTACCCTAGAGGCACTTATTTAGAATCTGAGGGATTTAGATTGGAATTTATATTGTAAATAATGTTCCCAGGCTGTGCTTTGCTGGCAAACTTTTCAAAAGTTCTTCATGACAAAATATGTGCATTTATGTTACTTCAATAAAATAAAAATAAAAAATAAAAAAGTGTATGTGTGGATGCATACATGCTTATTATATGTATTCATGATAGAAAATTATGTGTATACTCCAAATTTTATGATCAACTTTAGGGAGATGTAAATAACAATTTTAGTTAGAAATATTCTTTGTTTTAAAATTTCTTTATTTAACCACCGTGGTTACAGAAATGTTCATACTTGGGTTTCAACAAAGTTAGAAATATTCTTTATTCTAAAGTCCACCTAACATTGATTTACTCGAATAATTTCTTCTCATTTTACTGAACTCTTTTATAAACAAAATCAAAGCAGAGTTTTAATAAACCAAGAAATACAACATCAGAGTGAATGTCAGTTAAAATTCTTGCTTATTGTAAGATGAAAATGAAGCAATAGACAATATTAGCACTCCTCTTGGTCATCGGTACTATCCTCTTATTCAATGATTAGGATAATAGGTTTTAAATACTGAAAGAACATTTCTGTTATTCACAATGTAGTGCAATACACAGAACACTTTTTCATTATATCTCTATTAGGCTAAACAGTAAAAGTTGTGCTGTGGCATTTAAAAAAATGCTGTGGCATTAAAATACTTTCAGTGCAAGCTCTTATTCTGGCCAATTTTGTTACCAGTGTGATGACATATTGATTGATTGATTGATTGATTGATTGATGAGGTATATATTTTTTTTAATTTTGTGTGAGTATAAAAATTTTATTTAATTAAATGTAAAGAGAGATTAAGTCACAAGTAATGTTGTAGGCAACAGTGCCAACAAACTTTAAAAATAATAGAAAATATAAAACCTTCATTTATAATAAATACTTGTATTCATAATTTTGCTTCAAATAGGTGTACTGACTGATCATGATAGACATTGCAGTTCTTTTTTTTTATACTTTATTTAAACACCTTGTTACATACATGATTGTGTTTGGGTTTCAGTCATGTAAAGAACACCACCCATCACCAGTGCAAAATTCCCATCACCAATATCCCAAATCTCCCTCCTCCCCACCCGACCCCCATCTGTACTTTAGACAGGCTTTCCATTTCCCTCATACATTCTCATTATTAGGACAGTTCAAAATGTAGTTATTTCTCTAACTAAACTCTTCACTCTTTGTGGTGAGCTTCCTGAGGTAAGCTGTAACTTCCAACTCTTTTCTCTTTTGTGTCTGAAAATTATTATTGCAAGAATGTCTTTTATTTTTCTTAAAACTCATAGATGAGTGAGACCATTCTGCATTTTTCTTGCTCTCTCTGACTTATTTCACTCAGCATAATAGATTCCGTGTACATACATGTATAGGAAAATTTTATGACTTCATCTCTCCTGACAGCTGCATAATATTCCATTGTGTATATGTACTACAGTATCTTTAGCCATTAGTCTGTTGAAGGGCATCTTGGTTGTTTCCATAGTCTTGCTATGGTAAATAGTGCTGCAATGAATATAGGTGTAAGGAAGGGTTTTTTGTATTGTATTTTTGTGTTCCTAGGGTATATTCCTAGGAGTGGTATAGCTGGATCGTATGGGAGCTCGATTTCCAGTTTTTGGAGGAATCTCCATATCGCTTTCCATAAAGGCTGAACTAGACGGCATTCCCACCAGCAGTGGATAAGAGTTCCTTTCTCTCCACATCCCCGCCAACACTGTTTATTCTCATTCTTTGTGATGTGTGCCATTCTCTGTGGTGTGAGGTGGTACCAATGAGGTATATTTAAAGTAGAACAGAGATAGTATGTCCAGAGTACTACACACTTAAATAGTATTTTCACTGTTAACAGGATAAATGTAAATGAGGAGCAAAATTTTAATAAAATGTGTTAAATAATCAGTAAGTGATGCGTTTTAGGTATTTACTACCTTTGTTTCTAACATTATTTATTTAGATAATTTTGATATATTTTACACAATTTATATTTAACAACAAAATTTTCAAAATAGCTATGTTGAACAACTGGTTCCCATAAGATGAAAATATTTTAATCAAAATTATTAGAAATTCGTTAAGGTGTTGCATACACAAGGATTATTTTAGTGGATCTAACACAGTCGGCATAAGTAGATATGTGGTAGATTACTTTGATATATGTATTAGCATGACATTTTGTTTTTTTTTTGGTTTTTGGGTCACACCCGGTGGTGCTCAGGGGTTACTCCTGGCTGTCTGCTCAGAAGTAGCTCCTGGCAGGCACGGGGGACCATATGGGAAACCGGGATTCAAACCAACCACCTTTGGTCCTGGATCGGCTGCTTGCAAGGCAAACGCCACTATGCTATCTCTCCAGGCCCTTAGCATGAAATTTTAACGAATAAAAAAACCCTCAACTCACTTATGTTCCTCTTCTGGCTGTGGGAAATGCATATATAAGACATGCTTTTATTCCTCCCCCCAAAATCCTTTAGTTTCTCATAACATAATTACATAGTAATGCTAAGTAAAACTTAGTGAATCACGAAGAATAAAATGTTTAAGTATTGGACAGACTGGTAGCATTGTGATGACTACAAAATATATGGAAAATATTTTGGAAGAGGCGACACTTATTAAAGAACCTAAAAACGAGTGGTTAAACTCAAACATTTATTTCATTTAAGAAGGAGGAAAAGCATAACAGGCAATAAAAATCACCGAAAAAAAATACTCTAGTTCCTTTACTTACTTTCTTTTTTTTTTTTTTTTTTTTTTTTTTGGTTTTTGGGTCACACCCAGCAGCGCTCAGGGGTTACTCCTGGCTTCATGCTCAGAAATCGCTCCTGGCAGGCTCGGGGGACCATATGGGACGCCGGGATTCGAACCGATGACCTTCTGCATGAAAGGCAAACGCCTTACCTCCATGCTATCTCTCCGGCCCCTCCTTTACTTTCTTTAACTGGATATGTTTGGTAAGATGCAGCCTATAAATACTCAGAGAATGTTTTCTTGGAGGGAGGGATTTGGGTCACAACCCATGGTGTTCTGTTTTCACTCAAGATAACTGGGTATAGGGGCCGGAGAGATAGCATGGAGGTAAAGCATTTGCCTTGCATGCAGAAGGACGATGGTTTGAATTCTGGTATCCCATATGGTCCCCGGAGCCTGCCAGGAGCAATTTCTGAGCATAGAGCTAGAAGAAACGCCTGAGTGCTGCTGGGTGTGAGCCAAAAACCAAAAAACAAAAAAAAAGAAAAAAAGATAGCTGGGTATAGAATCTGGTGCCATTTGTAAGGCAAGTGTCTTAACCCTTGTACCATCTCTATGATCCCAGAGAATGTTAGAATTTTTGAATGTTTCAATTTACAATATCCTTAATTCTAATTTCTTGGAATACATCTTCCATATATTCTAACAAATTTGTTTACTTAAACACTTCCTAATTTTTCTTCATCATCTTGGTTCTTCTTTCACATTGTTCCAATTATCAATTATTCTCCAAGAGCTGGTACATTTCTGCTTTTTCTTATTCGTTTTAGGTAATCAGCACTAAATTCTGTAGACTTTGTAAGGGATCAATTGGTTTCTGCATTGATATATTAAACCCTGCATATTCTTCTTCTTTTTTTTTTTTTTTTGTTGTTTTTTTGGCCACACCTGGCCGATGCTCAGGAGTTAGTCCTGGCTGTCTGCTCAGAAATAGCTCCTGGCAGGCACAGGGGACCATATGGGACACCGGGATTTGAACCAACCACCTTAGGTCCTGGATCTGCTGCTTGCAAGGCAAACGCCACTGTGCTATCTCTCTGGGCCCGAATATTCTTTAATTGTACATTGCAATTGAAGTTCAGAACTCAAGTTCCCTTCAACTTTTACCCAGGCAAATGCCTTACTCCTGGTATAATATTCTTAACCTCAATATGTTTCTTCTAATATATAAATTCCCTCAAGTTAATAATTGCCCTAATTTTTATTTGCTTGACTTATTTGACTTATAGTCAAGTCTTTAAAAAACTCTGTAAAATACTTTCCCATTATTATTATATTTTAAATATAGTATAGTATTAATAATCAACTTTTTTGTTTACTTGTTTTTGGACCCCACCCGGTGATGCTCAGGGTGTGTGCTTTCTGCTCAGAAATTGCTCCTATCTTGGGGGACCATATTGGACGCCGGGGGATCAAATCACAGTCTATCCTAGGCTAGTGCAGGCAAGGCAGACGCCTTACCACTTACACCACTGCTTCAGCTTCTATTCTTTTTAAATTTTTGAAAACTGGGGCCGGGAAGGTGGCGCTAAAGGTAAGGTATCTGCCTTGCAAGCGCTAGCCTAGGACGGACCGTGGTTCGATCCCCCGGTGTCCCATATGGTCCCCCCAAGCCAGGGGCGATTTCTGAGCGCATAGCCAGGAGTAATCCCTGAGCATCAAACGGGTGTGGCCCAAAAACCAAAAAAAATTTTTTTTTTGAAAACTAATCACCATAAATTACAAAATTCTTGGATTTGGGGTATACAATGTTCTAACATCAGTTTCCTCACCAGTGTCCATTTCCCTCTATCAGTGTACTTAGTTTCTTTCCTGCTTCCCAGTTTACCTCTATGGTGGGCACTTTTTTTTTTTTTTTTTGTGGTTTTTGGGTCACACCTGGCAGTGCTCAGGGGTTACTCCTGGCTCCATGCTCAGAAATTGCTCCTGGCAGGCACGGGGGACCATATGGGACGCTGGGATTCGAACCGATGACCTCTTGCATGAAAGGCAAACGCCTTACCTCCATGCTATCTCTCCAGCCCCTATGGTGGGCACTTTTATAATTTTCTTACCTCTTAGCATTATTAATGAAAGTCATTATCATTAATATAATTATATATATCAGACATATGATTCCATCTGCACTTGTCATGAATCTTTGATATAGCCATCCTCTTCCTCTTACCTGGTCTAGCTAATTTTCCTAGACACCATTTCACTCTTAGTTTCTGTCTCATATTTAACCAACTAAATTTCCTAACTAGTCTTTTTTGCTTGCTTGTTTGTATGTTTTCGGGTCATACCTAGCTAGGCTCAGGGATTACTTCTTGCTCTGTCTTCAGAAATCATTCCTGGTGGGCTCAGATACCATATAAGATTCTAGGGAGTGAATTTTATGTCTATCACTTGCAAGATAAATACTCTAGTATCACAATGACCCAATGAATGCTTTATTCTTTTATATCATTTATAACTAATCTTTTAGATTTTAAAAATCTATGACGATTGACATATTGACTGTTTTTGTCTATTGTATACCTTACATGCTGTATTAGCTCTTGGCCCAATAAGTAGTCTTCATATTAACTTCTATTTTTCTTAAACATTTATTTATTTATTTATTTATATTTATTTATTTACTTTTGTTTTTTTTGGGGTCACACCCATTTGATGCTCAGGGGTTACTCCTGGCTAAGTGCTCAGAAATTGCCCCTGGCTTGGGAGGACCATATGGGACGCCGGGGATCGAATCACGGTCCTTCCTTGGCTAGCACTTGCAAGGCAGACATCTTACCTCTAGCACCACCTCACCGGACCCTATTTAAAAATTTTTTTAAATTTTTTCTCCTTAAACATTTTTAAGGAATATCTGATAAAGTAAATTTCCCACAAAATTATTCTCCAATGGATTTCCAAAGTACAAAGACCTTGGGCAAGTCTCGAAAACCTTGTGTGACCTAACTTTGGCCTATGTATCTAACTTCATTTAGCAACCATAATTCTTTGGCATATTACCCTAGTCTCATAATATATGCAACTATCTCCACACCATTAATGGGAACTTTATGTTTATCTTCTTATGCAGAATATCCTCCCCTGTCTTTGATATACCTAATCTTGAAAACTTAATGTTCTTTGACTTCTTAAATTTTTTTCATAAAAAGAAAATTCTTTTTACCTTATATCATAACAGTCATTTTTTTTTATTCTTTGTTTTTGTGTCACACCCACCAGAGTTCAGGGCATACTCAAAGTTCTATGCTCAGGGATCATGCCTGGCCATTCTCTGGGGATAATATAGGGCTCCAGGGGTAAATCGAAATCACTCCTGGCAGGCTCAGGGGACCATAAGGGATGCTTGGAATAGAATCACCATCATTTTGCATGCTAGGCAAATGCCTTACCTCCATGCTATTTCTCTCCCCCCTTTTTTCTCTTCTTTACCATCCTTTCTTTTCTCCTTCCTTAACCCCTTACTTTTTTCTCCCTCAAACCCTTCATTCTTCCTTCCCTCCTTTTTATTGTACCTTTGTTTTGTGACAGAATGAATGAAAGATTATTGAATTATAATATCTTGAATTTATTTGAGTTAATCAGGAATACAAGCCAAGAAAGTAAAAAAAAATCATTTAAATATCTCTTTGAGGGAGCGAGGACGAAAGAGAGAGGGAGAGAGAAAGAAAAAGAGAGGAAGCAAGAGAGATTGAGAAGGCTGAGTTTGTGTTTTGCATATGGGAGACCTAGGTTTACTCTCTTGCCCTCCATGGTCTCCTGAGCACTGCCAGGAGCAACTCTTAAACACAGAAACAGGAACAGACCTCAATACTGCCAGGTGAACCCACCTCAAGACAAACATCTCTGTGATTTTTAGGTAATAAATGGTTATAATTAGAGTGGGTATTATAGTAGCAATGCCTAATTTGAGGTATACTTATTTGGAGTTGCTGTGAAAATATATATATATATTATGGATTTATAACCAAAGAAAAAATGACCTTATAATTTATAATTTGGTAGTACTAAAATATTCAAGATATTTCAATCATTTTCTGAAGAACAGTAAACTCACTCAGCAGTGAATATGCTTTTTTTTCATGAAATAATTTTCAGTTCTATTTCATAATGAAAACTTTGTTCTGTTTATTTCTAGAAACCATTTATATATAATTCATAATTTAATAGAAAATTTGGTTAAGGTGCATGTAGGTGTATCTTGTTTTCTACTTGAGAACTGCAGATAGCATATTGTAATAAGTCTGAAAATGGTAAAGATAAGTATTCCGTATGCTTTCTAAGGGCATCCTATTTATAATTGAGGAAGCAAATCATTTGTACCACCACACATATATTCCTTTGAGTTTTTTTTCATCTTTAAAAATCCAACTCACCTTTTATTGGAAAACTGCTTTCTGAAACAGACTAAGGATTGTGCCATATTCGCAAAAGGCAGATTTTCTAGTTTTTGATAAATGTCACGTATTTTTAATTATCTCAAAATATATACTACAGCAGGGGTGAGTGACAGCTGTGCCAGGATGTATATATTCAAGAATCCTCTTGCTGGTTTTTGGCAGAGCCTGCTGTAGTTCCAGTCTCTTTGTTTACCATGTGCAAAAGGCTGGATCAACTTTCAAACACTTTATTATGGTTTAATGGAGGAATCATTAGTAGATGAGTTTAACAGACCCAAATGCTAGACAGTCAGTGGTTTATTTTTCAAGATTAAAATGTCTGTTTCTAACCTTCAGTAGTTTAAGGCAAATTTGCATACAGCTGTATCCTGTTAAGTGCCTTTCAGAGTTCTTGTTACATTAAGAATGTACAAGCATTAAGAGTGCTTGTAATACAATTGACTTTAGGCTGAATTTTACATTAATGGCCCCTTTTGTTATTTGTCTGGCATTAAAGGCTTAAGTACAAGAAAATCCATGCACAAAGCATACCATTTTTATTTTAAACTCCCAAGAAATTTAGTGACTACTACATCCGTTATGCCATTTGGAATACTTCCCCCCCCCCCCATACAGCTCTTTGTTGCGAGAGATAAACGTTACTAGAATCCTGAAATGCACCGTTACCTCAGGATTTCTGGCAAATTGAGAAAGGCTACAGGGATACACATTGGAACCACAATGGTCTGGGGATAAAAAAGTGACAGGGTTGGGCCTCTCTTAGGATGTTGTTAGAAAAATGGCCATTAACATTGGCAAATAATATAAAAGAGCAGTGAGTGAGATGCTAACAAGTAGAAGGACCTTTGCCAGTACACAAACTCTGCCAGTACCAGAAAGTGGCTTAAATGAATCTCCAAAGGAAATCCTTTGGATAATCTTTCTTCAACAAATGCCTAGAATTATGCTATTTCTGTGACATATCCTTGCTTATTCATTTCTTTCAATGTCTGTTAATGCCTTTAGTCTCTCTAGGCATGTTGGAATAGCCCTAGGTAAGTGAATTTTATGGTTCACCTTAGCATTACAACTCTCTACAATTTAAACTTTTGCATTTGATTCAATTCATCAAGCATTAGGCCATTACTAAGCTTAAAGGACTGGGCCAAGAACGTTCATTTTGTATGATGTGAGAAATGCATTCTAAATAATTGTGCATTTCTTTGATGAGCTGGAATCTCAGCATAACTTCTATATGTAGTCTGCATCCTGAATATTTATTTTCATTAAAAATTAGGTCAGAAATGATGCAAAAGTTGGAGAGAGTATATGATTAACTCTAGATTATACTTTTATATTTGAAGTAATTTTTTATTTGTGTTTTATTAGAAATTACTAACCACAAGCATTTTGATTGATTGAGTTGGCAGTTGAGTTTGAAACAAGTGGATTTGTATTATATACTCATCCTCTTTATCTATCTCTGGGTAGTCTGTGAAAGATTAAAACAAATCTACCTGGTATCATTTTAGCAGAGAATTTTCAATGCCAACTTAACAAATAAGGAAAAAGACAGATGGGAAGAGACTGAAGTTTGGGGCTTATTTACTGAGTGGGATTGTCATACTGTAAGTACAAAGGGAGAGCAAATGTTTATCTGGGGAGTATGGCCAAAGAAAGCATCTGGTAAAACAAATAAACATAGCAAGACCCTCACAACAAGTGGGTGGAAAATAGCAACCTGAAAAACTAGTTGTGTACAGAGATCCCAGTGGTAAAAGTGTGTGAGGATGACAGTGTTACCTTGGGAAATTTTCCAGATGGGCTGAATATCAAGATGTAATGACCAAAAGTAAGTTGATAATTTACTAACACTCCTGAGATACAAGATAATAACTTGATCTGAAGGGCAAAAAAGGGACACAAATCTGGGTTGTAAATTTACAGGACCACAGGGTTGAACAGAATATTTATTTATGTAAACTGGGTTTGTAAAACTGGCAAAGGGAGGGCTCCTGCGTTGTGTTCCTGGGGAAGTAGTTAATTTCAGCTGTGCCTGCAGTCATACTTGTCCATGTCTTACATTTTTCCAAAGATATTTAAAGAAGTTTGTGAAAAATCCTGATCATAATATTAACTCACTCAATTTTCTTAGGAGAGTCAGTGTAGTATTTAGTGCTGTTTTAAGCATTACAAGCAGTGTTTATGTAAAAAGAAAAATTGATATGAAATATGGGAAGGCAAGATTTATGAGTCATTCCTACTTATGTTATTTTTTTACAGATGTATTTAAATTCCTTATTTCTCATCACCCATTGGGCTACTTATTCATTTTACAATAGTGTGCTCACCTTTTTAAGTTTTCCAAATGATTCTCCTTCAATATGTGGCTCATACATTAATATTTTAGGGGGGTGTCTTTATCTAAATGCTATTTCTTTGAAACATGGTTTCTGTCTAGGATATCAGACTGAATGACTCTAGGAAGCAATGTAAGGCACTCTGAACAAAAACACTTATGGGACAGGGGAAACAAGATCTCTCCATGGTGCTGAAAATGACTTATGGAAAGACATGATCACTTCATTGAAACATTTTTAGGTAGAATAGAATCTAGAGGGAGCCGGAGAGATAGCACGGAGGTAGCATGGAGGTAGGGTGTTTATAGAAGGACAGCGGTTCGAATCCTGGCATCCCATATGGTCCCCTGAGCCTGCCAGAGGCAATTTCTGAATGTAGAGCTAGGAGTAACCTCTGAGCACTGACGGTTGTGAACACCCCCCCCCCCCAAAAAAAAAAAAAAAGAATCTAGAATGACTACAAAGAAAAACTGGCAAAGAAAGAAAAAACATAATATAATATAAAATAATATAAATAATTTTATACTATTTATTTTTCTACTGAACTGTTTATTTTATGGATGATGAAGCCAAGATTTGGTGAGATTTGTTGTCTGGAATGCATCTCAGAAGTGGAGAACATTCAAATAATATTTTCTTTAGCTTTCACTTAATAACAAGATGCTAGATCCTAAATGTTATTAGAATTTAAATATTTCTTGTCCAAAACATTTAAATTCTAGTAATACAATACATTCATTTTGCAAATTAATATATGAAGTTAATCCTATAGCTATGCAGTGGGCTCTCCTTAGTTACAGAGAATAAACTGCAGCAGAGTTTGTGAATAAGCTAGGGTCATAAATGTAGCAAACAAGACACACAACATGAATTTACAGGGTGATTTATTTTGGTCTTTGGGCCACACCCTATGGTGCTCAGGGGTTACTACTGGTTCTGTGCTCAAAAAATTGCTTCTGGGAGGCTTGGGGAACTATATAGGATGCTGGGGATCGAACTCAGGCCTGTCCTGGGTTGACCACATAAAAAAAAGTTACCCTACTGTTGTGTTATTACTCTGGTCCCTACAGGGTTATTTTTAAAAGAAATTATGGTACATATACACAGTGCATATTCTGCAGCTGTCAGGAAAAGTGAAATTATGAAGTCATGAAATTCTTTCTATTTTTTTTTTTTTTGGTTTTTCGGGCCACACCCATTTGATGCTCAGGGGTTACTCTTGGTTAAGCGCTCAGAAATTGTCCATGGCTTGGGGACCATATAGGACGCTGGGGGATTGAACCGCTGTCCTTCCTTGGCTAGCGCTTGCAAGGTAGACACCTTACCTCTAGCGCCACCTCGCCGGTCCCATCATGAAATTCTCCATGGAAGGATATGGAAACTATTTTCCTGAGTGAAATAAGGCAGAGGGAGAGAGATATACCTAGAATAGTCTCATTCATCTCTGGGATATAAGGAAAATAAAAGATAGTATGGTAATACTACCCAGAGACAATAGGGATGAGAGCTGAAAGGACCAGCCCATGATATAAAGCTTATCACAAAGAGTGGTGAGTGTAGTTAGAGAAATAACTTGATTAACAGCTATCATGACAATGGGAGTGAGTGAGAAAAATAGAACGCTTGTCTCAAAGAGAAGCAGGGGGTGGGAGAGGAGGGAGATGGTTGGTATTAGTAGCAGGAAGGTTGCACTGGTGAAGGGAGGTGTACTTTTTATGACTGAAACCCAACTAAAAACATGTTTGTAATCATGGTGCTTAAATAAATATATTATTAAAAATTAAAATGAAAAAAGATCATAATCAGCAAGATAATTTTTCATAAAAAATAAATGTCCTAAGCATGATCATTCCTCTGGATACATAAACTGTTTTACACAAATCAAGAGAAGAATGAAAACTGTCAACCATATTATAAAAAAAATAGTATCTTTTTAGTTTTAAATAATGATCATATTGCAACAGTTACAGGATACAAAGGATTGTTTCTATTATACTTTCAGAAGTTTAATTTAAGAAAAAAAGAGAATAAGTTCACGATTATAGTGTCTTTCTTTCTTTCTTTCTTTCTTTCTTTCTTTCTTTCTTTCTTTCTTTCTTTCTTTCTTCTTTCTTTCTTTCTTTTCTTTCTTTCTTTCTTTCTTTCTTTCTTTCCTTCCTTCCTTCCTTCCTTCCTTCCTTCCTTCCTTCCTTCCTTCCTTCCTTCCTTCCTTCCTTCCTTCTTCTTCTTTCTTTCTTCTTTCTTCTTTCTTTCTTTCTTTCTTTCTTTCTTTCTTTCTTTCTTTCTTCTTTCTTTCTTTCTTTCTTTCTTCTTTCTTTCTTTCTTTCTTTCTTTCTTTCTTTCTTTCTTTCTTTCTTTCTTTGTTTTTTTTTTGTTTGTTTTTTGTTTTTGGGTCACATCCAGCAGTGCTCTGGGGTTACTCCTGGCTCTATGCTCAGAATTCGCTCCTGGAAGACTCGGGGATGCTGGCATTCGAACCAATGACTTTCTGCATGAAAGATAAACGCCTTACCTCCATGCTATCTCTCCAGCCCCTTTAGTATTTTCTTAATAATGTGTTTTTCCCTTTGAGCTGGAGAGCTAACATAGGGGTTAAATTGCTTGCTTTGCAGAGGCCACCCAAAGTTTGATTCTCAGCACTCATCTGGTCCACTGAGCACTGCTAAGAGGGGACCCTGAGCACACAGCCAGGAGTAAGTTCTGGGTGTGGTCCCAAAACTAAGCCAAACAAAATCAATTGAAAATTAAACATTTACCTGATATTGTCAGATGGTCATCTACAGTGTTTCTTAGGGGACATCAGGGTAAGAGACATGGTAGAGACATGAAATGTGTTCAGGGAAGTACACATGCCAAGCATGTGCTCTAACATTTAAACTATCACATCCTATGTGGACTTACTTTAGGTTAAAGAGCACCTAGAATTGTCTAAAACTATTCTGTAATGAAATGATTTTCTGAGTGATTTACCCACCTTCATTCTGGTAATAGTCTGTATTACATGTAAGGGATTCTCATAATACTAAGCATCTCTTCTCACTTGCTGTCTTTGAAAGATGTGAACTATTCATAAGTAAGATCTTATGAATAGAGGTAGGAATGGGTTTGGTGAATAGATACAACAGAAAAGCAAATCTCAGTGGTGAGGAAGAGTAGGAAGAAAAGAAAGATAAGACAATTATAATGTATCAAAGTTCAAGTTCAAATTGATACCCAGGAGCTGACCTATATGTTTAGGGAAAGATCTTAGTCACACTTGCAAATCTCAGCCACGGTAGGAGTAAAATTGTGACTAGATGTTTATATGCCTAAGGTCAATACATTTAATTATACAGAATTATTTGTATCTTTATATCCTTACTTGTTATCTTTTATATATTCTTTCTCCTCTGGAGACATTCATATCGTTGCATCCTATCTCTCTATTCCTTTCCAACTGATTTTTTTTATATTGCCTAAGAGTAACAAACTGTCACTTGTTCTGATCAGTAACAAACTGTTACTTGTTCTGATCATCACTGGAACTGGGGGAAATCATAGAGTAGATGGGGTACTTAATGGTATTTGAATCTGGAATACACTTGAAAGTTAAAAAGGCTCTACTAATGAGTAATCCTAAGTCTCTCTTATTTATTACACAATGAGGCTATTGAGATTCAGTTTTGAGCATCTATTAAATTGTTGTCATTCCTTATTTGTTTTAGAATCTACCCACATATGCATACACAAACACACAATTTAGCCTCAATATATCAATTAAAACAGAAAAAAACCCCTGTGAATATATATAAGTTCTCCATACAGAAATCATATATTTTCATTTGTGTCTTAATTACTTTTTTATAAAAAAACACATAAATGTAGAGCTATAGACAGGAAATTTTGTTGTAGAAGTTTGCATTCTACAAGTAGCTATTAATTTTGTACCACAGAAAGGAAAGTATAAAACTTAAGTCTTATTTTACTTTATACTTCAACCATACAAGTTAATCAATATTATAAATATATTTAAAAATTAAGATTCTTTTATTAGGTAAAGAGATTGATTGTGGAAAATGAGATGTGATCAAACTTTTACATTGTGAAGAGGGTATTTTCACAATTGTCAGCTGGAGCAAAAATCAAGGGGCTTAAACATCATGGCATCAGAGCAATGCATGATATTTGCTTTAGAAAAATAAAAGTTGTCAACCTTCTGTGATTCAGGCATGCTATAAATAGAAACTGTTTAAAAGGTGTTATTTAGTAGGCTCCATTATGCAGCTGTCTATTTAAATCATTTAATTTTGGCAGCCAATCCAACTCCCAGTCTCCATCAGAGACAAATAAGAAACCATATGTGAAGGCATCTGTGGA
The DNA here is from genome assembly GCF_024139225.1 of Suncus etruscus. Lineage (NCBI taxonomy): Eukaryota > Metazoa > Chordata > Mammalia > Eulipotyphla > Soricidae > Suncus > Suncus etruscus. The sequence goes on from NC_064860.1 coordinate 20,372,704, forward strand.
AATCTTTCTTTTATTTATGACAACATTAAAGTAAGACTCTGATGTCAGTTACTTAACAATAATAGACATTCCTTTGCACCTATAGTGCCGGGTTACTTGGGCATATCCCTCAGTGGTATCTTATACCTACTGCTGTTTGCTTCATTATATACAGATGCACAGCAGTGGAGACAGTAATAGTCTTTCTTAATTAAATAAAGCTAAATGTTAATTAGTTCAAAAATTGATTTATTTTCAGTGCTCAAAACACTCATACTGTGTCTTTTGCCTTTAAAGAACAGGTTGTATTCTCATTTAGAACTTTGTGTTTCCTCCTTTCTTTTGGGTTTGTATTTTGAGGCTTGTGGTGGGCTCTAATCGTCATAGAGAAATTATAGGTCTACAGATGTTTTCAAGATGTTCCTCTGTCAGTAGCAGATTATCCCCTGTAGCAAAATCTCATTAAAGTGCAATTTACAGAGCTCTGCTGATGTTGCCATCAACCAAAATTAAAGGCATTAATTTTTCAAAGTTCACAGAAGTCCTTACATAAATGATGTAGCAGTTTGCAAGAACAATTTACAGAAGTGTTATTTGCAGAATTAACCTACATTAACAGAACAAATGTTGTAAGGATGGAGAAAGGGCTGGGCAGTGGAGTTGCAGCTGTTCCCATTTTATATTAGGTGCTTGATATAAAGAAGTGTTGAAATGGAACAATGATGGCTTGCTGGGTGAAAAGTTGTGAAGGGAAAACATGAATCCGAACGACCTTGCTAAAGAGTGCAGCTTACAATAGAGTGATCACCAGTTGGGACACCCAGTGAGATCTTAAATTCTACTTTGAAACATCTGTAGTCAATATCTTTTAAAATATTCTCATTTAGTGAATGAGTTTATGTAGCTCATGTTGTGAATATTTCTCTTCAATAAACTGCCAAATGTGTGGTAAATTTATTATCTGTACTTAGCTAAAAGTTAGGTGCTAGGTGAGGTTTGGGGCCCAAGGGATGATTGGATGGCTTTTTCTGGTGAAACGACATGCTCTGCTCTTTCATGATTGTATTTATTTTTCACCTGCCCATTTTTTCCTCCAACAAATTCTTGACCATAAACTTGTAGGCAGAAGTAGTATGTTGGCTTCCCTTTGCCAAGAAAGCCCAGTCCCATCAACTGAACTTGATAAATGAATCTCAAATGCCCTAGCTGAACCTCTGAGACCAACCAGAAATTTAAAGGATTAGAAATTAAGGAAAATTACATTATATATATATATATATATATATATATATATATATATATATATATATATATATATGATGTTCCTTTTGAAGCCTTAATAATTTTGCTACCACATTTGTTTTGGAGCAGTGGGTACAGTTCTTAAAACTCATTAATCTCGACCAGTCTTCCTTCTTCTATGAGTTATTTCAGTCTGGATTGGAATCTCATTGTCCACATGAGAGGGCTCATCAATCACACCTGGTCTCAGCCCTCCTTTTTCTGGAAGGTTCCTGCTTTACTCAGAGCCAGGGATGCTCTTTTATCAGGAAATCCAGTGATGTAAGAGATAGTGAGGGCTATACTGACACAAGTTGGTCTTAATAGGTCACCTACAATACACATGTTAGTTCTACTTAATAGCCAGACATTGAAAGTGAAGCTGTGTTTCTAATAAACAGAGAAGCACATTGCCCATTCACACCATGATTGTTATTATGACCATAACAATCCTGTGATTTAGCTTGCGTCATGCATATCAGTTTCAATTCACTTTGTTTAAGCTCTGTCTGGGTGCAATCTTACCTCTCTTCTCACCACCACCACCCCAATTTGATTACTTCTGCTTTTTTTCTCCTTTGGCTTCTCAGTATATTTGTCAGGAATTTTACTTCTAAAAAAAAAAGAAAAGGAATTTTACTTTTGGAGAGTGACTTTCAAATGTGCCTTTTGGAGATATCACTCGACAAACAACACAAGATTCATTTCACAGAACAAACATTCCATGAAACCCACAAATACAAAATATAAAATAATTAGGTCTGAAGGATATAAAAACATTCCAACACTTAGGGAAATTTGGGGAGGATACATTTGCTTTTGGTGGAGATAAACTTTAGGAATTTGCAAATAAAGCATGTGATTTAGTAAGGTCCGTTATAATGAGTGTTTCTCAAGAGACCAGGTGGAATCCATGTGCATTGGCCTTTCTGTTGAGATTTTCATAGAGGATATCAATTATGCTCCAGAATGATGGGGCCATCTGTTAACCAAGGGCTGATTTCAGATCATCAAATATTGGTAGGAACATTAAGCCATTGCTAATTTGCATAGTATCATTATCTCTAATACAAAAATACATTTGGGAAAAGTGAGTATTCTCTGGTCCATTCCAGTATAAGAAACCCACTTGGGTATAGTGCAAGCCCTATAATATTTATAGTGGGTAAGGCATATAGATATTACTCATATCTATCTTGACATAGTGAAGGCAGTATTTTTTTTTTGGTTTTTGGGCCACACCCGGCAGTGCTCAGGGGTTACTCCTGGCTGTCTGCTCAGAAATAGCTCCTGGCAGGCACGGGGACCATATGGGACACCGGGATTCAAACCACCTTAGGTCCTGGATTGGCTGTTTGCAAGGCAAACACTGCTGTGCTATCTCTCCGGGCCCGAAGGCTGTATGTTTTTAATTTTTGGCCACACCCGGTGATGCTCAGGGGTCACTCCTGGCTATGAGCTCAGAAACCACTCCTGGCGAGGAGGACGATATGGGACGCCAGAGGATCAAACCAAAGTCTGTCCTGGGTCAGCCACCTACAAGGCAAATGCCCTACCACTGCACCATCACTACTGCCCCAAGGCAGCATTTTTTTTTTACTTTATTTTCTCTTACACAATAAACATGGAAAACAAATACAGGTGGATTATAAATTTGATTAACAGCTCTAAATTCTAGTTAAGATTCTTTAATTTTATGCTAATTTTTCATTATATGACCCTTTGGAAACTCCATCAGTATATTGTAGCAGGCTCTCCTTTTATAAGATGAGTAGGTTTTTTTTTTTTTTGGGGGGGGGGGTGGTTTGGTTTACACCCGGTGATGCTCAGGGGTTACTCTTGGTTCTGCGCTCAGAAATCGCTCCTGGCAGGCATGGGGGGTTATATGGAATGCTGCGATTCGAACCACCATCCGTCTTGGATCGGCTGCATGCAAGGCAAATGCCCAACTGCTGTGCTATCTCTCCGGCCCCAAGATAAGTAGTGTTTATAAATAAGGTTTTGTACTTAAGGTGACATGTCTATGGAAATATTGGCATATTATTTATTTAATTTCTATTTGATCATAATTTTTTTCATACTTATAAAAGAATTTTTGGTTTTGGGTCACACCTGGGAGTGTTCAGGATTTACTTCTGGTTCTGCTGTTAGAGATCACTTATGCTGTGGTTAGAGGCACCAGGTATGGTATTAGTGATTTATCCTGGGTTGACAGGGTGCAAGGTAAATGCTCTACCCACTAGACTTACTATTTTTTGGGGGGGCCACACCTGGTGACGCTCAAGGTTTACTCCTGGCTATGTGCTTAGAAATCACTCCTGGCTTGGGGGACTGACCATATGGGATGCCAGGGGATTGAACAATGGTCCATCCTAGGACAAACAATTTATACCACCATTTGTGCTGAGGTCTGTGTGTATGTATAAAGGAAAGAGTAATTAATTTTTGAACATACATTGAAAAACTTTTTGTTACATGTAGGGAAATAGAAAAAGTTAAAATTTTAATTTAAATAAATTAACTTAATTATATACAAACCACCATTTATGCTGGGTTGGCCACATAGAAGGCAAATGCCTTACCTCTGTGCTATCACTCTGACTTCTAGTCTGATTTTTTTTTTTTAAGGCAAACCCTGGGAAGCTGGGGCCGGAGTGGTGGCATAGCAGTAGGGCATTTGCCTTGCATACAGTTGACCTAGGACAGACTGCAGTTTTATTTATTTATTTTTTGGTTTTTGGGTCACACCCAGCAGCGCTCAGGGGTTACTCCTGGCTCTATGCTCAGAAATTGCTCCTGGCATGCCCAGGGGACCATATGGGGTGCTGGGATTCGAAACAATGACCTTCTGCATGAAAGGCAAATACCTTACCTCCATGCTATCTTTCCGGCAGACTGCGGTTTTATCCTGGGCGCCCTATATGGTCCCCCCAAGCCAGGAGCAATTTCTGAGTGCATAGCCAGAGTAACCCCTGAGCATCAATGGGTGTGGCCCAAAACTCCCCCCCAAAAAGCTTATGGTCAGAAATATCTATCTTAAAATATCCCATATTTCAAAAGTTGGTTTAAAAACATTGAGACATTCTCCATTTTCTCCCTCTTTCAACATACACAAAATATAAGTTTATGTGACTGAAATTTATTAATTGAAGAACTATGTTAAAATTATATTTCATGTTGGTTACATGAACAAATGCTTGTAGCAGGCATGGCAGAGCCTCAAGAATAATGAAGATCTTGTTATAGAGAGGGGAACTGGACTTGAATGTAAGTATAACTTAAAAACACAAGGGGATTAATGAGAGAGTAAAACAGAACATTGTGTTCATCAATTTTTTTTTTGTGGTTTTTGGGTCACACCCAGCAGTGCTCAGGGGTTATTCCTGGCTCCATGCTCAGAAATTGCTCCTGGCAGGCACGGGGGACCATATGGGGCGCCGGGATTTGAACCGATGACCTCCTGCATGAAGGGCAAACACCTTACCTCCATGCTATCTCTCCGGCCCTGTGTTCATCAATTTTTATTGGGAAAATTAAGGTGGCAAGGGCCTATTATGGGGAGTTATAAAGGTATGTGATGAGTTTTATAGAATCACAAGTAATAAATTTTGCAAGTAATTATACTATCACCAATATATAGATATGCCTGAAGTATTTGACCAAGATGAAAATATATTTTATGGGCCAGAGTGATATCACAACAGGTAGGGTGTTTGCCTTGCATGCACTGACCTGGGTTCGATTCCTGACATCCCATATAGTTCCATGAACCTGCCAGAAGCAATTTCTGAGCACAGAACTAGGAATAACCTCTGAGTGCAACCAGGTGTGGCTCAGAAACAAAAACAGGAAAGAAAAAAAAAGAATATCAATTTTATGTTCTATTCAACTTATTTTTTGCAAAATGTGTATGTAAAAAAATCACACTTTAAAAACCTTTGTGTTGAAAGAATAATATTAATCAGGTAGTCTGTAATACATTATTTGCTTTTTTTCTTATATAACCTATAGAATTTTATAGTGAATTTAATCTTTAGTGGATTATGCATGGATCATAATAGAAACTATAATCTGTCCTTTTATTCATATATTAACATGTATATTTATGCATATTACACACAAATATCTCTCTGAGTAATATGTGTATGTATAAAGGGAAGAGTAATTGTTTTTTGAATATACATAGATAAACTTTTTGTTACATGTAGGAAAATAGAAAAGGTTAAATTTCTTAATTTAAATAAATTAACTTAATTATATACAAATATATTAGCTAGTTGGATTTTTGTAATTAAGTACATTACTAATATATAGAAAGTCTGTATATTTAAAAATTCTGAAAGGAATATATAATTTATCAATAAAATCATGCAATTAAAAAAATTAAGCATACCCTCACTTTTAGAGTAAGTATCAAAACTATTATAGATGTGGAATGATCCTCAACAATGCTTAAGATGTTATTTTGGAAATTACGTTTCTTTTAGGAATGATTCAGGAAAAACACTTTTAGGAAAAATGACTGCTTTAAGTATGAGAGTAATTTAGCAAACTTTATAGTATGTGGAAGCCTTCAAACTGTATCAGTTTTTTTGTTTTGTTTTTATTTTATTTTTTTGTTTTTGGAACACACCTTTTGATGCTAAGGTTACTCCTAGCTATGCACTCAGAAATCACTCCTGAATTGGACCATATGGGACACTGGGGATCAAACTGAGGTCTATTCTGGGTCAGCTGCATGCAAGGCAAATGCCCTACCACTGCGCTACTGCTCTGGCCTAGTCTTAAAAGATAATTCTTAGAATTGGTAAATGATGAAGACATAGTACAGTACCTGTCAGCCACCTTATATTTAATTCCAGTAGAGTATTTATACGAGGCTTTGCAGCTTTAGTTTCTATAAGGTATTTATAGATATACATTTAGGAGATTTTCACTGATCCTGATATAGGAAAGAAATTCACTTATTTTAGCTTTTGGGACCTCTAAAATACAGGATGACTAGAATGAATGATTTGATAACTCCAGGTAGTTATAAGCCAATATGTGATTCTCATAGCCATACTGTTGTTTTCTATCACAAGTTGAAATGATATGATAGAGGAGAAAAAAAGAGCATGATGACATCAATCATAGAACTGCCGTTTGTTTTGCCAGTTTAAATATTTTTTTTATATTAGGTCAAAATTTTAGGGTCAGAGAGACAGCCCAATGGGCTGGAGTGTATGCTTTCCATGCAAGAGAGCCAATCCCTGACATTGCATGGTTGATCCTCTGAGCACTGCCAGGAGCAACCACTGAGCACTGAGTTGGAACAGCCTGGAATACCACTGCGCATGTCCTGAGTCTTCCTCATTCTAAAATTATGTATTACTTTTAAATGTACACAAAAAGAAAAAGGGAGCAAGTTATAAGAATAAAGGCAATTCATTTCTTTGGCAACAACATGATCTGCCTGGTGAAACTTATGAGCCCCCCTGTATTTCTGGCCTGGGAACTTTGTGTTCATCTCAGGTTGTTCCTGCTGCCTGTCTAGGAGAAGCCACTGACTTTTAAGTTTCTCGGTGGTAAATGGTCATGGGGATTATGTAATGACTAAAATTAGATAACTCATGTAAAAATGTAGCATGCTGTGTAGTAAATATTCATAAATGTAGCATTTAAATTAGTAGCAATATAATCAACAAATAAAAGTAATATTGATGAAGCAAGTAATATAAATGAGGTTAGATAAAACATAAAGTAGTAGAAGAGTCATATAAAATAAAGCATGTCATACGCCTAATCTAGATATCAGAATCTTTCCCAAAGTGTATTCTTTACTAAATACTTATAAAAGGAATATATTGATCAGAACAGTGCTAGGTTCAAACCATTGTTGGCCACATGCAGTGCAGTTTCTTATACCTGTGCTACCATTTTGGCACTGCATACCAACTTTAATTCAAATTATTTAAATTTTTATTTTGGTTTCTGGGCGACTCTCAGAAATACTCAAGGATTACTCCTGGCTCTGCACTCAGGAATCATTGCTGGCAGTGCTCAGGGTATCATTTGGGATGCAGAGGATCTGAACCTGGGTTCTCTGTGTACAAGACAAGTATCATATCCACTGTTACAGTCAAGTATTCTTCTTTGAGAGAAAACAGTGTCACCATTGCACTAGAGATTGTGATTATCCTCATCATTCCTGCATCGTGGTATGGATAAGGAAGTGGTGGTATCACTCACTTTGGGAAACACTTCTCTAGACCTTCTTCTAACTCGCCACTTGCCAACTTCATGACAAATAAAGTTCTTTCTTTAGCATTGAGAAAGCCCCAATTAATAAAAGCTGACTTATTTCTATCACCTAATTTGATGATATTAGATGGTGAAGGAAGGAACTTCAGTTTACGAGAAACAGATGTTTTAGATCCAAGTCCAACCAGCGACTGGAAGACTCATTTCCGCATTTTTTCCCCCATGAGATACCCATTTGGGGAATAAAAACTCAAAGCTCTATCTCTTTCTATAGTGTTTCTGTTGAGGATATTTGAAAGACTGAAATGAAAAGACAGAACTTGTTTAGAGCGAGGGGATTTTCTATAAAGAAAGCAACTGGCATTCCAAAAATGTAAGTGACAAATGAAGACACAAAATAGTGATCTGATGGGTTTTGCTAAGCAGACACAGATGAGTATGATTTATGAATGCTGAAGGTGCTTGCCGTTTCACTAGCCCTGAATTAGAACAAAGAGGTCAAGCTATGGGGCCACCTTTGAGGAGCTGTTTTCTCCATAGAGCCCTGAAATCCTTAGGGTTCTGCTGCAAATGTTGGCCTTATTTTGATAGTGAATCACTAAGGTCAATGAAATCTAGTTTCTTATTTTCTGTTAAAAATATGACTTGATGGGGCCGGGAGATAGCATGGAGGCAGGGCGTCTGCCTTTCATGCAGAAGGTTGGTAGTTCAAATCCTGGCATCCCATATGGTCCCTCGAACCTGCAAGGGGCGATTTCTGAGCGTAGAGCCAGGAGTAGCCCTTGAGTGCTGCCGGGTATGACCCCAAAACCAATAAATAAACAAACAAACAAACAAACAAATAAATCACTCCTGGCAGGCTTGGGGATTATATGGGATATCAGGGATCGAACCAAGATTGGCCACATGCAAAGCAAATGCCCTACCTACGGTGCTATAGTCAGGCCCCGTTAAATCAATTTTTAAAATAAAGTTTATTTCAAAAATATGACTTGAAAAAATATCAATAGGCATTGTATATCTTGGAGGTCAGCTATGTGCAAGGCAAATGCCCTACCACATTGTCTATTGCTCTGGTCCATATATGCTTAATTTTATTTTATATATATATTTATTTTACTACATATATTTATATTTTATATGCATAATTTTATTAGCATATCATATTTTTATTTTATAAATTTAGCATCATTTTTAATATATATGCATATGTATAAACAATGGTAAAATAATAGATCATACTTGTGTTAACATATTTTTTCCTATTTAATACATTAAGAGCTTAAACTACGATTAGGAAAAAAGTTATAGGAGTTAAGGCATTTGCATTGCAGTAACCAACCTCGGATCAATCTCTGGCACCATGTATGATTCTTTGAACTTTGCTAAAAATGATCCCTGAGAGCAGAGCCAGAAGGAAGCCCTGAGCACCACAGTATGTGAAACAAATTCCCTACCCTAAAAAAGTCTTAAAATTATTCCGATGGTATTTTTGATGTTTGCATACTGAAATAGAACTGGTTTGATTATACTAATATGTTTCTCCTACTAAATAATATACTGACATTTAAAAATATTTAATGTATAAGTGCCCATGATTAGTAGAGTGAAGGTCAGTTAAACAGAGAAATCATTAGGTTTAACACTTAAATTTCAGCAGAGACACAATTTTCTAATTTGGAATAATTATCTGGTTCACTGAGTTTTGCAGTGACATATATGTTGTGATATGTTTACAAAGTAGGGCTCATAGAAGACAATTTAATTAGTTTTTTTTATTTTTTCTTCTTGTCAGTTTGTAATAGTGAACAATTAATTCCCAGAGAAGTCATTCTACAGCTGAATTGACTAAACAAAAAAATCATGTTGTACCGTACAAAGCATACTATTTGTTTTAAAAAAACAAATCAGGGCCATTCTATATATGTAATGATACGGAAGTGTACTAATCTGGGCACATTATGTCAATTCTGTAAGTTCTATTAATGCTGATTCTGAAATTTTTTTTGCCACACCTAGCAGTGCTCAGGGGTTCCTCCTGGTTCTTCGTTAAGGAATTACTGCTTGCCTTGCTTGGAGGACTATATGGGATGTTAGGCATCAAATATGGGTTGGCCATGTACAAGATAAATACCCAACCCACTGTATTATTGCTTGGGATTTTGGTTCTGAGTTTTGAACAATTTTGTAGTGGCATTTCATCTAATCAACATCAACAAAGTCATGGCAGAAGAATAGGACGTTTTATTCAGATATTTAGATAAAGATATTTAGATATTTATTCATTTATTTAGATAAAGCTCAAGAGCCTCAAAAGTCCTTTATATTTATTTTATTTATTAATATATTTTTTATTTAAGTAACATGATCATAGTTGGGTTATAGTCACAAACAGTACACCCCCCCCCCTTCACCACTGTAACATTCCCCCCTCTCCCCTTCCCATCCTCTGCCTGTATTCGAGACAGGCATTCTACTACAGTTATTTGTTTTTAAGTTCAGTAAATTGTATTTTTTTCTTAATGGATAAGAGTAAATAAAATTTAGTAAAGTTGTTATAGTGGCAATCGCCGTTGTTTGCATAGGTCCAGAAAAATGGGAAAAATGGAAAAAAATCCTTGACCTGATTACAAAATGGCCTCACCCCAGAAGTTTATTGGCATAAGACCGACTCTGGGTTCCAGGCATACCAGTCTGTCCAACCCGAGTCATTCTCCATGGTCCCGGTGAAACTTTTTTACACTTTAGCTATTGTTGGTATCAGACTTTTATATTTAAAGACTCTGGATTCTATGCATTTCTTTCATTGATGTCAGGTTGATGTGGAGCATCCTCTAGTTTCAGCATACCATTAAATGCAGAGCAATCTGCCCTGCAAGCAGGCTGTTGCTGAGTCGTCTGGGTGTTGAGAGCACATTTTGGAGTAAGTCAATGCCAAAGCAGTGGTAGGTCTTCCCTGGTAGAGGCTTGGATCCTGGCAATGATATAGACAATTGTGGTTGTTACTATAGATGGTATCCATTGTTCAGGTGTGTGTGGGTGATGCCCATTCTTCTGAGGCCTAAGCAAATTATTATGCCAATATTCAGGGTAAGAGGCCTAATTACATTACCAAATTTGTGTTCCCATCTCTATTAGATTAGAACTTGTTTGCATATGTATTATTTTCCCATTTTAATGTGCCTATGCAAAAGAGAAGCAATGCCAAAAGATATTGTTGGTGCATCTGGGGGCCGACAAATAAAGTCCAACATTCCCCATAACTTGGTTCAAACATGAAATCTATACAGAGATACTCTTCTACCAGTATTGTTTATAAAATAGATCTCAAAGGGGGAAAATCAAACAATCAAATAACAAAACCAGTGGGCAAAATCATCACGGTATGAGGATGTTCGAAAAGAGTTATAGATGTTAAGGGAATACATCTGAGACATACAAAGGAGATACACGTGTCCCTTTTATGTTTCAGAAATAGTCAAGAGGGAGGGTGTTGTTTCTGAGACACCACCTTGGTCTGTGATTTGGACAAGCGAAGAGCACATGGATCCATGTCCTCCCCGTGTTGCCTGCTGAAGCTTCTGACTCCCCGAGAGGCATTTGCTTCCTAATTGCTGGAAGTTGGAAGTTCACCAGTCCCCTCCCAGCCCCTTGCAGGAAGTAGGAAGCCTGGGGTCTCTTTTAAATTGCACCTCGCCAGACCTTGCTGGGACCCTGAGCAGGTGTCCAGGAATAACCCTGGGGACCGGGAGGAAGGAGAGAGAAGGCTGTGGGGGGCAGCTGAGGCTGCATTCAAAAGCCCTTTTTATATTGTTTTAATTATTTTTTAATTTTTATATTATTTTATTTTTTATTTTCCCCCTTGGGCCACATCCAGTGATGCTCTGTTTTTCAATATGCTTTTTATTTATTTTGGTTTGGGGGCCACACCCAGCGATGTTCAGGGGTTACTCTTGGCTCTGTGCTCAGAAATTGCTTTTGGCAGGCTCGGAGGACAAATGGAATATTGGGAATCAAACCCAGGTCTGTACTGGGTTGGCCACATGCAAGGGGAATACCCTCCTGCTGTGCTCTCTCTCCAGCCCCCAGTGATTCTCTTGAGTTACTCCTTGCTCTATGCTCAGTGGTCACTCCTGCTGGTGCTTGGTGGATCATAAGGGGTGCTAGGGATCAAACCTGGATTTGACAAGTAAAAAGTAAATGCCCTCTTACTCCAGTCTCTGAACTAATTTTTATTCATGTTTAAACATTGCACATTACTGAATGGGGGTATATTTACTCCAAGGTATCTTATTAGCATGGCAATAAGGAGTTTCCAAAAATCTGCATTTTATTGGCTAGGACAGGGATGTTTATCTTGTGTAGATAGAATAAGTAAATTTTTCCTATTTTCTTCCCATAAGTAAAATCAGTTCAAAGAATTTATGTTATAGAATCAATCTAAAATCAAAGACAAAAACACATAGAATAAATTTTCATTGCAACAGTATCATCTATCTAATCTATCTATATCTATCTACCTATCTCTATTTACATCTATCTATCTATCTATCATCTATCTATCTATCTATCTATCTATCTATCTATCTATCTATCTATCTATCTATCTATCTATCTATCTATCTATCTATCTATCTAATCTATATCTAACCTACCTACCTACTTACCTATATAGTTCTTTATATCTTGGAGCCACACTGAATTAAGTATTACTCCTGACTCTGATTCAGGAATCACTCCTGGTTATGTTCAGGGGACTATAAGAAATGCCAGTCTGAACCCAGTTCAACAATGTAGAAGGCAAATAAATGCCTTACCTGCTGTATTATCTCTTTAGGTCTGCCATTGTAACATGGTTTTTGTTGTTGTTGTTTGTTTGTTTTTGAGCTTTGAACCACACCTGGTGATGCTCAGGGGTTACTCCTGGCTATGTGCTCAGAAATCGCTCCTGGCTTGGGGGACCATTTGGGACGCTGGGAGATGGAACCGCGGTCTGTCCTAGGCTAGTGCGCACAAGGCAGATGCCTTATGGTTTGTGCCACCACTCCAGCCCCAAGCCATTGTAGCAGTTTTAATAATCCATAGTGAAAGCAAGTACTAAGAAAAACTTTTGGTGGTTTCTGAAGTTAATTTAATTACTTTGGGATGAGCCTTACATTAAAAAATCTTTTTTGTTTTGTTTTGGTTTTTGGTTTTTGGGCCACACCCAGCGGTGCTCAGGGGTTACTCCTGGCTGTCTGTTTAGAAATAGATCCTGGCAGGCACGGGGGACCATATGGGACTTCGGGATTCAAACCAACCACCTTTGGTCCTGGATCGGCTGCTTGCAAGGCAAACACCGCTGTGCTATCTCTCCGGGCCCCACATTAAAAAATCTTAAATAGAAGTGCACTTTGTAATCTGCTTTTAAATTATAAAAATTATGTCCTGGTCTTTTGGATATTAGAAAAATAATACAATAACCATGTTTTCTCATCCTATTAATTAATGAACTTTTCTTTTACTTATATAGTTCTAGAGTTAGAGAGATGGCTTCAAGTGTTGAGTACATGATTTGATTGCTTGATGCTAGGATTCAAGATCTACATGATTCTCTGAGCACCACCAGGAGCAACTCTCAAGCACAGTACCTTGAGTAATCCCTGAGTACTCTTGGGTGTGACCAGACATCAAAACAACACAGTTTAGCATGAGTAATCAGACATAATACTACACATTTTTTTTCATTTTATCTTCTCTGTGTCTTATGTATACTGAGAAGATATTCTAGAGCATATTGCCTAATGGCTTTCTTTTGTAAATATGGTGCATACTCACTTAATTCTGGTATTACATAAATAAGCTAATTTTGATTCAGTTTTGCATGGAAAGGACTGTCTGGCTGAGCTTAATTTTATTAGTATATCATATTTGGTATTTTATAATTTATATGAAAGCTTACATAGCAATTGTGTCTCTACTACACTGATTTTTAGTTTAGGAAAATAAATTAAAAGTAGAAGAGAAAATGCTGTGAGAATAATGGAATAGACCACATTGACTTAACGAATGAGACAAAGGTGTGCATTTGAAAAGTCTTGAAAATGGAGTCTTTGGAGAAGTTGCTCAGTCTTTGATCCATGCCAGAAAGAGAATATCAGTGAGTGTTCTAAAATATCGAATGATGTTTTAGGAAATTGATCTTTTTCCAGTGCTACCTCAAAGGCATCTGATTGACAAGTATTTGGTGCTGTTCCTTCTGCCGGGAGTTGTTTTTTTGGTGCTCTCCCATCTTCCAGTTTGCTTGGCTGGGGATCAAATTCAGATCAATAATTTGCCTCTATACTATATCTCCAGCCCCAACTTCAACTATTTTAGATACTACATGTAAGCGGATCCTGTTTTGATCAGCTTATTTCACTGAGCATAATGCTCTCCCGATTGATTTTCATTGTCACAAATAGGTACATTTCCTTTTTAAAGAATACTTTCATTTGTTTGTTACCCTTCACTCTGTGGTTGATATTTGAGCTTTTCACTCATGCCTATGCACTTTAGTTGTGTTGTTCATGGAACACTGCATGCCTTAATCGTGGTGTGAGCACACGGCCAACTATGGTCTCCTAGTGAGAGCATGTCATTGGGCCACTTCAGCTCACTCTTACTCTGCTACAAGTTCCAGCCTAAGCTTCACTTCCCAAGGCCCATAATGCCATCATAATAATCTACTTCCTTTGTAGTATGAGCCTCCTCCACAGCATGCTCAACTTTTGAAGCATTTTGTATGAATCCAGGGACCAGTATATAACTATTCACTGAATGCCATTTGATACATTTTATATAATGGATACTTAGAAAGTCATATGCCTCACAGTTTAGGAATATTAGGAAGGAATCGAACCTTATTAGGAATAATTAGGAAAGAATATAACATCCCATCTCCTTTTGTCCACTTCTAACATTCAACTGTTTTATAGTATCTACTCAGGTATTGATATAATTTATATATTTGTATTTACATGCTCACTCTGAGGATATAAAGTACAAATGCTCACTGTATCCCTAACAAGTGGAAACAATCTGAGCAAATTTATTATAGCTTTAAAGTATTGTGGAACATGATTGGTAACACTACTCATCTAGCATGTCAGGCCTGAGAGGATGGATACAGCCGAGGACTAGAATGTGATATGTGGTAATTCCATTGTGGTCTTGATATTTGTTAGCTTGAAACTAATCTCTAGCACTCACTGGTTGGCTCTGTCACAGGAAGTTATGGTGGCCAGATAGATCTGCATGTTCTGGATAATTTTTTACTGGTACTTTTACATTGCTGTGTAACTCACAGAAGGAAAAGAGAATTTTCCACTTATCACCTGGAAAGTACTTTGGGGGCATAGAATCTATTACTAAGTAGTTGTGTGACTTTAGCATAATAATCCTTTTGATCGGCTTTTGTTTATTTTAATATTTTTATTTAAGCACCATAATTACAAACGTGATTGTAGTTTCAGTCATAAAATAGAACATTCTCATCACCAGTGCAACATACCCACCACCAATGCACCCCCCTCCCCCCGTCTCCCTCTTCCCCTACCCCTGCCTGTATTCGAGACAGGCATTTTATTTCTCTCACTCATTAACATTATCATGATAATTGTTAGTGTAGTTATTTCTCTAACTGCTCACCATTCTTTGTGGTTAGCTTCATATCGTGAGCTGGTCCTTCCAGTCTTTATCTCTACTGACTCTGGGCATTATTACAATATTTTTCTTAAAATCCATAGGTGAATCAAACTATTCTGTGTCTATCTCTCTCCCTCTGACTTATTTCGCTTGGCACAATAGATTCTATGTCCATCCATGTATAGGAAAATTTCATAACTTCATCTCTCCTGATGGCTGCATAATATTCCATTGTGTATATAAAAATGCCTAGACAAAATTATTTCAGGATGGAAATATTTTCTTGCCTTTTTATTGCTGTGTTTTATTTATCTTGTTTTGGGGACACATGAGCTGGTGGTGCTCAGGGACAGCTACTGGCTCTGAGCTCTGGGGTCTTCACAATGGTCAGGGAATCATATATGGTGCCAGGAATCTAACCAGAGACAGTCTAAGCAAAGCATGTTATTTAATCCTTGTACTATTTCTCTGGTGTATTTTTATTTAAATGGAAACTTATTTTTTCCTCAGAAATTTTAAAGTCGCAGCAAAATGAAGCAGAAAGTATAGACTTCCTGTTTACTCTCTAGTCTCTCCTTACCCAATTTCCCCCTTTAATCACCATTTCCCGACCTAGGTATATTTTTTTACAATCAACATAAATACATACCCACATAAATACCCCCACAAAAACCCAATTAATACATCAGAATGGTCTGATTCTTGGAGCTCAAACACCTTAATTATTGCTGAGAAGGTTCTATTTTTATAGATTTATGTTGGGATGGTTGCCTTTGTCAGTTGGCTGAACAATACAAAAGAGTTGGCTTTGAGAACTATCAATATTTTATTCAGATCAATATGTGTTAAATGAAGCTTGTGGCAACTTCAGGTTAAAACATCTAATTTGATAGATCATTATATTTGTATTGGAAAAGTTCTATGGATAGAAAATTGGAATACATTCAGGTAGTTCAGTTATACTGCCCCATTCATTTGACTCTTGACCTAAAATTAGTCTATAATATTTTTTTGTTTTGTTAATTTTTTTGGGAGGCCACACACAGGATTTGAACCAGGGTCACAGCTACTATGGCTTCACTGCAAAGCAAGTTCCTTAGTCACTGAACTACCTCTCTGACTTCTGAAATACTATGCAGTGCTCAGAGCATCTTGGCTCATACTCTAGGAATTCTCTGATGATGGCTTTCGTTGCCTACATAACAGGAAGTGGCGTTATCATCCATTCATTTCATATGTTTTGCAAGATCCCTTTAAGAATGTGGGGACTGTGTAGATGAGGAGCAAGGATATATATAGCTCAGAAGTCAAGGGAGATGTTCACAACCAGAAAACAGCCTAGGTCTGGAAGGGGAGGAGGGTTACATGCAGCCACTCAAACCAGCAAATGAAGGCCGCTAATGAATAAAACATCTTTTTAGCAGTGCAGAAAAGTCACTTGTACCATGTTAAAGCTGTTGCCAAGAAACATACCTCTTCACAGCAAACGTTTGTGCACTGAGTAATTCAGAGAGGCACTGTACTGGCCAGTGGAATCTCGAGCACAACAGGTTAGAAAATACCTCCTTATCCATTGCATCCCATCAGGTATGTAAAGCTTCTCGCCCTAGTTTCTCCTTTGAACCCTCCCATCAGTTTGTGTCTTTTCATGGGAACTCACGATCTTTATGTCTGAATATCTCTTAGTCTTGGAGGGTCCAGGATGCATGTTCTTCATGGAGGAGGGTGGGAACACACTGGAGCCCTTCATGAGTACCTGCTTGCATTGCTTATACATTTCATAAGCTACAGCTATGAGGGATCTAGGTAGTAGCAAGGGAAAAGGTAAAAAAAAAAAAATGAACACACACACACAAAATGGGGCCGGAGAGATAGCATGGATGTAAGGTGTTTGCTTTTCATGCAGGAGGTCATCGGTTCGAATCCTGGTGCCCCATATGGTCCCCCGTGCCTGCCAGGAGCAATTTCTGAGCCTGGAGCCAGGAATATCCCCTGAGCACTGCCAAAAACCACACACACACACACACACACACACACACACACACACACACAATGAACCAGCTTCTCCTACTTCATCCCAGCTTGATTATTCCATCCATCCAGGTACATCTCTCCCCCTTGTAATCAGGAATGAAGCACTGAGCAACAGCAATGGTGTTGTCCTTGGAGGAGCTGACTTCAGGACCATGCACCTTTGTATTTGCAGAGCAGATTGAAAAGCAGAGTTTTCAGCAATCACTTACCAGTTTATATTCCTGGCAAATGTATAAAAACATAGTTCCAGGGGCAGGAGAGATAGCATGGAGGTAAGGCGTTTGCCTTTCATGCAGAAGGCATCCCATATGGTCCCCCATGCCTGCCAGGAGTGATTTCTGAGCATAGAGCCAGGAGTGACCCCTGAGCACTGCCGGGTGTGACCCAAAAAACAAAACAAAACAAAACAAAAAAAAAACATAGTTCCATTGTGAATATATGGCACCATCTAGGCTTCCTTCCAAGTGTTCCTATTGCCAGATTTGGTCAGTGTGTAATCATAGATATCACACAAATTCAATGTTTGGTTAAGGACTATCTGGGGCGGGGTGTGGGTAAAGGAAAAACAACAATAGCCCAGATTGGTAATAAATTAATGCCAAGTCGGCTTTTAAATCAGGGAGTACACAGCCTGGTCTTTCTAAGGAGCCTGGTGCCATGTGATTCGGAAAGCCACAAAGTTTTTGCTCATAGTCCTTTATCTTGGAGCCATTTCAAATTTAAGGGAAAGTCATAGAAGCCAGGGGCAGCTCATCAAACTAAGTTTAGGGCTGCAGAGATAGTTAAAGTGCCTTGCATGCAACTGACCTGGATTCAGTCAGAATCATTATATATGGTTCCTTGTTCCCCGCCAGGTGTGATCCCTGAGGACAGAGCCAGGATTAAGCCCTGAGTAAAGATAGGTGTGGCTCAAAAATTACCAAAAAGCGAATTTCTGTTTAAGTTTAGGTAAATTTCAGGCAGCATTTTGGAGTCGATTTCTATCTATCCCATCTTTTGATAGTAAGATAAACTCCCGGCAAAGATTTCATAATTCTAAGATAAAATTCCCCTTATTGATGAATAAAATGAGAAATTTTTAACTTATAGTAGCTTTTTATTTCACATACTAAATAATAATACTTTAAGAGATACCTCTAGGGATTTTACTGACCTGTTATTTACGTCGATGTGTGTTCATGTGCACATGTGTGTGAAAGAATTTTCAAAATTTTGATAATATTAAATACTGTTATGCCATTTCTGGGAAAGAATGAATAATGTAGTTAACATTAGTATAATTAATTTAATGTAGCAATCTTGCAAAAATACTTAAGAGACTTCTACATTATTTAAATTCTGAAACTGGATATGACTGTAGAAATCCCAATTATTTTGTCTTAACAGATTTTGAACCCTTGTTATGTGAAATGAATTGCTTAAGTTAATAAGTATAATTTACTAACTGACTTACAAACTTGGAAATAGGGCTCTTATGTGGAAAAAGACTTTCTTATGTAGTATCTCTGTCTCTCTCTCTGTCTCTCTGTTTCTCTTTCTCTCTCTCTCTTTTTTGGTTTTTGGGTCACACCCGGCAGTGCTCAGGGGTTACTCCTGGCTCTATGCTCAGAAATCACTCCTGGCAGGCTTGGGGGACCATATGGGATGCCGGGATTCGAACTACTGACCTTGTGCACGCAAGGCAAACGCCTTATCTTCATGCTATCTCTTCGGCCCCATTATCTCTGTCTCTTAAAACTGCAACTAACGTAACTTAGAAAGAAAATAAATTAAATTACAATGTCATTTAAAATGAAAATATTTATAATTTTTTTTCCTTGTTTTTTGGGCCACACCCAGTGATGATCAGGGATTACTCCTGGCTATGTGCTCAGAAATCATTCCTGGTTTGTGGGACACTGGGGATCAAACCGAGTGACAAGCCAGGAGTAACCTCTGAGTGCTGAGTATGGCCCAGAACAAAACAAAACAAACAAAACAAAAATAAAGAAATATAAGCCAACAAATGTTAAGTATTTTGCTTAAACAGTGGAGCTATTTGTATAGCTATTATTCACACTATTAAGAATGTCTACATGGTACTCATAATTTTTCCCCTCACATTTTGATATTTAAAAGAGTAAGTTTTAGGTAACTTTAAAGTGACTTGAGATAATGTTAGTGATTTATATAAATTGTTTGGTAGCCTATGAACTGTAGAATATTAAATTGATCATCCAGTTATACAAGACACATGACTTTTTCCTAGAACCCAACACTATCACTTTGTACACATCTTAAAATTATGTTTTGCAGGTGACATATAAGTTAGTTGTCTGAATGCACTAATCTTAGACCAGGTACTAAGTTTATTCACCCATAATATAGAAATAGTAATATTTTCTCTAAAGAGTCACATAGGAGCAAAATGAAATTACAAATGGGAACTTAATACCAATTTGTAAACTACCATGCAAACATAATGAAGTTTTCAATTTATTATAGAAAAATATCAGGAAAATAAAAGGAAATTGGTGAACTTGCCTTGTTTTGTCTCAATGGGTAAATGGTTTTCTGGAAATTAGTGTAGCTAAGAAATATTCTAGGGTGGTTAAGGTTATGTAAATATATTTGGCCTTTTTCAGATTACCTGACCACTTGAAGGTATGGGAAAAATATGTTGATAAATGGTCTCTTAAAAATCTGATATACATTTGCCACACCTTGAAAAATAGTAAGGTGTAGTCTATATTTTGATTAGCCTTACATTTTCACTACAAATTATCTTACAATAGAAGTAACAATTAATTGTATTACAGAAATTCATATCAAGTCATAATAATTTCAGTCTCTCTTTTGTAACCGCATGTTTCTCCCATTGCTTTAAAACCAATTTAGGCCACATAATATACAAAATTAAATCTTACTTTTATAGCTACACCCTTGGGGTTCAATGAAAAGGCTTTATGAGCTAGAAATTAAAAGTACTGGTTGAAAATACTATTACATTATACCAGCTATTATTAAGGCAATTTACAAAGTTGGTGCTAAAACTATGTACATTTTTCATTGTTAGCCCTCATATATTCAGTAAGCTCATGGGACTATTTGGTATATAATTTGGCAAATAAAATCAATTGAGAAGTAAATAGCAAATCAATGGCATTTATCACAAATGAAAATTATAATAAAACCTATGGCAACATTTATTTAATCCAATAGTTTTAAGAATGAATGAACACATTTATGCTTAGTGATTTTTTAAAATAATTTTTATTGTGACCAACTTGAATTACAAATCTTTCACAGTAATATTTGAGGTACATAGTGGCATTGAATCAGGTATGTTCAGTAATTTTTTTGACTGCTCCATTCCACAGCTACAAATGGTTTCAATCTGACAATTTCCTCTTTGGAAATGGTAAAACATGACAAAATTTATTACTTTTAAAGACTCTCGTAGCTTCTCAATACAAATATCCTGTGCTTTGTAAACATGTTTAAATCATATGTAGTCTGGTGGAGCTCAAATTAAAAATGTATTTTATGATTTCAAAAGAATGACTAAGTAGATATAGAAATTTAAACTGATAATACATGGATACAAAGGCTTAAAAGATTATTGATATTTAAATCACAACTAGTATGCATATGTAAATATTTATAGGCTTTTATAATCTCTGATTTTATAAATTACAGTAGTCTGATGTTATTTTATATAACTACAAATTTCTGAGAAGAATGTTTAAAAGTAAAAGAAATACTCTTGAAGTTGCTTTATTGACAAATTCGTTTTAGTGGTGCCCAATATTATTTTATATTATTTGGTGGTTTTTTTTTTTTTTGTCACATAGAAGTCGCTCAGGATTTATGTCTGGCTCTGTGCTCAAAAGTCGTTCCTGGCATGCTCTGGGGACCATATGGGATGTCGGAATTTGAACTGGGGTTCATCCTGTGTTGGCTGCATGCAAGGTGAACTCCGTACCGTTGTGCTATCGCTCCATCCCCTACTCGGTGTTATTTCATAATGAAAAAATTGGGCTGCAAA
Organism: Suncus etruscus; assembly: GCF_024139225.1. NCBI lineage: Eukaryota > Metazoa > Chordata > Mammalia > Eulipotyphla > Soricidae > Suncus > Suncus etruscus. Next base: position 20,393,933 of record NC_064860.1, read on the forward strand.
AATAGTCCAATTGGTGGGGCCGGGCGATGGCGCTGGAGGTAAGGTGCCTGCCTTGCCTGCGCTAGCCTAGGACGGACCGCGGTTCGATCCCCCGGCGTCCCATATGGTCCCCCAAGAAGCCAGGAGCAACTTCTGAGCGCATAGCCAGGAGTAACCCCTGAGCGTCACAGGGTGTGGCCCAAAAACCAAAAAAAAAAAAAAAAAAATTGTCCAATTGGTTAAGGCTCTGATCTTACACTGTGATCTCAGTTAGATCCCAGCACTGCATTTGGTCCTCCAAGCACCACCAGGTGTGGCCCCTGAACACTGGTGATTATATTTTAGTGCTCTAAGAACTCAAAACAAATTATACTCTTTCAAGAAAATTTATATCTGACTTCATTCTATACAAAACCATAATATTCATTACTGTTTTTTTTTATCAAATACAATTATTTAATTCTCAGTTTGGTGAACAGTTTAATAAAGAATCTTTTACATTTTATTATTTTAGTTCCATTTAGACTTATTTTACGTTTTAATTTCTCATTTTATTTCTGAAAGCATCATTTGAAAAATTGTTTGGATAGGGGTTCATACATCAAATATTCCAGCACCACAGTCTTCACTACAAAATCCATTTCTTTCCATCATTCTCTCAACGTCTCTGCCCCCAAAACCTCTGTGGTAGTCTTCTAGTTGCTGTTTCTGTTGCCTTTTGGCATTTGTTATTGTCCTCCTTTGTTTCTATACATCCCACATACAGAGTGATTATTTTTTGTCTTTCTCCTCCTCCTCCTGACTAATTCCACTCAAGATGATACTCTCCAGACCCAACCTCTTTCAAAATTTAATTTTTTCATTCATATGCAGCAGCAATAAGTGATATTTCTAACTGGAAGTTGCTCCTTTGAATTCTTACTCTTTATCATGGCTGGTTGTGTGAACAGGTTATGATAACTATTGGAAATTAATAAAAAATTTATAATGTGTTAGCCAATGTAATTAGGAAGAAACAAGAAATCATTTTAGTATTTCAAAGAAGTAGTTATAAAGTGTGGTACAAAAGCAAAAGGTTTTCCTCTAAGTCTTCTTGTAAGAACAGGATACTTGTCAAACCAAAATGCAAATTTCTGTATTCACCTGACACTATGTGTCTCAAGCCAAATATTAGATTTTAAACCATGATGAGCTGAAAAGCATAGGGGTTCTTGTTTAATTTTACATTTGGAAAGGTCAAAAATAACCCTTCTTACAGTGGACTTATCTCATAAGTTTACAACTGGCTTAAATTTAGCCTTGCTGTGTGTATGTATACACATACATACATGCTCTTTCCAGCCTTGAGATACCTAAGTGCAAGAAGAGTGGGAAGAGAAAAAGAATTACTGGTTAAAACATTCCCACTTTGGCACTTCCATTAGATTTCAGTGAGTCATTATATACAATGTGTGGAAATAGATCTAGCACAAGTGGTGTGTGTGTGTGTGTGTGTGTGTGTGTGTGTGTGTGCGTGTGTGTTTGTTTGTTTTGTTGCCCTTATTGGGTAGTGGTGGTGTCAAGGACACTCCTGGCTCAGTACTCAAAAGTCATTCCTGGCCACAGTGCCCAAGAGATCATAGGGAACTGGGGGTTGAACCAGAGGCTCCTACATGCAATGGAATATGTTCTAGAACTTTGAGCTTTTTTCCCTGGCTCAAGTTGTAAGTTCTTGCCTTGTTTATGTCTCGTACTAACTCCTGATAAGGGCAAAATAAAGCAAATGAAGAATATACAAACAAATTTAGTCATTTATTTTTGTACATAGTAGGATAATTTTCATTTTGCTTAAGACAGAAGTAAAAACAGATTAGTAATGGTTTATTTGGGAAGGATGAAAACTGTTTTCTTTACTGGATTTCCATATTTATAACTCCAGCAAGTAATTAATGTAACTAATTTGATTGCATGAAAAGTAATTCAATTTTATGATGTCTACAACAATTAAATTGATCAAGACCCATAAATTATGGGAATAAAATAAAGCATATTAATGTGTGAGAATTTAATGATCTAAAATATTTCTAAAGAGAAGGTTCATTTTTATATATATGTAAGAAATGTGTTTTTTTCTTTTGTTAATCAACATTCTTGAGGTTGTAAATTGGTATTTCACTATGATTGTGGTCACTTCTACATAATGTTACTAAACTATTTCTTTAAAATATTCTGACTCTTCCTCTTCATGGAATAAGTTTTATGTACTGCCATAAATCCAGGTTTCTGTTTAGTCTCAAAAATGAAGATTAAAAATCAAAGCTCTTTTATGTTTACGATAAAAAAATGATAGCCATAGAATTAACATTTAATTCCCTAAACAATTATTCTATCCCTAAACAATTAGTTCACTTGCTTCTCTGGTGTCTCTAAATGAATGATTTTAAAATATGACTAATAAGTAAGTGGGGAGGAAAGAGTCTACATTAGTTATAGGAATTTTATTAGGCTGTCAATTTAAATACTCATTCCTCAGGCAAAGTGCAACTTCACATTTAAATAAATGTATATTAAACACTTTAAATTGATAGCACCAACTCTTCCCTGGGGTATGAATCATTTAGACTTTTCTAGTCTGCTATTGTAAAACACGACATTACACAACATTACACTACATTAATCTAGTATATTAATATCTTTGATTATAAATTCACCATTATGAGGTAAAAGTGTGCTCGATGTGTTTAATAACCAAGTTCAAAACTACGACACACAGTAGCAAAAGTGCCATTTTTTTCTTTTAGAGAAAATATTGTTTTAACACTTATTATATCAGTTGTTCTAAAGCGAACTATTAAAACAACAAAACCTCTGCATCTGTGGCATGAAGTGATTTGAAACAGATAGATCATTTGTCAATTAGATTTAATCATTTACTTATATAAGAAATTAAATAAAAATGCATGCGATTTTGTTCCAAAGCCTCAGTATTGTTAGGATGTAAACTATTTTATCTTATTGTTGCAACAGATCATTTTTGGACACACCAGACAATCAAATTATTTAGTATTGAAATGAGATATTCAATTTGACATACTGTTCTTTTCTCTAAAGCCTAGATTTAAAATTTTCAAATTATACTGGACTGATTTGTTAGTTTCAAAGCTTGTCTGACACTAACATATTTTAAATTGATAGGAAGAGTACAGCACCGAACTATTCCTGGAGTGCAGGAATACATTTAAAACATTTAATAACAGTGAAATCTTTTATCAGAAGATGGATAGCACCTAAATATTGCTAACTACTTAAGAATAAGTATGAAAAAAAGCATTCAAAGATGAACTAATTTCATAACTGGAAATGAATTATTTAACTTTGACTTACTGAGTTTGAAGGTTAAGAAAATCACATTATTTGTTTAAAATGTTAATGCTTCATTTTCTGTCTGACTTTAAAAAAAATCAGTGTAGCGTGATAATGAAATAAAGATTTGAAAATTTTTGCTACTGAATTGTTAAGATTATTTATACTAGAGAGCAAATTCATAATATTAAGCAGTAAGGATTTTAAGTAAAGAAGTCTAAGATAAAATGATCGGAAATATTTTAATTCTACCACAGTGATTTTTGTAGAACCTTTCTTGCTCAGGACTAGATGGTGGCTTACCAAATTTACTATGTGTTGACTTTAAGTCTGACAGATAGCCAACCGTTCATGAAATATATCCACCCAAGTTGGTTTTTAAAAGACATATCAATGAATTCAAATTAGTTTGGGAAATGTGAAGCAAATCAAATTTGGACCCCCTTACTTTGACTACCCACTTGTTTAGATTCTACCCACCTGCTGTCATGTGGTAATTTTTTTTAAAGCTTCATCTATTTGCAAAAAAAAAAAAAACAAAAAACGAGAGAGAGAGAGAGAAAGAGAGAGAGAGAGAGAGAGAGAGAGAGAGAGAGAGAGAGAGAGAGAGAAAGAAATTGGTATTGTCTTGTGTTGTTTCATCCTTAAAGCGAAACCATTTGCAAGAAAATTATAGGTCCCTCATGTTGAGCTTCTTTGCATATTAATTTTGTTAGCCTTGCCTCCTGCGGTCTTTAGTTCTGGAAGGCCTGTTAGATAATACACAAGATAAATTTTTCCCTTGTATCTTTGAGTTAGTAGAAAATACATTTATTTTCTCTTAAAAATGAAATTTTCACTTCTTGTCATCCATATTTCCTTTATTTTACAAATAGAGATTTATTTAATTAAGCATGTTAAGTGCTGTAATCATCAATATTAGTTATATTTCTGTATAGCTCAAGTTTTTAAGAATATGTATTAATATTAAGTACATACAAATATTGCACTATTCTAAACCATTTAATGTAAAACCATAAAATGTGAACTCTGAGTAAAATTTCTGGAATCCCAGGAATTACTGGTTTTCTATACATAATAGTCCAGGCAATGTTAGAAAGGCAAGGCATTCGTATAAATTGGAGATATGTTGATACAAATGAACATATTTTTAATATAATTTTTATTTTGATCCTAGTGGTTTACATATTGTTGACAATAATATTATGGGTACATATTTACATAAAATCAGGGGGATTCCCATCACCGATTTGTCCTCCCTACCCCTCCGTGTTCGTCCTACCTCCCATATCCTCCTCCCTCACTCCCGGGGCTGCGAGAATATGTGGTCTCCTCTGTACCTAGCTTACTACTTAGAAGACTTGGTCTTGGTGCCTCCCTTATTTCCCCCTCTAACTGGGAGGAAGGACTACATAGTTCAAGTTATGTGGTTTTATTTGAAGAAGAGAAAAGTAGTAAACTGGGGTAAAAGTCTAATATGCTGAAAATGGGCGAAATCCAATCTAGAGGCTCTCATGCCCAAACAGTACAAAAAGAATTGTCAAATATCCAGTGAGCACTCCAGTGATGACGATAGGCACCACAAAAAAAGCCACAGTCTTGAGTTAAAAAACATGGCGGAGCACCTAAAGAAAGAAAAGAAAAGAAGGAAAAAAAAACAATATAAATATAGATAGGGACAACAAACTTCTATAACCTCACCAAAACAAAGAAATCGACAAAAAGTAGATAGGTAAATAAAATAAAAAAATAATAAAAAATGATGAAAAAATTATATAAAAGATAAAAAATGTTTTGTGCTTTTTGCCCTTTCTTTTTCCCTCTGCACTGACACAATAAATCATTGGGGTCATTCGAAAAGGAATTTACTTGCCTAAGCGCTATGGGGTTTCTCCACCCTTGGGGTATATTGTCACGGATTAACTATAGACTCCATTCAGGTCAAATGAACATATTTTAAAAGGAAATCATCAATTGGTGGTGACACAGGATATATATGGATGCTCTGAAATATCATGCAGTTTATTGCTACTTTAACATCCAAATTTTGCCCCTTTAGATTTCTCCTTTTAAAACATTTTATCAAAATTGTTGATCCAATTGAATGCTAATATTTTAAAGTGCCTAAATTGAATTTTGAACTTTTAGAATCAACGTAAGAGAATACATATGACAAAGAAGAGAGCTTATAGAAGAGTTCAGTATGCCATTGGATCTCTGTTGGAATTTAGACTAATTAAAATATAGAACACAATTGAGTTTTAACAAGGATTCTTTTCAAAATATTCTTCCTGGTTTTCTAATCATAACCATTGAGACTGTGCCTGCAAAGCATGGACACTACATGTTGGTCATAAGAAGATCAGGGGTTTATACTCTATGGATCAATTTTATTAAAATTTTAGGGTAATTTTCATTTTTAAAATTATTTTGCCATCATTGGGAGGAAGCGTTACAAATACTGTTACTGACTGAAATCAAAATAAAGAATTCTTTTGTATATGTTACTTAAAACAAATCAAGGCTGATTTGTGCAATTAGAAAAAATGTATTCAATGATCACTAAGTATTTCAGTTTCAGGGGTTACACCTGATGGTGCTCCAGGGCTATTACTAACTCTGAAAATGTTTGGGGTACCGGATCCAAGCCAAGCTTCCTGTTTGCATATCAATGTGCCCAGCCTTTTGAAATCTCTCTCTGGTTCAAACATTTCTTTCTCTCTTTTCTTCTCTTTCTTCTTTCTCTT